>NC_092857.1:72341871-72641871 GCF_039878825.1 Excalfactoria chinensis | reverse complement strand
TCTTGTAAGCAGATTCCCTTAGGAAAGGGAAACCTTCATGTCATTATTGCTTACAGCTTTTGGTTGAACTGTCTCTGTGGAAGTCTCAGTGCTGTTCCTCACTTGGTGCAATGCTGTAAGGGTGGTGTTTCACTGGAAGGTGTGCTGTGCAAAGCAGACCTCAGCAGCTGGCACCTTTAGCTGTGATTTAGAAATGGGATAACTGCAAAACCCATTAAAGATATGGCACAGGTTGAAGCAGAAGGGTCGGAGACCAGCAGAGAGTCAACAGTCTAGCACGGGAAGAGGCAAGACAAGCACCTCCATGTCCATTTGTGGACCAGGGGAAGGAGGGAGGTAACTAGCACGTGCTACTAGGGAGGACCAGCCTTGCTTTAGAGTTTAAACAGGCCCAATTTATCATTCTTATTAATGTTGTCACTGCACAGTTTCTAATTCTCCCATCCGTACGTATGTACATTAAATGGGAACTGTTCTCATCTGTCATACCCACAAAGGCTGGCTGACCACGAGCAGTACCATGGGGCTGTTCTCCCAGGTAGCTGCCTTGGCAGCTCAAGGTAACAACGTGCCTCTGATGCTGACCACAAGGGATCATTCTCTGAGGGCCTGCTAGCAGCCCCTGAGGCGCATGGTGCTGAGCATGCTGTCCCAGTGGACGCCCAAGGGGCAGCCCAGAGCTTTCACTTTCCATTCTTGTAAGCCTTTATATAGGGACTTTCCTAATACTTGTGCTGTATTTTCAACATTACTTGCATGTAACTTCAGCCTGTATTTTGAGCCTAGTAATGTTAGCACAGACACGTATGTGTTGGCTGGGAAAGTATCTCTTGAAGGGCAAAATGATCCAGTTCTCCCATCCCATAGGCTTTGGGCCAGTAACAAAGAAAAAGGAACAACCTGCAAGTAAGAAGGTTTTCTTTCCTAGCTGTGTGCAGGCGCTGGAA
The DNA here is from genome assembly GCF_039878825.1 of Excalfactoria chinensis. NCBI lineage: Eukaryota > Metazoa > Chordata > Aves > Galliformes > Phasianidae > Excalfactoria > Excalfactoria chinensis. The sequence continues at coordinate 72,640,924 of NC_092857.1, read as the reverse complement.
ACAGAAATAGAACTGTGGCACCTGGTATATGCAGCAGGTGATTTCCAACAATCTAATCACAATAACTTTCACAAGATTGCTGGGTTTTTTTCTGCCTCTGCTTGTTACAAAAACCCTCTCAAATATATATGAAATTAACTGTTGTAAAACAATTGTAAAACATTGCAAAACGTTGCTGTTGATATGACCAGAGGATGAAATTGAGTTGTAATACAATAGGCAATTGCCTATTGGACACTGATGCATGTTCCTGTCCCGAGGCTGCCTGACCCTGGTGCCCTTCACCAAGCTTCATCTTGATGTCCTGGCCCAGCCCTATTTAAACACGTTTGTGATGACCTTGTGATGGATGCTTGGCAATCAGTAATGGCATGGCTCCTATTGCTCTGGATTGCAGCGGTGTAGATGGGCACAGGGAAATCAGTACAAAATGTTTCTCCAAATGCATGCCAATAGTACACATAGTTAGCCTCCCGCTGGGAGGTTAGTGTCTTTCCCAGCACTTGCAGCACAGCTTTTTCTAGTTCAGCAAATTCTGTGTGCAGGTGAGGTCACTGGGAGACAGAATGACTCTTACTCAGCCTGCCTTGAAAACAGTCACTGCTGTAGAAGAGCACTGAAGCGCAGTAGTTTATGTGGCACCGAATTTCTGACTTTGCCTTTGTATGGGATAGAAAAAAGTAAGGTCACTTCTTTTGCCTTCGTCTCTTCTCCTTCCACAGCTGAGGGAAGACCCTCAGAAACACAGCACAGAGAATCAGGAGAAGCTTGTAGGTCATACCATCCAAACTGCCTCCATCCTGGGAGGGGGGGAGACATAGGTCCATTGTACAGATGTGTACAGGCTTATGTTGCTGCTGCAGAGCAGTTTGGGTTGCCTGCATTAAATGTAATGGGATTTATGTGTGATGCTCAGGCAGCGGCAATTTCACACGTGCTCCCTTTCACACTTAAGCAAACTGAGTCCTGCCTCATAAGTGATGAACTGCCGAGTATCTGGGCTCAGCCCAAACCTTTCACAACCTCTGAGCGCCTCCCATGTGGTACGCACTGACTTGTACCCTGCACTCCCAGCACCCACAGCTCTCAGCATCCCAAGATTCTAAAAGTAGGTGGAAACATTCAGAGATGCTGCAGAGGAAAATTTGCAACATCTCCCACTGCTTGGAGACGCTTCAGGTCTCCGAGTCTTCCAGACTGCAGAAGTTCAGTTGTTATTACACCACCGGCTTTAGGTGCTTTTAAAGTGTAAAAATAGGGAGATTTCCCACGTGAAAACTGGCATCATACAGTCCAGATGCCAGTAGGTGGCACCCAAGAATGTGCAGCTCTGTTGGTAGGCTTTGTGCAGGCCTTGCTGCTTGTCGGCAGCAGCACCTCCCTGCTGTCAGCCTCTGCTCTCCCTGCGGCCACGAGGAAACCTGCAGGACTCTTCCTCTTCCTAATGAATGGTTTCAAGTGCTGTAGGAAACAGTGTGGAGGAATCCAGAATTACACTCAGCAGTGCTACTTGTTATTAGGGTGTCCATGCGTGGGGTGCTGCTTTCTGTTGCCTGTATGTTCACATCAGCTCCCATGAGGTGAGATAGCCCTGAGACCTGCTGCTTCCTGTGGGGCTCTGTTCAGAATGTACAGCTATACAGAGCTGGCCTGTCTGAAAGCATTGCTGGAGTGTAACGTAAGTCCTGACTGTGTTACTGGTCTTTTTTGCAGTGTTTCTTCCAGCCCAGAAAAATGCAAGGAAGCAACTGAAGAGCGCTGGCCTGCAAGGAAGTCAAACAACGTGTGCATAGCCAATCATGTCCCGGTTCATAAGATCTCAGTTTTGCATTCCCACAAGTGCTGTTTGTACCTGGACTCATGTAAGCAGATGGGTTGTGCTTCCACGCCGTCCATGACTCGTGCAAGCAGTGCCCTGAGAGCCGTACTGCCTTCCTCCAGCAGCCTCGAGCAAGGATGGCTTTAGTGTAATGCACACAGTTTAGGGGATGAGGCGGCTCTGCCCCTCAAGGTGTGAAGGCAGAGCTGCTCCAGCATCAGGAGTGCCTGGCCGGGCAGAGGGCCTCTCGAAGGGCTTAGGGCTGCAGAGAAGCTGGGTTTGCCCAGGGAACACCGGGGAGGGGACCAGGAGGGAAAGTGAATGAGCCACTAACAAATAAACGAGGTGGCAGCTGCTTCCTATTGTCACCTCCAGTTTGTTGCGCTCGCGGGCTGAAATGCCCTACCCAGGAACATCGCTTTCAGAAGACTTTGCACTGAAAAGGGGGGAAAGCCGTAGTAGGAGCGCCGGCAGACCTAGAGGAGCTGAGCGGCCTCCCCTGCTGAGTCCTACCAGGGAAACGGCCCGGACCCGGCTCTGCGTGGCTGTGCAGCCCGCACGTTCACCCGAGCTGCGGCCGGTCCTCACCTTCATGTGCGCGCAGCAGGAACGGGAGCGCTCAGAAGTTAATTAAATTCCCACCCACCACCTGGCCCGCTCCTCCTCCTCCCGGTGCTCTGCTTTGCAGCTTCAACAGAACAGCGGGAGAGGGGAGGGAGTGTAATTACGGAGCTCCATGGAGCCAGCTCCGCGGCGCCTCACGGCTTGTTAGTTACAGCTTCGGCTGCTCCGCTCCGCGGAGGGACGGCGGGGCGAAGGGAGCGGGGAGAAGGCAGGAGAAGGGAACGGGAGAAGAGGAAAGGGAGGAAGAAGGGCTGGGGGAGAGCAGAGCGTGGTTTGTCTGCTGGGCGATGATGAAGCGGGCCGGGCACCGAGGGATGCAGAGCGCTGACGCTGTCCGCCCTGCTCGGGGCCGCACACGGTCCGCTCCCCTTCTCCAGCGCTGCGGAGCGATGCTCAGGCTCCAAAACCCCGTGAACGTCCCTCAGAGCTGGTACGTGGAGGGGTGGGCTCTGGAGGACAGGACTGCTTTCCCAACACGTTAAATCTTCTTTGAGAAAACATTTCCTTTATCAAATTACCCCAGTTTTCTCGCAAAATAGTTGCAGTGGTGTTCCACCTGTCTCCCAGTCCAGGCAAGTAAGAATCCTCAGCATTTTCAGGTGAAAAAAAGTCCCTTGTCCTATAAAGAGCCAACGCTCTTGGTGTAAGGACAGATGGACCAAGCCACCAAGGAAGTGATGGCCATTGGCTCCTCTTGTCCCTGAGCAGCCATCCACTGGAAAACAGCATTTCTGCTGCCCCCTGCTGCAGGGGTCATAGAATCATAGAATCACAGAATTACTCAGGTTGGAAAAGACCTCGAAGATCATCGAGTCCAACCGCAGCCTAACCATAGTACCCTACCTCTAGCAACCCTCTGCTAAATCCTATCTCTGAGCACCACATCCAAACGGCTCTTAAACACATCCAGGGATTGGGACTCAACCTGGGTCCTGTGCCCAGGGGAAGGGTTACCCTTCAGACGCTGCAGGTCTGCCAAAGCAAATCATTCAGAAGGATGTGAGAGGGTAAAGAGGGTGCAGGTCCGCAGTGTAAAACCACTTCGAGTCCACCTGCAGCTTCTGAAATGGGTAGGTGCGAATTTGCTCCTCTCACAGAGGGAAGGGGCAGCTCAGTGCAGGCAGGACTCTGTTCTTGAAGTCTTGAAGCTTCTCTGCCAATGGTTAACTCCGACTTCATTATTTCCATTTTGTTTTGGCAGCTCCCAGTCACTGTTTCTGTCTCTCTCTCTTTATTTTTTTTTCCTGGAAAATTTCCCTTAAGGAACCACCGGTGATGACCCATGAGACAGTGTGTGAATGCTTTGCATTGTGCAGTGCTTTGACATTTGGCATTCCTATGGCGTTATCCCCCATCAACACAGAATAAGTTGTCAGAGCATGAAATTGGTATTTTTACATATTCTTAACGTACAGATGTCATCTGAAAGCCATGCACAGGCATTATGATTAAACTCTCTGTTTCATTCTCTGCCTATGAACAGATCTGTTTGGAAGATTTCTTTCCTTTTGGGGGGCTTATAGAGAAAAGACGTAGCCTTAAAAAGTGGCAATTCTACCTAATACCACTATCAAAAGGTGAAAGCTAAGTTTAAGACATTGTGTGCAGAGTGCAATATAGACTCAAAAATGCAGGGCAATGGTATTCAGTTTTTAGCACCTGTGTTCCTGGCATGGTAGCAAGAAGCGAACAAGTACCAGATGGAATATAATCAGTGACTCAGTTTCTTGTGCCAAATATATCAACATGTTCCAAATCAAATCTGCTCAGAGTGTACAAGTTTGTTATTCTACGTTAATTACTGCCTAAGAATGGCAGACCCTTGTGGGAGGATTAGTATGGCTAAACATAATGTACACAGAGAAAGAAGGGGAAGGGCGTGAGAAGGTATCCACGTGGGACCCAAAACCTCTTGGTTTGGTTGAGGATGAGGACCTTTTCAAAGCTTCCTGTTTGGAGGCAGATCAGATGCCCTACCTTTGCTGTCTGCCCCTGTGTCAGGGAGCAGTGCTGCAGTGGAAACGAAGCTCGGTTGATGCACAATAATACCAGAGGTCTCCATCACTGGGATTTTGCAGATTGAGCTGTGTAAAGCTGTGAGCATCCTGCTCTGACTTCATAGCTGACCCTGCTGTGGGCAGAAGTTTACACTGGAGACCTCCTGAGGTCCCTTCCAGCCTGCATTGCCCTGTGGTCATGTTCTCTCATAGGCAGAAGTTAAAAGAAGAGGATGTTCAGCTCTGATGAGACAGATCTTCTGCTCAAATTCTTCCCATCTTTTGTACAAAGAGTGCTAAATGCTGCACAGAGCCTCATCCCAGTGCTGCTGTTTGCCATGTTTAGTTAGATGCGTGTCTAGAGCTCATGAACTTCAGCAGGGCTACAGAAAAATACCTTAGCCAGCATTGTAGTGTACGATGAGCGAGAGGTTAGAGAACTACCCCAAGCCTCAACTTCTCTCCGTGCTTACCACAAAACAAAGCCAGTCTGGATTACCCTTAAACAATGAGTTTTGCAAAGCCATCACCATCCATGCTCTCCCTCCCTGTCTCACTCACCATCCTCCCAGAAGCCAGTGCTCTACCAGCCAGTTCCAGACAAACATGGTAGAGTGATGAGAAACTTGTAAGGAACTGAAGTCAAGGGCACTGTAGGAAAACCAACACTTTTGTAGAGATGGGAGACTTAGATTTGTGTCCTCATAGATCACGGGGCTCCCTGATGGGCTCAGCAACAGTCTGTATGGCGACCGGACTTGGATGTGGTCTGGGTACAGCCATACTACAAGTTGCCTCCTGCTCAGTGATGACTGGGGAGGGGGGGGGTGGTACATGTGGAAGACCTATTTCAAGGGCACTTGGACTGTCTGAAGCCCAGTCCAAACTCCCATCAAACCAGAGGGAGGTCTGCCATGGTTTACTGAGCAGATGGATGAGAACCCTCCATCCAAATGCACGTCCACAACACACACAACTCATCCGTTTATTTGGAAGAGATGAACAGTTTCCCTCTTCCTGGAGAAGCACCTGTGATTCTTCAGGTAGGGGTTGAGCAGGGGCTTGGTAGGAATGTCTTGTGGAAGACTGCAGAGGAGTTGCCGCAGGAACACCGCTCTGTTTCTCTCCCCTTCCCTCTGCTTACACTCCTGCCTGAGTGTTGGTCTGGCTGCAAAGCGCAGCAACCAGGAGTTCAGCCAAACCGCTATGGTTGAGTCCACGGGGTGCACCAGAACACATCCTGGCAGTAGAGCCTCTACACAGGCACTGTGCCTCCAATGGCGTCTACCATCAAAAGTGATGGGAGCAGATGAAAATAATCTGCTTGCAGCCCCTCAGTTCTGTTGCCGAAGTCACTGTAATGCAAAATACGAGAATGAGTCTCTTTTGGGAAATGAATCAAAGCCAAATAGCTTTGGCAGCTGCTTAAGCAGTGCTCTGTGACTGCATCAAGATTGCTGTCTTGCATGTTTGGCCCAGGAAGTGATGGGCAAGACAGGCTTTCTCTACAAGCATCAGTGACCATGATCAGCTTTATAACCACAGGTTTCCCTCCAGTGCACTCTGTGGGGCTGAAGATCTTCTTCACCGGGCCCAGGAACAGACATAAATGTGAGCACAGACTGTTTTGCCACGCTGGACCTTTGGTGTGGTTTGTCATGGCTAAGATCTCAGAGACTTGTGGCCAGTGGGATGGCTCACTCAGATACACACATGTTGTCATCAGGAGCAGGCCAGTAGAGGAGAAAATAACCCATGAAGTTAATGTAAGAGGGCATGGCAGAGCTAATGGGCAACTTCCATCGGCTGAAGGAAACGTTTGTTTTTCCAACTAGGGGTAAGAAGTTAATCCTGATAGGGAGAAATCTGTTGCAGTGCTCTGCCAGATTTCTCTTACTTCATTAATCTCTGACATCTGAGAGGGAAAATCCACATTGCTACATTGACACTTCTGCCTGAAAATATGCGTGCCAGTGCTTAGTGTAAGCTTATTTCTCCTTCTTATTTCGTGAGTGTAATCATGTAATAAATCTAACGGAGGGCTTTTATTTACTTGTTAGCAGCCATGGGTGTCAGGTCCTATTTTCAAACTAAGGTATCACCTCAGAGTCATTCAGTCTGAGCCCAGGGAAGATGTGGTCCAAGCTCTGTGGCCCCAACACTCCATCCTGCAGTGGTGTGACCTATCAGTGTGGCAGCAGCACAGCCCCTGCCTTCCCTTATCTTGGCAGCACCCACTGAAGAAGCACTACCTGTCCCCAGCACGGCCTCCAGCTCTGCTCTCACTCAGTTGACCAAGAAATCTCTGTCCCTACGTACTAGAAATCTGTCACCATGTAAGCCTCTTTCCCACTCTGTGAACAGCATCACTACCAGTGTTGCATGCTCTTTTGGTAACCGGGAGAATTGCCCTAAGTTCACCTGCGGGAGCATGTCTCCAGGAGAACTGCTATCCGCTTGTGCATGCACCAGGTTGACATCCTGCATCTAGGAGAGCACCTTTCCTTCCTCCCATGCACCTTTCCAGCATGTCTGTAGCTGCTTCTGCAGCAAGGCAAACCATCTGCTGTTCCCATGCACACACTGCGCTGGAGTGCAGCGCTGGATGCTGGGGCAGTGGATTGGCTACTGCTGCGAGTGTCTTGCAGGAGTGCTGCGGAGCGTGCTGCGAGGCTCTGGCAATGCACCTCACTCTCCAGCTGCAAAAGCCACGAGGCAGACCAAGGGGCAGATATGAGAGCGGAGGCAGATTGGTAAAGTGGGACGTGGCTGCCCCACGTAAGGCTGCTGGTGAGAGAACCTGTGTGTATCCCGTGGGTTACAGGAGACACAGAGGTCTCACACCGACACCTAAACCAAGTGCAGTGCTCACCTGCTGGATGTGCCGTTCCCAAACAGAGGCTATTGCAGGAGCACAGTGTGGACAGCACACCGAGGAGGAGTCCCATAGGAGACCTCGGGCTTTGCTGCAAGAGGAAAGGGCTCGGATGAACAGCAAGCACCTGAGAGCAGAAATCCTGCAGGTAGCCAGGGATATCCCGGCTGCTGAGGCCTCGCTATCTCCCCACCGCTAACAGCTGAACGCGGGCTCCGGCCGCAGGGGTTCCATTTAGGACAAGGCAGAGCGTTGCGGGTCCTTCAATACACCTCCTTGATTGCTGAGGGCAGGGTATGACGAGGGCCGTGCTGGGTGCAGGAGGTGCGCAGAGCTATGGCTGCGCTCCTGGGACTCCCAGTGGGGGAAGTGACTTGCGGAATCAAACTCTATAATCCAGAGACTGGTTATAAAGCAGGTATGTTTATTCCAGCGTTGTGCAGCGCCGGGTGCAAGGGGGATAGCTCCTCCAAACTTGCACACCGTAAGGAGAAAAGTGTGTTACAGATATAGGTCAAGCTAATACATGATCAATAGTCTCCTCCCCAGTTTGATTACATATTCATTACATTCCCTATGGCCCCATTCCCCACAACCTCATTCCCCCATTCCCCTTGTTGTTTTGGGGTGACATTCTTCTTCTGTTTTCTTCTTGGTGTTATCTGCTGTTATCGTTCTCCCATGTCAGAGTCGTCTTGCCCGGGGGTATCTAATCCTTCTTCTTGTCAGAGGTCTCCGGACAGTTCCTTCTTATCTTTGTTGCCCTCTTCTCTGGTTTTCTTTTGACTAAGTGTCTGTAATTCCCCCTTTCTCTGCCCTCCCTTAACATAAACTATCTACCTGTAACTACCCTTTGCCTTAGTGAGGCCCCTTTTCCCTTTCTGTAGCAAAATGTTCCCCTTTACTATGGAGTCCTTTTTCACTATTCAGAAGGAGGAAGGGAGCATCCGGGCACGGGGTGGGCGCTCAGCCCCGCAGAGCCCAGCGGGGAGCCGCCAGCCCCGCTAGTAGCCGGGCTGCGCTCGGATCGGAGCACCGCGAGGCTCCGCTCCCCCAGCGCGGGGGCTGCACCGGGAGCAGCGCAGTCTCCGCTCAGTGCCCGGCGTTGCCTTCCCCCGGGCACCCGCCGGTGTGAGCAGCGCACACGTGCAGATGTAACGGCAGAAACCTCTGCGAACGGCCCCGCAGAAACTTCAGCCGTGGGACAACCCGCAGCCCCGCGCCTCTTCTTTGCTTTTGCCCCCGATAGCAGCGGCGGGGCGGGCGCTGTGCCGCTCTGCTGCTCCTCATCCCTGCTCCCATCGCCGCCCCAATAGAGCAGCGCCGGGAGCGGGAGCTGGAGCCGGGAAACACGTGGAGCTGCGTGGAAGGAGGACGGGGAGGGGGGAAGGAGAACCCCATGAACCCCACAGCACGAACCCCACAGCACGAACCCCACAGCCGCCGCTGCTGAGCGCCATTCGGGATGTCCCCACGTGCTGGCAGCCTGGGCACGGGGCACCTCGCATCGTGTGTGAGGGATGCAGCGGTTCTGGGGTTACTGCCAGCTGTCAGGAAGATGTGCAGACTGAGCTGACCCACACGGGGTAGCTTCCTCTGGGAGGCAAAAGCCAAGGAAGAGGGGAACACCTTCTGAGGATGGCCTGTGCGGAGCGGCTGAAATGGACCTGATGAGCTTGTGAAAGTGACGCACGTAGGGCTGAGAGGGGAAGGAAGCAGAAGAAAAGCTCTACTGCCAAATATAGACGGAAATCCCGTTCTAAGTGCCTGTGGTCCACCTCTGCTGCTCACGCATCAATGAGCAGTGATCAGCACGCGGGGCTTTCTGCGGGGAAATGCAACAGTGCAACTTTCTCATGGAAAAAGTGCTTAAAATATTGCTCCTAAGAAGGACAATTTTGAGGAAAAAACAAACAAATAAAAAAAAAAAACTGTGCTGGGAGTGCAGTAATGATTGCTATTTCTTGAGGGACAACGAGTTTTATCAAAGGTTTCTCGGAAGGAAAAAATGAAGTGAAAACAAAAATAAAGACAAAACCAAACAACAAGCAAACAAAGAAACAAAATCCACCCTTTCCTGGAGCGATGCACGTAGTTTGGGAAACCTCTGCCAAAACTTTCACAACCTGGTGGGGTGGTGAGCAGTGAAGACCTCACAGTGAGAAGTGACGGCTGTGCTCAGCCGGGCGGCGGAGCTAAAACTGCCGATAATGAGGCAGGGAGGCATGCGTGGCCCTGGAAGCAACACAAACGAGCTGTCAACAGCTTCCTTGTGACTGCTGGGTGGCAGATGAAACCCGTGGGCTTACCTCCTCTGAAGCTGCTCCACTCTTCTTCCACCACTTCATCTGCAGCCTGAGCAGCCTCCTGCAGCAGGGGCAGAGCTGCCCCCTGGGTGTGGAACTGGGCCGCACAGCAGTGCTGGAGGGGTTGTCCGCAGCCAACCTGGTCTGAATGCAGCCTGGCGTCCTGCTGCTGTCCAGCTACTGTGAGCCGTCCACCACGCCGGAGGGAACACAGCATCGCAACACACGAGGAGATAAGAGACTTCTTGGGATGACAACCGTGGAATCAGAACCATGGTTTGTGCTGGAAGGGTCCTCAGAGATCATAGAAGCACGGAGAGGTTGGGTTGCATGGGACCTCACAGCCCTCACAGCTCCACCCCATGCCATGGGCTGGTTGCTCCCACCAAATCAGGCTGCCCAGGGCCCACCCAGCCTGGCCTTGAGTGTATCCAGCAACGCGGGCATCCACAGTTTCTCTGGGTAGCAGGGCCAGGGCCTCACCACAGTGTGAGCGAGGAATTTCTTTCTAACATCTAACCTAAATCACAGAGAAGGGTCCCCATGTAGGCCACTCAGGATCTAAAGGGTAAGGAACTGAGCCTGTTCTCCTGCTGCTCAGTGGAAGAACAGTCAGAGGCACCTGGAAGAGCTGCTCCTGACAGGGCACATTGTGGGGCAGCCCTTGCCTGCTCCTGGAGATGTGGCAGTGTGCTCTGCTGGGTGGTGCTGGAGGAGGTGCCCTCACTGCCCTTGAGAGCCGTGCTGGTGTCTTCCAGCCCTCGTAACAGCAGGCAGAGCTGAGCAGACTGCAAGGCAAGATGGAGATGTGCTGCACCTGTGGTGGTGTGCCCCATCAGCAGGAAGACGTGCTCTCAGTGTTAGTAGTGAAATGCTGGAGTGCGAATTACTCCTTCTCACATGTGCAGGACTGCTCTGGTCATAGCAGTGCTGCAGAGTACAGCGTGGGCTGGGCTGGGATGCGGGTAGGAGGGCTGCTGGGTACATCCCGAGCTTTGGCTTTGGACAGCTGCTGTGGTTTGTTTCAGCACTGCCTCTTCCGAGAACCAAAGAATCAGATTTCTGTCCAGTCTTTGCCTCACTTACCTACAGTTCACCAATTTTGTGCTGTTGTTGCAATGATTTCCCTTAAAGAAGCACGGATGTTCAGGCACTGCTGACCAGAGGGGGCTCCTCGGCGATGTAGGTGCTATACATGTGGAGTCTCAAGGCAAAGCATTTAGGAGTTCCTTTGATGCCAATCTCCGCACATCAGCTCACATTGTGAGGCGGATTCACATGGCATCACCCGCTGGAGTGCCGCGGAGTTTCCAGGAGATTTTCCGAGGTATTTAGGTTTATTTCAATGTTTACAACGCATTTGTTGTTCATTAAACATATTTACCCAGGCTAACCCAACACGAAAGAAATTATCTTGTTTACACTGGAATCTTGACAAAAAACACAGGCAGGAAAGATAGACAAACACACATAACCCGACTGCGGCGTGGAACATTGATTCGCTGCCACTTCCAATTTTTTCTCATTAGAACTTATTTTATTTGAACGTAACTCAGCACTCCGTGTAAATGTGAAGTTGTTAATCTTATTACTGTAAGGAAAACAAATTAATTATTATGCATGGTATTGGAAATGGGTTGTTAGGCTGCCGTTGGGAAGATTAGGAAAATACACTCATTACTTCAAATGATATCCGATGTTCACGTACAGCTCCGTTCTTAAATCGCTCGCGGCGCTCCGATCGCCAACACAGCAAGCGGAAGAGCCCTTCTCCCCCACTGCCAAACGTCAGCCCGTGCCCTGGAGGCTGCGCTCAGGGCTGCACTCAGCCCTCCACGAGTCGCAGCGCCGGCGCTGGGCAACGACGGACTGTTAGGGCGGCGCAGGAGGTGCTGCTGTGTCCCAGCGCAGCCGGCAGCCCGAGAGCTCCACGTGGATCCTCAGGACGGGACTGTGAGCGGGGGGAGAGGCAGGGGGGCATGGCAGAGCGTCACACCGCTGGGCGAGCCTCGGGCCTCAGCCCTCCCCCCAGCCCTTGGGAGCCGCTGTGCCCCCTCTCAGGGCAGAGGTTCTCTCCTGTGGGTACCCGGAGCGGCCGCAGAAAATGAGTGTAAATACAGTTCAGGTGTATAAGCAACAGACACTTATTTTCAAACATGTTTCACTCGAGCGTAAAATAGAGGGCAGGAAAGCCATGAAGGCAGCGGGTCGGACCCGTGCGCTTCTCCGCCTCCCGCCGCCGAGCTGCAGACGTAGCCATCCCGGTCGGGATCCCCTCCTAGGGAGCGCGGCTGTAAGCGGCTCTTTACGGCGATTAGGGCTCGCTGACGAGCGAGTGGGCCGAGAGCTACAGCACGGCTCTTCTTTAATTTCCTGCTTATTGATTTCGCCATTTAACTAAGAACAAAAAAAAACCCGATTTCAATTACAGTGCCACCTTTTTGTGTTCCACACCTAACGATCCCCACGCGGCGGTGTCATTGGGGGTGCGCTGCCCTCACAGCCTCCTTTGGCCGCAGTTAACCGCGCGGCGATAACGAGAAGAGCATCACCTGCTCCGAGAGCCCCGCGCCCGAATTAGAGCAATGCAAATAAAGAAAGAGACAGTGCGCCAAAAATACCCCCAGAAGGGGAAAAAAACAACCTCTTGTGGTAACTGCTCTCAGCGGGGCGCAGGGCTGAAGCTGCCCCACACCAACGGCTGCGGGCGGCTGCGTGTGTCTCTCGTGGATCTCTGCGGAGGGCTTCTGTGGGGCACGGTGGACTCCTGGCATGGAACAACGAGAAGCTCCGGCCCACCAGAGTGACCACCGTGTCGCTCTGCAGGGCACGGCTCAGCTTCATGTCAAACACACAGCAATGGGAACATGGAGCAGTACAACCAAGGGACAAGGGGTGCCCGTGGGATCTGGGGGGGGGGCATCTGGGGGCATATCTGTGAGCAGAAATAAATAACGGGGGAGCCTCAGCCTCTCTGGCCAAACAGCCTCTGCTCCACCACGGTGATGGCAAACACCCAGGCAGCTTTTGGTGGCGCTGAACAGGTGTGACAACCTGATGCCTCGGGCACGCCTCTCTAGGGCTGGTCGCTCTCCTGCCCCAGGCCCAGAAGCAGCACCCATCAGGGGAACCTGATGTTCCAGGCGCTGATCCTAGCCAGAGCCTTCCCAACCTGAGGGCTGCTGTACCCAGTGCTGCTGGGCATTGAGAGACCTTGAAAATGTATGAATGAGTTCATCCATCCCCTGCTCCTCTTACAAACCTGCAGTGAGTGAGCAGCCATGCTGGGAAGGGCTGTGTGAGATGGAGTGAAAAGGCAGATCGAGCAGCTCTGACGCTAGCTGCTGTGGCTGCCAGAGCTCTGGGAACCACGGCACTCCTGTGGGACAGCAAAGGTGCTGGGGAGGACCCGGCAGAGGCACATGCTGTGTTTTGCCTCTGAATGTCCAATGGGAAATGTTCCGAGCTCTTTGTCTGGTTGGGTGTGAAATATATTGAGACGAAGAATCTTTGGCAGCTGAGGTTCACCCCCGCATCTGTGTATGTGCATGGCAGCGTGCTGATGGAGACCTGCGATTACTGACCCATCACCCAGGCAGCAAGGGATGCTTGTTGGGATCCTGCACTGGGAGCTGCCTGGCGCCTATCCTGTCCGTGTGTCTGATGTGTGTTATGTGCTTGAGACTGCAAAAGGCTTGAGCCTTTTGTCAGTCTGCAGACTAGAATAGGTTTCTCCTGATGAAAAATGAAGCAGGGAGGACCCGGGTCTCCTGGGCAGTGACGAGGTGCATCTCCCTTGGGCCCCACAGACCCCTGTGTTTCCTGACCTCCCTTCCTCTGTGTGCATTTCCAAGCACACTCACGTTGACAGAAGGCTTACTCGCCTTGCCCTTCCTGCTGGCAGCTAATGGAAGCAGACTGCTTGGTGGCACACCTTCCTGCCCTTCAGCCTGTCCCTTGTCCCGGTGATTTGGAAAGTGGAGGGATCAATCTGACATTTGTGTGATGCTCCGATAGGAGATAACACAGACCCTGCAGCACCGATGGACTGGGGCAGACGTTTCTGCTCTGGCACAGGCATCCCTCTGGGAATGCTGGCCCTGGTCGCTGTGTGCTGTGGGCTGAAGGCAGTGCAGGATGCGGTGCAGCAGCAGAGGTACCGTGCAGCATACAGTCATTGTGCCATGAGCGTTCTGCTCCCCACTGCCGGGCAGCAGAGCTGCTGCAGCCGGGCGGGCAGACCCGGGCACCGCTCAGCGTGAACATAACAGCACTGAGCGAGAGCAGAGCAGAAGCGGTAATGCAAACTGACCAAAAAGGAGAAGTCGCGGCATTTCCTGCCCTTCTTTAACACTCTTAAGAACAAAACCTGCCTTTTTGGCGGCTGCAGCCTCGCTGAGGGACCTAACAGCACCCATAACGTCGCATCTCCCACCGTCAGCCCCCGAGGGTGGCATCGCCGTCCGACGGGGATGAGGGGCTCCTGAGTGGGGCCGTCCTGCTCGGGACAGCGCTGCAGCCGGGTGTCCCTCCCCGCCCCATCTCCACGCGGGGCTGTCCGCACGCTGCGCCCCGAGGGTCGCGGCCGTCACGGCAGGGAGAGCTCCGCTGCCCGGCAAAGCCCGTCTCGCACCACCCGCGCTGCCTCCAGCCGTGGGCAAACCGATCCCAGGGGTCCGTTCGATAGCGGCAGCCTGACGGCCGCCCGCAGTGGTGCTTTAAGGTGAAAAACCAGAGAGAATCGGGAGCCTGTAGTCCTGCTCGGGAGGGATGGATATTTGTGCGGCAGCAAAACGCGCCCCGTTTTTGTTGCCCAGTAGAACAGCACCGGAGTCCCCCAGGCCGGCCGGGATGTGGCCCGAAGGTGGCACAACGCAAACGACACGAGTTGTGCTGCCTGGGCTCGGGACTCTGCCAGGCCCACACCGCGCTGCGTCGGCTCCTGGGAATGGGCTGCAGCAGATAGTGCCGAGGGGAACGGCTCTGCCGGCCTTTGGCTCCCGAGCGGCCCTGAGCCAGGGCTGTGCGCTGCGAGAGCACCGCGGGGCAGGGGAATTACCCTTTCACTTCCGAGGTCTGTGAACCAGAGAGAAAAAAAATCCATGACCTCACCACCTGAGAGAAAGCAGCGGAGGCCCTTCGGAAGGCCCCCAAACTCAGATTTATGCCGCTCCGTAGCGTTCGTCCCCGCTCCGTGCGTTTCGGCCGCTCGCCGCCCGCAGAGAACGGCACGGCCCCGGGGATGCTGCGGGCCGGGGATGCCCTCTTCCTGCAGCCGTGGCTCCGCCGTGCCCCTGTCCTGGTGGCTGTCAGATACAGATATGGGGTCATAGCACGGAGCTGCTCGTTGGAACGACACTGTGGTATTGTTTAGAGACCCTTCCGGCTCCCCGAGCCGCAGCCCCTCGTGCAGCCCCTTCAGGCCCTGCTGACCGCAGACGTTTGCCGCCAGCAGAAGCGGAGCGCTTCTTTTCCTGGAGGTACCGCCGGCCCCGGCCCTACTGCTGTATGGCTGCCGCGGTGAACGGGGCCGCGGGGGCACCGCGCTGCCTATAGCTGAGCCTGAGCCCTTATTCTGCGGATAGCACCGAGCGGGGGGCTCCCATCGGCCCCTCCCCACAACCCGGAGCCGTCCTCCGTTCCCCCCGTCGCGTCCCTCAGCCGGCGGGGTGCAGGACGAGAGCCGGGACCGCAGAGCCCTGCGTGCTATTTTCAAACACACTCTCACCGCGCAGCCCGAGGGTAGCGCAGGCCCAGGGAGCCGACAAAGTTCACGGCTTCAAGGGCGTGTGCGAGGCAGCGGGAGGGGAGGCTGTAGGGGTCCATCCCACCGCGGCTTGTTGTTCTTGCTCGCTTCCTTTTAAAATTATTATTAATTACCTTATATATATATCTACACACACACACATCTCTCTCTCTTTTTTTCTCCCGCTCCCCGGCCGGAGCCGCTCGCACTCAGTGCCGGTGCAGCGGGCTCCGTCCCTGCGGTTATCGGTGTGTGAGAGAACCGGGGGGTGAAGCGCTGCTGAGAGGCGCGGCAGAGGCCGGCGGACGCCGCGCAGGAGCCGGCTCCGGTCTCTGCATGGACTTCAGTCTTCCCATGTCCCCGCGGGAAGGGGCCGGGTCCCGCCGGGCAGCGCAGGGCAGGGGCGCAGTGCGGTGGCTCCAAGCGGGGCTGCCCTGTTCTGCCGCCTCTTTCCGTTTCTGGGAAAGGAAAGAAATCGCTTTTATTTTTTGAAGGGGCTCTTATTTCGTTTTCCTGTTTCTGTGTTGTTGTTGTTGTTTCTTTCCTTTCTTTTCTTTTCTTTTTTCTTTTTCCTTTTTTTTTTTTTCTCTCTCTCTCTCTGGTTTTTTTTTTTTTCTTTTTTTTCTTTTTTTTTTTCTTTTTTTTTTTCTTTTTTTTTTTTTTTTTTCCCCTTTTTTTTTCCCGGGCAACCAAGCTGACAAATAAACGCCGCAGCCCCTGCCGCCCCCGGCCCGGCTCCTGGCATCAGCCGCCCTTCTTCTCCCTGCCGTGACACACAGCGCAGGGAGGGGTAACGGGGTAACGGGGCAGCGCAGGGGTTCCCCCACGGCCTCGGGGCAAAGCCACGTTCCGCCCCCGCGGCGGGGAGCGGAGAAGGGGAATTGGGCAGCAGGCGGGGGCGGCCGGGTGCAGCGGGGCTGCGGGTGTCGGCGGGCCCGAGGCGGGTCCGATCCGCGCGGCGGCGGAGTTGGGGCTCGGCAGGCTCGGGTGCGCCTGGGGACATCCTGTGATGCTGCAGCGCACAGGACATGATCTCACACGGCGAGGGGCTCCGCGGCTTCTTAATCATTTCACGGTTCCTTCAGAGGCTTTTTTTCCACCTAAAACGTTTAGTTTCAGCTCAGTGAGCGGCTGCAAAAGCTCTGCGGGGAGCGGAAGGGTTGAATTATTCTGACCTGAGAGAGCCACGCAAAAAAAAAAAAAAAAAAAAAAAAAAAAAAAGAAAAGAGAGAGAGAGAGAAAGGGAAGGAAAAAAGAAAGAAAAAGGAGAAAGAGAAGTGAAAAAAAATAATAATAACGGAGAGAACGTGAAGGAAAGATAAAAAGGAAAGAACGGAA
The DNA here is from genome assembly GCF_039878825.1 of Excalfactoria chinensis. Classification (NCBI taxonomy): domain Eukaryota; kingdom Metazoa; phylum Chordata; class Aves; order Galliformes; family Phasianidae; genus Excalfactoria; species Excalfactoria chinensis. Next base: position 72,624,219 of record NC_092857.1, on the reverse strand, counting down.
GAGAAAGAAAACGAAGAGAAGAGGAGAAAAGAAAAGAGGAGAAAAGAAAAGAGGAGAACGGAAAAGAAAAGAAAAGAAAAGAAAAGAAAAGAAAAGAAAAGAAAAGAAAAGAAAAGAAAAGAAAAGAAAAGAAAAGAAAAGAAAAGAAAAGAAAAGAAGAGAAGGAAGGTGGGAGGCCGGCAGCAGCGCACTACGTGCAAACTTTTCCGTCTCCTTCCACCACTTCCCTCCAGGATCGCAATGGATTTGGAGAAGATCTACGCGGCCCCGCGGCCCGGGCGCACAGGTACGGAGCGGAGCGGTGCCTCGGGGGGGCCACGGCGGGGCGGGGGAGCGGGGCCGTGCGGGAGCCTGGCGGATGAGCGATGCGATCCCGCAGCGATCGATGGGGCCTTTATTGGTTAAATCGCCCGAATAATCGCTCCGTCGATACCGCACCGCGCTGCCGCGCCCGGAGAGCCGTCGGGGGGGGGGGGGGGGGGGGGGAGGGAGGAGGGGGGCAGCGAGGTTGGGGGCAGCGAGGACCGCGAGGCTGCGGGAGGGGCGCGGTGCGGGGCTGCTCCCCCGGCCCGTTGCCGGCCCGGATCACGTTGTTTCCCGACGAACGCCGCCCAGCCGCAGCGGGAGGCGGCCCCGCGGGGATCCCGGTGCCGACGGGGCGGAGGGGCCGCCGTGCCGGGGCTGTCGGCGGGCAGAGCCTCGGGAATGGCGGCGGGGCGCGGGGTACGGCCGGGCCGGGCGCGCCCTCGGGGCCCGGAGGGGGGGGATCCGCGCGGGGCGGGGCCGGGACACGCCGCGGCCGTCGGGGAAAGCCACGCCCCCCTCGGCCACGCCCCGCCCCTCCCGGCCGGGCCCCGCCCCTCGCCCCCATTGGCCCGCGGCCAGCCAATGGGAGCCGTCGCGGCGCGGCGGCCGATGCCGGCGCCGCCGAGCTAAGCGCGGCGATTGGTCGCGAAGGGTGAGTGGCGGGCGGAGCCCCGCCCCGCCTGGCGTTTGGCCGCTGTCCGGCGGCGCGGTGCTGAACAGCCTCCCGCCGCGCCTCCTCCTCGGCCGCGGGCCGTCCGGGCAGCGGCGCGGGGCCGGAGGGAGGGGCGGGGCGGCGAGGAGGAGCCCGCGGCGGACTCTTACGGCCGCCCTCCCACCCGCCGCCCCCCGCCCTCGGCCCGCCCCTTCCCCTCCTCCCCCCCCGGCCCCCACGACCCCGCGGCGAAGGGGGCGGGTAAGGCGCGGGGGGGGGCGACGCTCGGCTGCGGGGCGTCACCGCGGCGGCACCGCGGGCAGAGGCGGGCGGCGCGACCCCCGAGCTGCCGGTGCGGCCCCGACGGCGATCGTGGACGGCCCCGCCCCGCCCCGCCCACACGGCCGCCACAAGTTCCCGCAACTCGCGCGGCCCCGGACGCGGGGTGCTCCGCGCTCCGCCCGCAGCTCCCGACGCCGTCGGGGCGCACCGGAACGGCCGCCCCCAGCTCCGAGAGGCCGCCGGACCGCCCCGATGGAAATACACTGTAAGCACGACCCGTTTGCAGCAATGCATAGTAAGTAGGCTGCCTGCACCCTCCTATGCCGCGCGAGTGGGAACGGCGCGGGGCCCCGAGGCTTTCCGCGCCCCGTGCGGGGATGGAGCGGGAGCGTTCCGCGGGATGAAGAGCCGACAGCGGGCGGCGGCGGCGGGCGCTTTGTTCCCGGGTGCGTTTTGATCCGGACTCGTTTTCCCTGCGGTTTCTGCTATGGCAGAGAAAGCCTCTCACGCCCGTATAGTCGGGCACGCTCCAAACTGTATATATATATATTTAATGTATTTATAGTCCTCTTCGGGCTGTGACTCGCGGTTATGAGTATGCAGTGTATATGTACATAGACTCCGAAAGGAGGCCCCAGGGAGAAGCGCTGCCTCCGGACGGAAAAGTTTCCCGAGCGATAACGGCGCGACGTTTTGATGCATTAAGTCAAAATAAACTCAGCGGTGCGGAGGGCGGCGTGCGTGTCAGCGCTGAGGAAAGAGCCGCTGCTCTGTGCTCCGCGCCGGGGGGAGCGGCGGAGCAACGGCGGAGCAACGGCGGAGCAACAGCGGAGCGCGGGGCCGGCGCTGCTGCGCCTTTCTCCGGGTGCGGTTAGAGATCCTCCGTGGTTAGAGATCCTCCGTGGTTAGAGATCCTCGGGCGCGGCGCGGTGCCTTCAGCGCTGCGTTACGGCGGGGGGACGTTATGGCAGAACGAATCTCATCTCCTGGTGCGCCACGGCTCTTTCAGGGCCAGAAATTTGTTTTCGACATAAAGCGCCGGGAACGAGGGCCGCGGGTCTGCGCCCCTTCCCTCTCCGCCTCCCGCTCCGTCCGTCTCCGACCGTCTCCTCCCCGTCCGCGGTCCGGGAGGCGCCGGAGCGGCGGAGTGCGGGCGGGGCGGCCTCCGCCTTCCCCCAAAACGGAGCTTTCTCAGCGCCTCGAGACAATCGAACGACACTTTGAAAAGGAGAACTCCAGGGGCGCCAATAACTCGCTGTCCGGTGCAGCGGAGCTCACGGAGCGTCCCGGCGGAGGGCTCTGGGTGCGGGAGAGGCGCTACTCCGCACTCAGCCGCAGCTGCGGGAACGAGCTTCTGCTGTGGGAATTCGGTTGGGAAAGTGAAGGGAAAAAATCTCTTCCTTCGTTCTAACCCCACAGCCGTTCACGGGAAGATCGCAGCGATCTCCCTCCTCCAGTTTTCTCTTTGCTCCGCGCGGAGGGGCTGACGGAAGCGGAGCGAGGGGACCGGGAGGGGTCCGATGAACGCGGAGCCCGAGAGTGCCGTGCGAGATCCGCCGTGCGGCCCCTCTTCGAGAGGCGGCCCCCGGGACACTCGGGGCGTCCGCTGCTGGGGTTGGGGGCCGGGGCCGGCCGGGAGCGCAGCGGCACTGCCGGCCCTATGCAGGAGACACCCGCCGCCTTTGTTCGTGGCAGCTGCGGGATGTGCGGCTGCACGGCCTCGGGGTTGCGTCGGTGTCTGGAGTGAGACCGAGACCGTGTCCAAAGAAACCCGTCCTTCTCTTCCTTCTCTTCTTTCCTTTCTTTATTTTCGTTCTTTCTTTTTCTTCTTTCGGTTTCCTTTCCCCTTTTTATTTTTTTTTTCCATTTCTTTTTTCCTTCCTTTCTTTTCTTTCTTTCTGTGCCTTATTTCTCTATTTCTTTCCTTCCTTCCTTCCTTCCTTCCTTCCTTCCTTCCTTCCTTCCTTCCTTCCTTCCTTCCTTCCTTCCTTCCTTCCTTCCTTCCTTCCTTCCTTCCTTCCTTCCTTCCTTCCTTCCTTCCTTCCTTCCTTCCTTCCTTCCTTCCTTCCTTCCTTCCTTCCTTCCTTCCTTCCTTCTTTCCTTCTTTCCTTTTCCTTCTTCTCTTTCTTTCTCTCTCCTACCTCCATCTCTCTCCCATCCTTCTTCACCAGCAGAATTTCATCGCTGGCACTGAGCACATTGCCTCTGGTTTCCTATATCGAAAGCCGCCGATAGGTGCCGAGCTCGGGGTCCCACTCATCACGACGTTGAGGGGTTGACCCCACGTTTTGCTTTTCCTGAAGCGCTGCATTTCTCTCCCAGCGCGGTAGGGCAGCAGTTCCCGGCCCTCCCGGAGTTGCTGCAGCTCCCGGGCCGCCGTGATGCCCCACTCCGCTCCGGATGCGGTTGGGATGGCAAAGCCGGGGCTCGGCCTCTCGGCGGGGATGGGATTCTTCCACCGCCGGTACAGGCAGAGCTGCCCGAGCACTGCAGGTCGCAGCAATCACGCATCTCACGTGGATTAATTAAATTACGTGCCTTGACAGTTCTAGAAGGTGTTGGCAAAGTTTGACATCAATATATCAGCAGAGAAATGACTTTAAAAAAAAAAAACAACAAAAAAAAACCAGACTGAAATAAAAATTGCTTTTTATGTTTTAGTTTTTTTTTTTTTTTTTTTAATTACTTCTTTTATTTTTTAAATTCCACGGAGGCATTTAACTCGTCAGTTTATTCCGGACCGTTCGGGTTCCGTGCAAACAGAGAGATTTTCTCTTATTTTTGTTCCAGCATTGCCACCCGCGCTGCCCGCATTGTTTGTTTTCAGTTTCTCCGCTCCGCAGCCCGAATCATTCGATGTTTAGCGCCACGAGCGCTAATTGTATTTTCGCACTCGGTGGACGGAATGCTGCCTTCACTTCCACGGGTCTCACGCAGCTCCACCACTCCGGGCCCCGCGTCCCACCGGCCGCACGGAGCACCTCGCTAAGGGAGAGCAGCGCCAGCCTGCTGCAAAGGGAACGGCGCGCCGGGCTCGGCTTTAGCGCTCACGTTTTATTCGTGGGATGGTAACACTTGCTAAGAGCGCGACAAATTGTTACCGCTGAAGCCACCCTGCTTTTTCACTCTCCGTTAACTTCAGCAATTTGAAAACAACAACAAAAAACCCCGAGCGAATAGCAAACTGCGATGGCAAAACCTCACTGCGGGAGAGCCGGGCCGTGCGGCGCTCGGAGCGGCGATGTCCCCCCCGGCCGGGCCGGGGCTCTCGCTGCTCTCCCGCTGCTGTTCCCCCGATGGAGGGCTGCGGGCCCCTCCGCGCTGCGCGGCGTAGAGGCGGTGCGGAGCTGCAGGGGAGCGCGCCGCTTCCGCGCCGGAGGGAACGCCGCGTGGCCCGGGCGGCTCGGCAAGGTCGATAGCGGGGAAACGTGTCCCGCTTCTGACCGAGCCGCTCTTCTCCTGCCCCTTCCCCCTCCCCGTGTGTTGCAGGACACGGAGGTGTGAACCAGCTGGGGGGCGTTTTTGTGAATGGCCGCCCCCTGCCCGACGTCGTCCGGCAGCGGATCGTGGAGCTGGCGCACCAGGGGGTGAGGCCGTGCGACATCTCCAGGCAGCTCCGCGTCAGCCACGGCTGCGTCAGCAAAATACTCGGCAGGTACGGAGCTGGGAGGGCGTCCCGGGCCCAACGGGAGCAGAGGGCAGGCCCTGCGCGGAGGGCACGTGGGGAAGGGGCTCGCAATGGCCGCTCCGGGTTCTGTGTGCCCCACGTGGAAACCTGGAGCCCTTTGTATGCTTTGCCTCTAACGGGCGATGCTAATGCAAAGCACACCGTGCCACGTATGCCAGTCCTGGTGTATACAGCATGCATCCCACACTTGTCTGCTCTGAGCACATGGAAACCCAGGGGTCATCACCAGCAAGAGGGAGCGGAGGCAGAACAGAAGTCACCAGGCTGTATGCTGGAGGAGAATTCCCCTGAGCGGTTATACTGCTCTGCATGGCCAGGACGTGCCACCTGCCTGCTCACACACAGCCCTCACAGAGATCCACCGCACTGCTCAGTCTGTGTCTTCTCCTACCCCTGCGGTGGGATGTGGGAGCACGGAGTACCATAAGTTGCTATGAACGGCCTTAGATGGGGTCATTTTGGAAGCATCTTTCCATTCCGATTGAGGTTGCTCAGATCAGTGTGGTGACAGCGCATTACTCCCTGAATTCATGCTATTTTGGTTTAAAAGATGAAACTGATTCTGGCTAAAAATGTCGTAAGCACCATACAAACATGGGCATCGTGTGCATAAATACAGTAAAATTTGGAGGTACCCATGTATTTTACATTAAGGATTTTTTTTTCTCATAATATATTTTTCTTGATAACTTCAAATGGTTGCTCTCTGAGATATTTACTAAACTTTAGCAGTCAGCTTAGTTGTTCAACATTTTACCATTTGCATTTGAGCCTTCCTGCTGTTTCCCAATTTTTTGGCCAATTTCACTCACTGACCATTAAATAGATGCAGAGGCAGTTAAAGCAGTTTTTGTTAGCATGAGATCCAGCTCGGATTAGCAGCGTTTGTGTTCTCTCAGTGCCTGAAGTGCTCAGAAACAAATGTGCTTGGTGTAGTCATGGGCCCCTGCTTTTATAGATGGCAGCATTCTCGTCCCTGTAGTGTGATGTTATCTGCAGTCAGCTTATAGCTGCTGGGTGCTATCTGCATGCCCTGCATGGAGTGCTCCTGGAGGGCTGCAAGGCATTGCACCAGGCTTCCACTCTCAGTCTGTGCCTTAGTTGCTCAGAGACACTCTGGTGCTGGCTGCACGTGCCCATCCAGGTGGATGCTGGGGTGGCTGTAGGAACACCAGTGGCTTTGCCCTTAGAAATGGAAACTTCCCTTGGTCTTCCCATGAGCCCATCATGGGCTGCTCTGCCCCTTTGAGCACTGTGCCTGTGCTCTGGAGGTCTCTGCTCCGGGTGTGGTGGGGAGGTTTGCTTGGTGCTGTCAATGTCTGGACAGCCCCATCAGGTATACAACTGAGGAATGGGCGATGTGTCGATGGGGACAGAGTGCTTTCACTGCTGCAGGTTGGAAGGAATTTATCGCTGGGCACATCTGCAGCACAGAGCTGATAGTGAAGCTCCAAAGCTCTGCCATTAAAGTTGTCAAAAATAAATTGGAATTTCATACCTCATTATTTTTATAACTAATAATTACAGTGGGTAAAATGTCGCTGTAATTTGTGCTCTGTGTGTGCGCCCGTGTCTGTGTGTGTATGTGAAAGCCGAGGATCCCTGTGAATCACATTGCCCCTTGGCATGTCGTGATGGGACTCCTCAGCCTGCAGCCCCTGGGCCTTCTGTCAATGGGATGCAGCGGTTGCAGATAGCCTGGCCCCAGAGTGGAGCTGGGATGGGGTGCTCCATGCAGCCCTCCTTTGTCTTCTGCTGCTCCTCGCTGGGTTGTCTGCATGGGCAGAAGGCAACAACAGAAGTGTCACTGTGCACACCAGGCACCCATGGTGACCACAGGCTGAGCGTGGGAGCAGGCTCTGAGTGTATGAACAACTTACTGTGAGCACGTGTGTGTTGCTGTGAAGCTCAAGGCAGATGGGGCAGGTTGTGGTTTGGGTGCTTGGTTTATCCCTGCCGGGATCATCCCATATTCCTGTCCTGCATTATGGCCACTTGCACTGGACCCAGCAGCAAGGCTGAGCCATGGGGCATCACACTCAGAGCAGGAGGGCAGTGTGGCAGGAAAACACCTAAACATGTTTGTCACATCTGCGGTGATGTCTGGAAATGAGAAAATGACAGCATTTTGTTCTACCAGTGTGCACTGCACAGCTTCTCTCCATGTCCTTTCTTAGCAGAGAGGTGCCACCAGGACAGGAGATGAAACCAGGGATGCAAGGCTTGTTGTAGAAGTGTACCACTATTATATGGTCCTCTGGAAGCTATATGGGAGAGCAGCGTAATTGTACTCCTGCTGCACTGATGGTTTTTGCTGGGCTGGGTTTAGGAGTGCCCCAAGGGTTATCTGTCTTTGACACTTAAAGCTGCCTACTGCTAATGCTGCCTGAATGGCTGCTGAGACCGAGTCTGCATCTGCACCCAGAAAGCCTGCAAACATGCACAAACGCTGCAGTGCCAGCACTGTGCAGGAGCTGCACACAGAGCTCTCCCTGAAAGACAGAGCCAGCAGCCTGGCAGAAATCTGATGCGCGCTGTTGCATGTTACAGTCAGACAGACTTTGGCTGTGCAGCCCGTTTGTGTTCTGCCATGCTGGAAATACTTCAGAATTTATTAGTGTTATCATCATTATTTTGGATATTATGGTTACGTCAAGTAACCGCAGAGAAAATACACAGATTAAAACAAAACAAAACAAAAACAACTGTTGTTCTTATCTGAGAGTCTTTTCTGAGCTCCCCATATAAATGCAGGTACACAGGGATCAGTGGATGAGTCGAGGCCGTAAGGGAGCGCAGCTCTGTGGTCACGGGCTGAGAGCTGAGCTGAGCACGGCCTGTTTGGAAGGGGCAGTTTGGACAATGGCTGCAGTGACTGCAGATTTGTGCTTCATCAACAACATTCACAGGATGCCAAAAGGTGCAGAGCCCCGAGAACACGGTGTGTGTTGGTGCTCCCTGGGTGCTCAGCGTGATTTCACTCATCGTCTCCCTCCTGCTCCTGAGAGGATGAGACACGACATTTTTAACAGCATTTTCAAGGCTTTCCCTATTGAAAGAGCGAGATGTGTGGGGCTGAGGATCTCAACTGCCACGCTTTGCTGCAATCCTACTAAGAGCAGTTGTGCCTGTGTGAGTTACATGCAAAAAATAATATGAATAAAAACAAATCCATCTGGCACGTTTTGGTCAGTGTAAGGACTCCATCCTACCTGCTCTGCTTGTACGACACCGGCAGAACTGTTTGCACATGTAGAGACCGTGTCAGTGAGGAAGGATCGCAGAGCTGGTCAGAAAGACAAACCCCCAAACAAGCCGAGCCCGCTGGGAACACCAACGGCTCCCCTTCCCTTCACATTTCTCATTTGCACAATTGAAAGCATCATATTAAAAATATACCTGTTATGAAAAACATTGACTATTAAAGCAGTAGCATGCATATGAAAACCACAAAACGGGGATAAGGATATGCCAGCGTGTTAATTGTTAATGTGCAAATAAAAGATGATTCCAGGCCCTTGCGTCGCGATGAAATGCGAACAAGTTGTAGATGTTGGTGACAGGGCATTTCTTTAGACATGAGAATTCACTGCAAAAAGTGGTCTTGAGTGAGATTTGTTTCTATTATTGCCAGAACCTCTGATTAATTACACACATTTTCAGTTAATTTTGGACACCAGCATGCCCTTTAATCTTGCATTGTTTCCTTTGTCTTTCTGTTATGAAAAAATATCTGTTCTATCCTACGGCCCAGTTCCAATTACTATAAGTTAATCTATTCGGTGATAAAGCACTACATGGGCAGAAAGTGTGTATGTGAAAGTGAAGATGTATCTTAGGATTTGCTGGGGGTTTGGATACCTTGAAATTATGTTCTCTGTGAATCTCGAAGCGTGCCCTCTGCCTGCCTGTGATAACTGAAGATTTGCTTTGGATGTTGTCCCAGGTATTATGAAACCGGGAGCATTAAGCCTGGAGTGATTGGAGGATCAAAACCAAAGGTCGCCACGCCCAAAGTTGTCGAAAAAATCGCAGAGTACAAACGCCAAAATCCCACCATGTTTGCCTGGGAGATCAGGGATAGACTCCTCGCGGAGCGAGTGTGTGATAATGACACCGTGCCCAGCGTCAGTTCAATTAACAGGTAAAGATCTGCACGGCCTCGGGAAGGGGCTTTCCTAGGAAATGTGGTCACTGAATCCTCATTTGCTGGTAGGAGCTAGGGTGAGTAGTATTGCCTATTCAAAATGCAGCCGGTGCGCGTTTAAACGCCATGTTTAGGGTTTTGGAGCAGCTGTGGGGTCACTCTGGTGGTGAAAGCGTCACTACCATCAGCGTTTCCCAGGAGCAGAAAGGTTGTGCTATTGGCCTTTGCTTCTTTTCTGCCCCTTCCCATTCCCCTGTCCGTGACTCGCAGTTCTTGCCGGTAAAGATCTGCACTTGCTGGATCCCATTCAGTGGGAAATGCCTCCACTCAGAGAAGGCTGAGGCTGCAGCTGCGTTGGGTGGTGGTGGTGACCTGGAGGAACACTGGCACCGGTGCTCCTGGAGACGTGGACCCAACGCATAGCTCTCAAGGTCTTCCTGTCACCTACTCAGTACTGCTGAACTTGGCTCAGAATCATGCTGGCTGCCGTCTGTTACTGTCAGCATGAATTTAAACAGGGAAATGTGGTTTACTGGTGTCCGCGTGCTAAACGGAATTGCTTGAGTGGCCTTGGATTCCTTTGTGTCAGCGCAGGAAAATCTCATTTCTCATCTTCTTCCCATGCTTGTGAGTTCTTTCCTGGCATGGCTAGGCAACACTGCGCTCACCTGCAGTCCTGAAGCAGTGCTACCCTGCTTCCATCTCAGTCAACAACTGACTAAGGCTGCCATTGAAAAAGCACAGAGAAATGCTCTGTATTGTCTCCACTCTTCCTGTTCTGATGATAAGGGATTAACACTTGGAAGGAGAGCACTTCAGCAAGCCCCCATACACCAGCAAACGGAGTTCTTCTATTTTCTCTTGCAAGTATGTTCCTTACCAGGTTTTGGCTTCATTGCTCTCCTGAGATATTTCTCAATTGCATGATTTCATGCAAATTCTTTGAGTCCAGCTAGCTATGAAGTCCCACCTGTGTCCATGGTCATGAAACAGACTGATGCAGTGTTCTTTCATTGGCTGTCCTGACCTGTTTTGCATTCATGGAGTTCCTGCTTGAGCAGCAGGAGTGGCTTCCCCAGCAGCAGCGCAGAATTCTATCTCTGTCTTACTGAACTGAGTTCATCCATCTGCATGGCTAAGGGTAAAAATGGGTCAGTTCGCTCAGCCTTTGCTACTGGCTGTTCCCATCTAACTTAGCCTCCAAAACATTGCTCAGTAAAGCTATGGACACAGAATCACAGAATTGTAGGGGCTGGGAGGGACTTCCAGAGATCACTGAGCCCAGCCTCCCCTCCCTATAGTGGGCTGCACAGGTGGGAGGCCAGACAGGCCTGGTACATCTCTAGAGAAGGAGAATCCACTGCCTCCCTGGGCAGCCTGGTCCAGTGCTCCATCATCCCCACCGTGACAAAGTTCCTTCTCATATTAATGTGGAACTTCCTATGCTCCAGTTTATGGCCATTTCCCCCTCTCCTGTCCCTACAGACCGCTGAAAAGAGGCTGGCTGTGTCCTTTTGACTCCCACACTTCATATATTTATAAGCATTAATAAGATCCCCTCTCAGTCTTCTTTCCTCAAGGCTGAACAGATCCAGGTCACCCAGCCTTTCCTCACAGGGGAGATGCTACAGGCCCTTTATCATCTTTGTGGCCTTGTGGCACCCAGGGACGTGGCATTTTCAGTTAAAAAATCAATTTGAGGCATGGTATGGACACCATGAAATGGGAAGGAAAATCCCACTCTGGCTGTTAGGAGATAACAAAGGGCAAACCTGGGCTCAGTGATCACTGTGGGTGCCTTCCAACATAGCATATTCTGTAGTTCTATGGTTCCATGAATCTTTGCTTCCATAAAAGTCAGCTCAAGTCCCGCTGTGTCAAAGCATGGCTGCTGCTCTGAGCAGTACTTTGTTTACATAGCGAGTCTCCAAGCTTTGTCCAACAACCCACCAAAAAAGCAATGGCAGCTTGGCAATGCAGTGGGACTGCACGTGTTCCAGTTGTATTTTGATCCATTTTCTGTAGTCCTCGAATGTTTCTATGTTGGCAACATCCACATTCTCACTGACATCGCATCAGAAATCATATTTAATGACCTACTGCCAAGTTATCTGGGTGGAAATCTTTCTTTCTCATCCGCTTGCAACTCTGGCTAAGAACCTTCTCTTTTCTTAAAGATGTGAAACCCCATTTGAAATGCACATGGTCTTTGAGGGTCGGTTTGTTCAGAATTGCTTTTTCCAGCCCAGGAGAATATCTTGAAAACCAAAAACAAACTGCTGTGACAAGATCGTGGAAATTATGCCCCAGCGATTTGCTTTAATGGTAACTCCTCTGACTTTTGTGACACACTTGGTGGGGTCTGTCCTTACACACATCAAGGCCTTGTGGGCAGTGCTGTCATATACTGAGGACATGAACTCCTACTCTGAAGGCATATCTATGCTGGTGTCTTCAGGAGAGCTGCTGTTGCTGCTGTAAGACTGAGGGGACAGGGTGGTGTGATGCAAAGCCACTGTGATGGATCACGGGTAGCACGTCCCTGCTATGGAGGCTACACTTCAGCAGATGAATCTGAGTTGCTGCCATCTTATATGAATGAATAATAACTACTGTTATTAATTAGTAACATTAATTAATATTAATAGTAGGCCAATCCTCTGCAGTAGAAGTAACTCCATGTGACTAAGGCTTAATTAATCACTGTGATTAGCTTTGCTCAAATAAGCTGCCCAGCTGCTTTGACATGCTCCAGTCCCTGGTCTCTCAAGAGATGAAGAGGTTTTTTGTGTCAGAAGGCCTCAGACACCCTTCCTTCGCTGAAGCATGAAGGAAGCCCAGGGCAGGGTTGTTTCCAGCCTTGCTCTTACAAGGATCTTGGACATCTTTGGTGTGTGTGCTCCCCCTCCAATCTAGTTGCACAACCCAGCTCCCACGTGCAAGCGGCTGCTTTGTCCCACGCAGGGGAGGAAGAAGTTAAGAGACCCAATACTAAGCAGTCTGGAGACGCCCAGCTGCAGAGGTTTGCTTTCGTCCTGGCTGCACGGTGCTAACTTGCTTTCGAACTTCGCCCTGACAGATCTCTCGCACCTCCCCTCCTAGCTTCCTTTTTCCGAATTCAAGGCAGGCGGAGACGGTAAAGGAGTTTGTTAGGTAGACACAGAGAAATGCTTACCGCAGCGTTACTGCTGCGCAAACAGTGCATAGAACAGAGGCGTGTGAAGTGCCTGAGGAGCGTGCCTCGCTCAAGCACATTTTGATTCCACCGCAGTCTGTGGCAGAGCTGTGTAATCCCTGGAGCGGCTTCAGACCAGCCTTTTCTTTTTTAGCAGCGTGTCGGCAGGTGAGCATTTGATAGAGCACTTCTTAGCAACTCGGCTTTGTCCTGCGGCACAACACATGCCTTTTGTTGTTTCTGCTTCTTTGAATGGTTCCTGATTTACATCATTATAGCTCAGAGCAGAGGCTGTCCGCAGCAATGGCAGTGTGGTTATCCAGCTTTTAAGATTAGCATTTAATACAGCACATTTTTGTTTTTACTATTAATTTGGCTAAGCATAATCTTTTCAGTGCTATCCAGGTTCCTGCGGGGCACAGGAACAGGTTTACAAAGGTGTTCAAGCGGCCCAGGCTGCAGCTTGCTGAGGTGTCCAGCTCCCTGGAGATGGAGTATTGGGCCTCTGGGTGCCCAAAAGGCTGTCAGTGTCTCTTTCTTGGGCACTAAGGGCTGTGTCATCACAGGGACTGAAACACCAAACGCTGCAGGATCTCAGGGAGTGTGTGGGAGTCAGTTATCCAAACGTTCCTAATAACTTGGGCTGGAAGCACAGATACAGCCCCGGGTCTGCATGCACAGGAACAAAGATTTTGCATTGGTGTAGATATCCCAAAGTGACAAAACAGTGTATGATGTCCCCTGTAAATGATGGTTAATGCTGAGTAGTTATTTCTTTTCAACTACAAACAGGATCATACGGACCAAGGTGCAGCAGCCGCCCAATCAGCAAGTCCCAGCCTCCAGTCACAGCATAGGTGAGAAAAACTTCTTTTATATTCAAAAATAAAAGAAAAAAAGGAAAAAAAAAAAGAAAAAAAAAAAGGCATAATGGATTACAAATATTCTAAAGAACTTCTAATCATTCTTATGGACAGATAATTCTGCATAAAACACTTCAGCACACGTTCTAATGCACCTTCTTTGTCATTCTCCAAGGACTGAACACAGTAAAGGAATTTTATAAATACTGCTAAAAGGTTTTGAATTTTAGTGATTATTATGATAAATAGCTTTCACTGTGAGACAGAAAATTGAAATCTAAACCAACCCCCCCCCCCTACTAATGGGGGTCTATAGAACGTCAGATAATTAAAGTAATAAATCAAGAAAGGGGTACTTATTCATAACGTTTTCTGCATCATTAGTCAGTAAGTAGTTCTGAATGTGTTTTTTTTCCATCTATCACCCATCCCCTCCGTAATTCTCCGTGCACTTTGTGATCTTCAGCCAAGAGGCAGCGAAACTTCCCCAAACTTGAACTCAGGGGAAGAGCAGCAGCGCTCAGCCAGGAGCCACATAGTGTCGGAGGGATGTCCTGGCCTAATGCAGGGGAGCTGCAGCAGCCAAGCAGGTGCTGTGTGTGTCTGCAGGACAGGCAGCCCCTTGTTGACCTGTATCAGCCAAGGCAGGTCGGCGCCGAGGAGCTGTGTCAGCACGGGCCTTGCTCCCTTGGAGATGCCAAAATGATCTCTAAGGAGGTTAAGCAGCATCATTCTGCTCTGTTGGCATAGAGGCTGCTTCTCATGGAGAGAAAGTTCTGTTTCGTGTTTTATTTTGAGGAGCCTGCGGCTCTGACCACTTGGCCTTGCCTTGCAGCCTCCACAGGCTCCGTCACCCAGGTGTCCTCTGTCAGCACCGACTCTGCTGGCTCGTCCTACTCCATCAGTGGGATCCTGGGCATCGCCTCTCCTGGCACCGAGAGCAACAAGCGCAAGCGCGATGAAGGTAATGGCAGCTGTTTTCTCCTGGGGCACCGAGGTGGTGAGGTGGGCTCCCTCGGCTGTGCTGGGGCAGGTGGGGCTGGCAGGGACCATGCCCGGTCCTTTGGCAGCAGCCCAGGCTGGGGGTCCACATGCAGCCTTCTGCAGTGCTGTAGAAAGGGGCTGTGGATGTGTCACAGCTTTTGATCACCTCCTCTCATCTGACATGAATATCCCTGCCGTCAGTGATAAGGAGGGGAAGGAATTCTCCCTGTATGGGTTCTGTGGACGTCTGAAATATTAAAAAGAAAAAGGAAAGCTATGGAAGTGTCCCTGACCCACAGAGAGACAGAAAGTTATCAGTAGAGTCACGTGTGTGAACGCATGGGAGATGCTGGTGGCTGGCTGCGGGGCAGTGCTGCTCGGAGGGAGGCCGTGCACACTGTTCTGCTGTGCCACCATCCTGCTCTACAGAAGACTGAGCTCCTGCTTCTCGCCTCTGTGTAACCTGCTCCAGCTCTTTTGGAGGACACATTGGCCACGTGTGTGCAGAGGTCCCGTCTGTGCCTCTCAGGAGAGGTGCATCCCTCTACGGAGCACAACGGTGGCCCCAGGGAGTTGTAAAGGAGGAGAAAAGCACCGCCCTGCAGAGGAGAAAGCAGATAAGGTGGAAATTTTGTGTCTTATCAGTCGGGGAAGGAGGGAAGCATTTTGTGCCCCGAGACTGTCGCAGCACTATTCCTGAAGCGTCATTTCTTAGATGGGTATTATTACAGAGGACTCTGCTATCCAAACAAGAAGGAAGAAACGCTCTCCCTAACAGAGAAAAGATTAAAATGCTTCTGCGCAAAGACCAGAGGCGTCTTTGAGAAATTCCTCAGCCTTTGGCAATTAATTATTAGAGATCACATGATTTATAAAACAGCTCCCATTGTTATGGCAGCAGGAGTCATGATCTTTGAGGCTGCGAGTTGGGCAGCACTGCTGTCAGCAGCAGACCATTTAAACTACTTTTTTAATGGCTCTCAGCTGCAGAAGTGGAAAGCAGTGTGAGGAACAGCCCTTCTGCCTAACCAGCTACTTCAGCATCTTTGTTTGAAGAGATTCCTGTGGAGGCTCAGTAGCCCTTCCTCATCCTGCTGAGCAAGAGGTATCTCTGCACAGCCAGGCATGAGATGTTCATAGAAATCCCAAGGCTCCATGATGCAGGTGGCAGAGAGGTGGATCAAATGCTGGCGAAGAGAAGTACGTCATCTTTGAGCTGCAGGCTGTATCATGATGCAGATGCACAAGGGGGCAGAGTTAACTTTACCTTCTCCTGACTTTTGAGAGCCAGAAGGAGGCTACTTCCATAGCAGTATTTTTACATCAAGTCTTTTTGACACATGGCTTCCTTTCCTGGTAGCTGTAGGTACGTGCCTGATGCTGTAAGTTGATATTCATGTTTCTCATATGAATAGAGCTACAGACTGCGGCACTTCCCTTGGCTGGGAGGTGAAGCAAGGTGGGCTCACCCGTTGGCTCTTCCAGTGGCACTGAATACTTGTTGTGATTTGGCACCAGGTTTTGTTCCTCTCACCCTTGACTTCTTTTTTTTTTTAGCAACTGCCACCAGTCTTTAACACAGCAGGGAGCTCGCTGGATAGCAACAGGGGCAAACCGAATCAGACAGTCTTTATTGGTTTATATATAAACTCAAGGTGTCATTTTTTTTTTCCCCTGCTGTAATATGTACTTGGAGCAGATGTGCCTTCATAGGGGATCAGTTTCTTTCACTGGTGGTTAGAGGACGTGCTACTGGAGACTGACACAAAAGCAGGCTGCTCTGTAACGAGGCAGAGTGTTACTGTCAACCTTCTTAGCTTCAAGCAGCAGATGCTGCGGGGAAGCAGTCTTGTTGTTTTGCTTTCAGATTCCCTCCTTTGAGCTGTGTGTCTTCACATGCACGTGGGCCCACAGATTAGGAAGAACAGGTGGAGCAGAAAGGCACAGATTGATCAGACCGAGCCACCTTGTAATGAGTGGGGTTTTTATAGGAAACCAAGGATGGACATGCTGGCAGGCAGTGAGGCCTTGTGTCAGAATGAGCTGTGTGTTCTATCAAGTGTTTGCAGCTGCTGGTTGAAAAGGAACTGATGTTACTGCAGGTTTCCATCCTGCTTACTGCAGAGCTCTGCAGATACAGGAGAGCCGACAAAAGCAGCTGATCTCAAAAGAGTGACTTTTCCTGCAGGTTCGTGCTGTGGCAGCTGAGAGGGATCATGAAACAGATGCACATGCCAGACCAGACAGGGGATGTGGCTCCCGTCTGAGATGTTCCTGTGAGCTGATGCTTTCACTGCAGTGTCACTCCTCCAAAGCCATTACAAAGCTCAAGACCCTTGTTTCCCCAAGGGCTGTGTGCTGTGTAAGAAGCATGCTGTGCACAGTGTTTCTTGATAAGCTGGGTCAGTTCCTCTGAAGGATGGGGAACAAATGGGCTGGTGGTCCTGCATGCAACGAGGTCGAGTTCCATAGTGTAGCACAGCTCTTTACTTTCCAGTCCACGAGGTCTTGAGCTGCTCAGTGTGAACACGGCCCTGCCAGCTACTGTTTGTGGATCTGGTCTACAGGCAAGGAGAGCTTCCATCAGGAGTGTCAAGGGACCAGCAGAGGGAGGCTTCTTTCCTGTACAATTGTAGAGAGATGTGACACTCAGAGAATTTGTGAAGACGTGTTGGAAGAATTGGGTTGATTTCTGTTCTCATGGCTCCTCCTTGCTTTGCACGATACATAGATAATTTCGCAACGTGGCAGTGATGGCCTTTGGAGCAAACACTGCATCTTTTGATGGTTGATTGCAAGGCCAGACATTAGACTTCTACCAACCACTTTGTTCTGCCCCTGTAGAAGTTTGCACACTTTTAGCAGGTTAGCCCTGTCTAGCCTGGCTGATGTGGAAACATACTTGTGCTCTGGTATCTGACAAAGAAACATGGAACTTGCTGATACCAACAGGTAGTAGGGGCACTCTGTGAGCATCAGCAGCAGCCGAGTCAGGCTGAAGTCTGTCTGCATGCAGTAGTCAGTAAGTTCAGGACATCTGCTGTGTCAGTCCACACTGTTAAACCAGAGAGCACCGGTGCACAGGCATAGCCTTTGGCTGGCCCCATCTTGCTATAGTTAGTGTTGCCTCGGCTTGATTTTGTACTTTGCAAGTTGTCACCCTCCTGGTTAGTGTCTACTATTGCAGAGACTGGCATAGTTCAGACCTTGCTTCTGCTGCTCAGCACGTGTGCAGCTAAGATATTACAGAGGATGCAGGAGTTTCATTACAGGCTTGCAGGCTGTGCTAGAACAGTCACCCTGCTTGCAGCTGGTGAAAGAGCTACATGCAACTCCAAGTGGCTCACAGCAAACTGTTGGCAAAACTCTGGCTCCATAGGAGGAAATGCAGCCAGAAGTGGGGCAAGAGAATCGAGCCAGACACTGTCAGTAAACTCCTGCACAGGATGTGTGTGTCTGGTACCCACCCACATCCTCTTGCTGCAGGACAGATCTGGCAGATCTGAGTACCTGCTCAGAACAGCTGTGCTGACTATCTTTCAAATTCACTGCTGTGGAGTCTTCTCAGTGATGGAGGCTTATGGGGAATTGAAACTAGCGTGGCAGGAGACCTCTGTTCATACGGGTTGTTTGTTTTGTTTCCATTCTCAGCAACAACGGTCCTGCGTTGCTCTCAGCGTCTGATATGACGATGTAGATGTTTATGCTTCTTTGGCTGAGCTAATTTCTTTGAAAAATGCCTTTTCTTTAACTGCAGTCTAACCGTAGACTTAATGTGCCTAAAGGCACTTGGGTCACAGCCTTCTGTTGAAGAGGGTAAGCCAACAAGCGGAGCAGAGATGCTAATGAGAATAAGCATAATAAGTCTGTAAGCATTACAGACAGGCACAGGTGAGAATGCTACTTTACAGAGCACTGTGACATCAGCTTCCAGGAAGGCTGAAATACAGGGGAAGGCCAACAAAAAGAAGGAGGTGACAGCAGAGGGAGGAGGGTGCTGTACTGGGAAGAAGATCCAATGTAGCTGTGGATTCCTCTGGCCACACATGGAACCCTCTTCCTGGGCAGCCAGTGTTGAGTACTGCTGGTCATGGGACACCTCTGGTTAAATACTCTGGCATGAAACCATGAAGCTGCTTCCTTTCCTGAACAGGCTGCTGGCAGAAATTAACTGCTGGATGGGTCCCATATTAACAGAAATCCCTGTGACTCCTCTCATCTCAAGTAAGGAACTGAACATGACAGTATGTGGTGGGGATTGATGTCATCCTCTTGGCTCTTTGTTGGGGAGTTCTGCATGGCACATTTACAAATGACTGAAGCTTTTGAGGATCTAAATTTGCAGGGGAAAGAGATCACACAGAATGACTGTGAGGGGAAAAAGTGAAGGTTAAGGAGAGGAAAAAAATCACCTGCCAATATAAACTTGGATGCTGTGATGATTTACAGCCTAGCAGAAGGTCAGTCACAATGTGAGGAAGGGCCATGTGGAGGGACTGATGTGCTTGGGGAATAGGACTCAAAAGATGTGTTAGCTGTATTTCATTGCAGCCACAACATCTATCTGGAACATGGGTGTGTGCACATACAGACGTGGAGTTCTTCACATCCAGAAAGAAGTGGTTGTGGAGTACGTATAAGAATTAAAGATTGAACTCTGTGGAGTCAAGGCAGTCAGTTGAAGCAGGTGTATTTATTCAAGTCTGTGAAGAGGTCAAAGAGAAAAAAATTCCTTCCCAGGGAGGTGCTGGAGTTTACTTAAATATTTTCTAGGACGACTTCAGCTATGCTTACTCACTTGGGTCGTCTTTATTCTTGGAGATAATTCCAGTGACTATAATGAGATGAAGCCTTTGAAGAGAACCAGGTTGTGCTGGATCAGCAAGAACTGATTTAAATTTCTGCTGCTGATTCAGATTGTCCTTTTGCATTTAGGGATCGCAGGCGTGGTGAGCTGTTTGCACTGTCAGGTTGTTGTCTTCTTAACAGAAGTGATTTTCCCTTACCATGCATACACTGAAACAGTCCTTTTAAATGGTGTTTGCTCTAATTTTACTAGTTCTAATTTTGCTAGTTATGTTGCAGTGATAGTTTCATCTGCGCTATATCCAATCCAATCTATAGCTCTCTGCAGTTTTTGTGGTTTGATCTTCCTTCCTTCCTCCCTTCCTTCCTTCCTCCCTTCCTTCCTTCCTCCCTTCCTTCCTCCCTTCCTTCCTTCCTCCCTTCCTTCCTTCCTTCCTTCCTTCCTTCCTTCCTTCCTTCCTTCCTTCCTTCCTTCCTTCCTTCCTTCCTTCCTTCCTTCCTTCCTTCCTTCCTTCCTTCCTTCCTTCCTTCCTTCCTTCCTTCCTTCCTTCCTTCCTTCCTTCCTTCCTTCCTTCCTTCCTTCCTTCCTTCCTTCCTTCCTTCCTTCCTTCCTTCCTTCCTTCCTTCCTTCCTTCCTTCCTTCCTTCCTTCCTTCCTTCCTTCCTTCCTTCCTTCCTTCCTTCCTTCCTTCCTTCCTTCCTTCCTTCCTTCCTTCCTTCCTTCCTTCCTTCCTTCCTTCCTTCCTTCCTTCCTTCCTTCCTTCCTTCCTTCCTTCCTTCCTTCCTTCCTTCCTTCCTTCCTTCCTTCCTTCCTTCCTTCCTTCCTTCCTTCCTTCCTTCCTTCCTTCCTTCCTTCCTTCCTTCCTTCCTTCCTTCCTTCCTTCCTTCCTTCCTTCCTCCCTCCCTCCCTCCCTCCCTCCCTCCCTCCCTCCCTCCCTCCCTCCCTCCCTCCCTCCCTCCCTCCCTCCCTCCCTCCCTCCCTCCCTCCCTTCCCTCCCTTCCCTCCCTTCCCTCCCTTCCCTCCCTTCCCTCCCTTCCCTTCTTTCCCTTTTCTTTTCAATAAAAGTATGAGAATTGAGCTGCTGAAAAGCTTTTTTCAGTGGTTACGCAGTTATGCCATCCTGCTGTCATAACTCCTGCTCCAGTAGAGTGTGTGTTTTAAGACTGAATGATAGGAAGTCTGAGGTTGGAGGGGATCTTAAAGATCATCTGGTTCCAGCTCCCATTCTTTCAGCAGGGCTACCACCCTCCAGATTAGGCTGCTCATTGGACATGGCCTTGTGGATGGCGCATCCACAACCTCTCTGGACAACAAGTTCCAGTGCCTCACCACTCTCTGAATAAAAAGTTTCTTCCTAATATCTAACCTAAGCTTTCCTAATATCTAACTTCCCTTTTTAAGCTTAAAGCAATTCTCCCTAGTCGTCTTGCTTTCAGACTGTGTAAAAAGTTCAGTCCCATCCTGCTCTTAAGTCCACTTCAGGTACTGAAAGGGTTATCCTCGGAGCCTTCTCTTCTACAGGCTGAAGAAGCCAAACTCCCTGGTGAGGTTCTATGGACCTCTGATCATCTCCGTGTAATCCTCTCCAACAGCTTCACATCTTTCTTGTGCTGTGAGCCCCGGGTTTGGACACTGTTAGTTTGGATGGTTACAAGAGCAAGAACATCTTCCACCTGGTCAGGTTGCTCCAACCTGGTCACTGACCATCCAGCCTGTCCTTGAACACTGCCAGGAATTGGGCATTGGTAGCTTCTCTGCCAGACTGTTCCAGAGCTTCACCACTCTCACAATGAAGAATTGGTTCCTATATGTAAATCTACCTTCTTTTAGTTTAAATACATTAATCCTTGTTCTACCACTACATGCAAAAAGCCATTCCAAATGTAAAACATTACTTTCTGAAGTTGATGCATTCATATGATTGTTGCTCAGACAAGGTGATATTTCTGGAATGGAAGGAACCAACTCTGCATGGTTCTGGTGAAGAAAACTACGGGCTGTCTGTCAGTAGGACAAAACCCCATTGGCTCCAAAGGGCAGTGGGAGCAACATGCTTTTACAGCTTTCTGTGCTCTTCCAAGCTTCCCACATGGCTCCCACCTGGCTTAGCAGGGTTTCAGTAAATGTACTGGTTCTGCCCTGTGATGCTTGTTCTTAAATGGTTTAGCACAGTCACAACTCTGTGCAGGAGTGCTCTCTGCAAGTGCAGCTTCCCTTCTCAAATAAGCAAGTTAAATAAGCTGTCTTGCTTGACTTGTGTTTTTGTCACTTTCAGCCTCAAATTGCCCCAGTTTTCATGATCTGCTCCAGGTCTGAACTGAAGACCTGCAGGTTTGCCGCTGGCTTCACCAGAGTTGGGATTTTTCTCAAGCAGTGTTAATGGAAAGCCTGGACTTTCAGAACTCCTTGCAGACCTGCTGTAGTTTCAGCTGCTCTCATCTGAAGCTATCCAGTGTTAGATGCTTTTTAAGGTTATCCCTTCACATAGGCTTAACTAAAATCCAATTTAGGGGTAGATATCTTACCAGATTGCCCTGTTAGTGCTGGTGCTGGCTGGAATTCTTTTGCTGGAATGTGTTTTCCAAGGAAAAAACTCTTCTGTGGAAAAGCACCCTCACTGTAATAAACTTTTTGCTTATATCTCACCTAGACCTACCCTCTTTAATCTTGAAGCCATCTCCCCTTGTTCTGTCACTACAGATTCTGCTGAAGAGCCTGTCCCCTTCTTTCCTGTATCTCCCCCGTAGATACTGAGAGGCTGCTATCTGGTCAAATCAGAACAGTCTCTTCTCCAGGCTGCACAGCCCCAGCTCTCAGCCTGTCCTTATAGGAGAGGAGTTCCATTGAGTTCTGATGAGTTGTGACCCCTGCCTCAGGGCAGCCAGGATGGGTACGGCAGCTCTTCCCACAGGACAGGTCTAATGGCAAGTGCTAGTTACTTACCACCTCCATGGTAGAAAGAACTATCGAAGCATTACACATTTCTACATCAGGTTTTCTTTGTGCCTCCCTGGAAGCAAGAGTGGCACTTGCATCTTCTTGCCTTGCTTGGCCTCTGCATAAAGTGGCAGCCCACCTGTGAAGGTGCATGGGGCAGCCATGTGCTGTGTGAGCTCCTTCTTAGCAGGGCATTAATTGCACTGTTTATTTTTTCCCACATGTAACAAAATAGCCCCAGTATACTATCCGACTTCTCAGTGGTCGTACAAAGTGTGGCATTATCTGCTTTTGTTAAAGCTGCCCACAGTACAATTCAAGGTTACTGGGACTTTCAAGTCAGGTTTTGGCTGAGCTTTCAAACTGCTGAAATATCGAATGATAGTAGAAACCTGGCAGAGGTTACTGCACACTGGATCAACTGGATCCTGACCACTTTGGCCTCCCCTAGTACTTGTTTATACAGATGCAAGCTGTGAGTTTATTTGCACCAGACTTGTGGCTGTATTTTCCCATGTTTTTTTTTTTTTTTTTAATTTTTCATATTGGTCTCATGTTGTGATGAGTTTACAGAAGGTTTGGATTCATACCCACATGCTGTGTATGTTGTTTGAATGCCCCAGAGTCAAGAACAGCACCCTGACGAATTGGTCGTGGCTTAGTGGTCAGGGCACAGCAGATCCTGAAGAGGCTGTTAGTACATTCTTCATCATTCTGTACTCTCTGCCAGAGGGTGGTGGGCTCCCCATGGCAGTGGTCATGGCCCCAAGATGCTGGAAGTCAAGGAGCATTTGGGCAATGCTCTCAGGCATTGCACTTGGATTCTGAGTTGTTGCATGGAGTTATGGGCTGTGCTTGATGGTCCTCATGGGTCCCTTCTAACCTGGGTTATCCTGTGACTCTGTGATTCTGCCTACAAAGGATGGCACTTTATTTGCTACATGTCGTGTTGGAGCACAAATCTCTTAAGCAGGACTTCTGCTTTCCAGTGATGGAACTGCGTATAGAGAAAGAGGAGGATGTCTTGTGCAGTTTGTGTGCAGAGGTTCAAGTGCAACTGGCATGAGCAGAGTGTGTGAACATGCCAGCAGCCCCTGCTGCTCAGGCTTTGTGAGCGTCCTACACCTCCTTCATGTGTATAGACAACCTCTGCCTGCCCAGAGACTGCCCGGGGTCTCAGACATACAGCAATTTAGGCAGAACCATGGCAAACAACAGAATATCCACATGTGCTGCACAAAGAGCCCAATCTCTCTCCCTTTCTTTGTTTCTGAGCAGAGTTTTCAGATGTAAAGAGTTGAGAAAATCCAGAGATATGGTGTCTCCCCCAACCACAACAGGGTGCAGAAATGTCTGATAGATTCAGTATTCTACTGATATTTTCCTAAGCCTTAAAAGAAGATGTGCTTCAAATTGTTTTGTCGTTTCATATTTCAGCTGGATTCTTTTTCTGTCTGTATCCCTGTGCATTTGCCCCGTGTGGTCTGAGGTTTGCTCTTTGTGAACTCCAGCTCTCCTGTTGTGACAGGACTGAGCCTTCACTGTTGCACCCCACTGAAACTTGAGAAACTTGGCAAAACTTTCTGCTTGGAATCAGTTTCAGAGCCACAGCCTTTGTTTTCTGTTTCTTCATTAACCTCAGTGAGGGAGGGTGGTATATAAATGCAGATGCTTGCACAGCTGCTTTTTTGTTCATGTGTGTTCTGAATTCTGTAGCAGCAATCATCTGCATAAAGATGACTATGGGTGGAAAGAATAGTCCAAATACCTGCACTTTTGAAACAAGCCAGCATCTTTCTTCTGTCAGATGCCTAGGAAATCTGAGCATGTAATTTTCCCATGCTTAATGTCTGCTGAGAATCTCCTGAAAGATATCTGTATTTAAAGCATGTTTATTGTAATTACCTTATGGCACTAGCAGGAAAACAGATCTTTCTTCGTTGCTGAAGTACTGTGTTACAGGTTGAAGCTGGAAACCAAAGATCTTAAATTTAGGTGCTTTTCCCTTACCCTGAGTTGCAGGGAAATCCAGTAAAAATACTGCAGACTGATCAGGCTGACTTGTAACATGGCAAAACAAAAGATGTCTACAGCAGAAGTCTGGGTACTGGAAGTCTATCAGGGATGAGCATCAGGGATGAGCATCAAGGGAAAATGATGGCTTCCTGGCCACGTGGCAACTACACATTCATGACATTGCTTCCTGATAGTTGCAAAATGGGGTTTCGAAGCAGTGGAACATCCAAAGGAGGTCTGCTGCTCTCTGAATGCATTTGACCAGCCAGGGTAAGGACTTGCTTCTGTTGCCTCTTGTGCTGTACCAAGGGAGAGACAGGTCCAGGCCCATGGAGTGGGTGCGAGGTGCTTGCACACACAGTTGCCCACATGGAAGGAATTGTGATTGCTGAGCATTCCGGGTGCAGACACAAGCTTGTTTTACATCAGTTAAAACCACTTCAGCCCTGTCCCAATCCTAATTCTAACTAATTACGGTAAAACTGTGTTGTCAATGTACTCCTGCTGTTTTTTGCTTTTCTTGGCATATAATTCTCTATTACAGCTACCTGAGGTCTGTTTGCATGCTAGCTTTCAGATGCTTCTTTGTTTGGAAGGTCTTAGAACATGCAGTTGTTGTAGTGCATGATGGGCTTCAGCTGCTGGACAGCCCTGAACGAGGTTCCTTTGAGTGAGACAGGTTTTGTGCTGGAGTTTTAAAAAGAAACATATCCTCATTTCATAATGATTTCTTAAGGGCTGAAAGTGCTACGGAGAAATTGATAGCTGGTGCAATGCCTTGCATGCTGGCTGTAAACCATTCAGTGATGCCTAGTGGATTAAAGTCTGATGAAGGGGTGCATTTCTCTTCAGTCTTCTCTTACACACCTCAGTGAGAAGGGGAAGGGAGTTTCAAAACCAACCTGCAAGTGGTGTGCCCTGCTCAGAGACAACGACTGCTAGCTTCTCTGGTTGGAAAAAGCTCAGGAGCCTCCTGCCGTATCATCAGGGCTCACTTGTGTTTCCTCCCATGTGTGTGTAATATGTCTGCATAGAATCATAGAATGATTTGAACTAAAAGGAACCCCTTAAGGTCATCTAGCCCAGCTCTTTGCAAAGAGCAGGGACATCCACACCGATCAGGTGCTCAGAGCCCTGTCCAGCTTCCATCCCATCTCTGGTAACCTGTTCCAGAGCCTCACCACCCTCACTGTAAAAAACAACTTCTTTATATTCAATATAAATCTTCCCTCCTTTCGTTTGAAACCACTTCCCCTTGTCCCATCACAGCAGACCTTGTTTAGTCTGTCCCCTTCTTTCTCATAGCCCCCCTTTAGATGCTGAGAGGCCACTCTCAGGTCTTCTGGAGCCTTCTCTTCTCCATCTGCACAGCTCCAGCCCTCAGCCTGTCCTCATAGGAGAGGTGTTCCATCCTTGGGATCCTTTTTATGTCCGTCCTGTGGATTGATCCAAGCAGTTCGCTTCTCTCTTGTGCTGAGGACTCCACATCTGGACACAGCGCTCCAGGTGAGGTCTCACCAGCACAGAGCAGAGAGGGAGGATCACCTTCCCTGACCTGTTGACTATGATTCTTTTGATGCAACCCAGGATATGGTTGGCTTTCTGGGCTGCAAGGTTGCACTGCTGGATCATGTTCAGCTTTCCATCTGCCATTACCCCCAGGTCCTCTTCAGCAGGGCTGTGTTCCATCCTGACATCCCCCTGCTTGTAATTTCATATCCATTGTCAAATAAGATTTCATGTTTTAATAATGTATTTTTTTTTTTTCCTCCCCCACAGATCTGTTAATTAGAAAGTATTTTTCCTTCTCTAATTTCTATTTTTTTTTTTTCTTAGAGAACCAGTATCCTGATAGCTTTATTTCTCCAGATTGAGAAAGCAGGTCTTGTTCTGCCAAGCCCAAGTCAGAAAGGAAGAACAACAGTCCCTAGCCATCATGGCCTTAGCTGGCAATGGGAAGAGTGGCCAAGGCCTGAGAATAGATGCAGCTGAGTCAAAAGACTCTTTTTTGTGTAATGACTGCAGTGTACAGCTTTGAGTTTCGAAATTGAGTAATTCTTCATTTTATTCATTCTTCCTCTCTTGCACTCATCATCCTTGCTGCAGAGGTGTTTTGGTGCCTCGCAGATCATCGCAGTGCTCCTTGACGGGTCCATTAAAGAGGGAAGTTACAGCATGGTGATGTGAAAAATCCATGGTGCCCCTGAAAGGTGGTGGCAGGCAGGTGAAATCAGTGTAAACCTCTGGGATCTCTTGCTCTCACTCTAGCTTGCTGAGTCCAAATGACAGAGCTAAATCATTACTGAGGCAAGTTTTCAGTAGGTTTGCATATAGGATGCCACAGGTAAAAATGGCATTTGAGTATGTATATACTGAGTATGAAGTTAGTGTTCCTTCATCACTCTACAAGCAGAAGCTATTGGAAAGGGAGGTAACCATGGCCGGCCTTGGCTGTGGCTCAGGATGGAACCCCCAGCACATAACTGATGCTGGAGATGTGCTCCCACAAAACTTCCTGGCATCTTCCATCCTTCCTCCTGCCTTAGTCCAGGTTTTCACCCAGCATAGCACAGTGTGTACATTGTGATCAGCTGATGCTGTTTCAGTGGCAAAGAGTTGAAGTGTGACACACTCACAAAAGAGCAGGCACCAGAGTGAGCACAGATGGCAAAACTGCCCTGTGAAAGTTCTCTTTGCAAGACAAGTTCCTCAAAGAGTGACAGAAAAGCTGAAATCAATGGCCAAACTGATTTTGCTCTTGAAATTTCAAGCACTATCTTCACAATAAAAATACATATCTTCCTATTCACAAGAAAAATACATATCTGCCTATGAAAACTGTGAGCTTTGGTGTAGCCTGTCTGAGTTTGTAAGCTGGTCACATCTAACCAGTTACCACAAATTGATTCTGGAGCCTTCTGTTTAGAAACCTATGAGATACATCCCAGGCAATCATGCTATCTCCATCAAGCACTGAATGAACTGGTCAATAATCACCATTGCAGAAACATACAGAGATCTTTTGTATTACTCCTGATATTTTTTATGAGCATCTCTGCATAAAGAATAGCCATATGATTGGACAAATGGAATACAGATGTTCATTACACATGTGTATATGCATAATGTATATGTGTATACAGGTAGACCTATATATGCATGTGCACACTGGTGTATTCCACAGAACTCATTTTCCTATTGAATGCATCATAGATACAGATGACTCTACATTTTAAAACCAGTCTTAACTAAATTCATGCAGCTTCTGTCCAAAGCTCTGTTGTGTAGATAACTGCAAACCCCACAGTAATCACCCTGACACTTGGCAAGCCCAGGATAACCTCCCTGCTTTTCTTTTTTCAAGCACTGAGGAAGGATGCACTACAAGCAATTTGCAGTGGGTAGCACCTGGCTGATCATAAGATTTTTATTAATTTGATTTTATTTTTATAGTTTTTATTTAAAAAATGATTAAAAAAAAGAATTATTGAATGTGCTCAGTTACAATTTCCTCACTTCAGAAGCGGGGAAACTGAGGCACCAGGGGTTGTAGAAATCTTGTGGAAGACTTCAAGCAGTGCTTGAAGGAGAGCTGAGTCTTGGCATCAGGCTGATGGAGGCGTTGCCCTGGGCCTCCCTTGCAAGCACTGCATTGTGTCAGCGTCATTTACTCAGCATATGCCAGTGAGCCATCCTTGTCCCAGAGACGATGTACTCTAACACAGCCATGGCTGGGTTTGAGTTTTCCTCATTGGCAGTGCATGTGTGAGCATTCTCTTCCGCGGTCACAGGAAGGACAGTGCTAGCTGCAACATCTAACAAGAGAAACATTGGCCTGACAGGCAAAGTGACTCTTGCTGTTTATTCTCAGGCTGATAACAATCAGTTCTCTTTTTGCTGGGTAATATGCCTGGCTGTGTGAATGCGTGTGTGTGGGGATGTGTTTGTTCTCACTTTGCAAGTGCATCTCTATGTGCAGTATTCTCCCATGTGCTCATGGGCTGTATACAGACATAAAAAACAGGAAAATAGTTGAGGTATGCATATAAAGGCTCTCTCTGCATAGAAGGATGGATTGCTTTGATGAGCTTCTACCTTCTCTTGCTTTTTCTTGGGTGAACCCAAGGAAGAAAAGGTGGCCTGGACAGAACAAGTGGAATTTAATGCTGCGCTGTGGCCTTCAGATCAAGTGTGCTCTGTATCTGAGAAACTTCTTATCCCTGACTAGTGTTAGCCTGTGCATCCTGATGTGGCTGGTTGCACTTCTGTGCTGCTTTACTGTTCTAGTCATCTTCCCAGTCGACAGCTCTTGCTGACCTCCTGCTGCAGGGACCATTCCTGTTTATCACTGACACTCATCTGCTAGCTCTCCAGCCCCATTGGCATGACTTTGTCTTCCACCCACTTCTTCTCACTGCACACAGATGCAGATGGCTTGTATTCCATGGCAGGAAATCATGACGTGGTTTTAGTTTGCTTATGAAGTGTAATGCTGTGGATTGTTACGCCAGCATTCATCATAGACTCGGTAAGGTTACAGCAAGGGAGGATATCTTATATATTACTTTGATATAGAAATCAAAGTAGGTGTTATCTTGGTGTAGGCCTTTTCTTCAGTCCAGAGCTGTCATGGGAAGACCTGGCCAAGCAATGGCTGTGAGTGCACACAAATGGTGGGGAGAGCTCACTGGCACTTCAGCTTGGGCTGCTGGTGCCATCCATTGCAGTTTGTCAAAGCCTGCTCACGTAGCTCTTTGTCATGGGGACAGCACATAAGCTCCAGCAGTGTTGGCCATGGTATCAGCCTTAGAAACACAGCTGCTGGAGAGCAGCAGCCTGAGCTAATGATAGTCTGTCTTGAAGGCATTTCCATGAGTGCAAATCACTTCCAGCGGCTGATGAGCATCGTAGGAAAGCAGGCTGCAGCGGGAGGAGGTAGCAGAGTGGGTGCGCCACGTACAAACTAAAACCTGGGAATCTGATGGTTACCAGCACCTATTAAAAACAAATCATAAATGGCAATACCAGATACAATTGCACTGAGATGGCAGAGGTCCTTAGGAGTCCTGATGGGCTGCCGATAGCCAGTTGAAACAAATTGCCCAGTGCTGTGATACCTCAGCTCCCAATAACAGAGGGCAAATGGCCTTCTAGGGGGAGTTATAGATTTTCCTTTGAGATATGGAAAGGGAAATAAATTAAATTATGTTCGAACATAGGGTTCTCTCTCGCTCTCTCTCACAAAAAGAATGGGAGAGAGAAAGAAAAAAAGGAAACGAAGGAAAAGAGACAGTGGCAGAAAATAAGCTTCAGCAGG
This sequence comes from Excalfactoria chinensis, assembly GCF_039878825.1. Lineage (NCBI taxonomy): Eukaryota > Metazoa > Chordata > Aves > Galliformes > Phasianidae > Excalfactoria > Excalfactoria chinensis. The sequence continues at coordinate 72,595,046 of NC_092857.1, read as the reverse complement.
CATTTGCAATTTAATTGATATTTGGCAGCAGGAAGCCAATCAGTATAAGTAAATTGACGTTATAAGATAAAAATGATCGCTTAATGGGCTGCCTTCCCCTATGGATGCGGCAGACCAAATAAATACCGCCGTGCCGGCTGAAGCAGCGTGGTGGCTGTTACTGGGCACAGCCTGCTGCCGCTGAACTGGCAGGGTTCTGTGTGGGCTGCAGTTTATTTTTATGGCATCTGTCTCTGCTCCCTGAGAGAAGGCAATGAGGGGTTGCACATTGATTGCTGCTCCAGCCAACGGCAGAGTGGAGAGAGGCCGTAATTAATGACTTTATTTGCTGGAGCACCGCTGAGAACGATTGAGTTTGTTATGGTAGGAGCCGATGCCAGCTTTCCTGGAGGCACACAGAGGTGTGTGAGTACGGAAGGTGAGGAGAGCTCTGTCAGTGGGATGTTGGCAGCTGTCGTGAGGCTTTGGCTGGCTGGGTGGGATGTGCACCACGGACAGGGGCTGCTGCAAGGCATGGCGGCCGGGGGACATGTTTGCATGTCCATCTTCATGGTGTGGGGCAAACAGCAGCTGAGGCAGAGCAGGCTATAGGCCATTGCCCAGGCCACAGTTTCTTTAGGGGAAAGAAATCCTAACCCAGGCTGCTGTGTTGCATGGAAAGGCTCTGCCTTTCCCTGTCAAGTTGTACAGCCTGTCCCCCTGTTTATTACAGCCACCTGTGGTCAGTGTGCAATGTAACTATTATGCAATGGTAGCAAAGTTTGTTTCTTAATTGAAATGTTTTCTCCCTTCCTCTCTTGCTTCCTTCCTCCCCTCCCTCCCGATGAATTTATCTTCAAAAACACCATCAACTCTCCCCTATTTGTTTCTTGCTCTGCTTTAGCCAAGAATTACAATGAAGAATAAACATGCCATACACAAAGTCATAGAAAATAATGACTCTCTTTGAGTTTTATGAAATCTTACAGCTAAAGCTGTAGTATTTTATTTAATGCATGCTCTTTTGCTCTTGTTTTGAGATCTGGCTCAGCTGGTCTGTTAGGTTACATATGACTACAATAGAAAAATGCCTTAGAATGTGTTCTGTGCAAGCACAAGCAGCAGCGTGGTGCCCTGCAGGAGATGGACAGGCTGGAGTAGGCTGTGTTTGAGCAGACATGGTCAGGAGATGGAGCATACTGTCGGCTAGGAGGGGCCGATGCCCAGCCTCATCCAGATGCAGCAGTGGAAGGCGTATTTACTTTTGAATAGTTGTACATATATTTCTCTGAAAGCTGCTCAAATACTGAAATCACGTTGAACTGGAAAAATAAAATAGTTTTTAATTAAAAGAGTCACGACGGGCTGTTTCAGCTCATTCAGGATTTTCCCTGCTTAGGCTTCTGCGTAAGATGGTTCTTCAGAAATGATCCCCACTTGTGAACGAGGCTCAGATACAGTCAGTCTGTATTTTCCAGCGGATGGAAAGCCTCAGAAAACAAAAATCCCCATCCATGCAGATGTATGGTGCAGTCAGAATCACATTCGCTGCTGTTGGCATCTGTGGCATGGAGCAAAAATGAGAAAGACCTGTGTCTGTCATGCTGGACCTTTGCTCTCAAACCGACATTACATATTCATAGAAATTATTCACTTGCCGACAGCTGGCTGTTGTGAAGGAAGAGGTAGCATTCAGACTCAGCAGTCTTTGGAAATAATTTGCCAAGTTCTGGCCATATTATTGTTGTCATTTTTTTCCTGGAGAAGTTAATACATTATATGGAAGGCAAATAAGGGAGCCCAGGAAAACTCTTGGCTCACGCATAGGAAAAGAACCATCTCTCAGCAGCTCTGGTGGAGCTGCTCCCTGTGCTTGCCCTGAGTGCAACCCTTGGCACCGCTGCAGGAGCAGCTCTCCTATGGAGCCTGCTGGCAGCATTCTGGTGGTGCAGCCCCAGAAGGGACCCCCAGCTCCCCCCATCATCAAGGCAGGTTTGGAAATAATGGGGATGCATACAGTCCACGGTCCCCTAATAAGGGTGTTCTTGTGATAAGCTCACTGTCAGGGGGATTGTACAGTAGATTGCCGAGTTTCCTGCGTGATAAATAATTAATGCTTAGATGACACTAATTAATTACAGTAATTAGCAAAGAGCTACGCTGTTTTCCCCTAAAAGTAAAATCTTAGTTCATTATTTTTGTTTCAGCGCCTCAGAACGTTTAAGGGAGAATTGTAAAACAAAAACATCCACAGCAAAATGTTATTTCTCTTCTGTCACTGGCTGCTTTTTTTTTTGTCATCTTCTCTTCTGCAGCTTTTAAAAGAGCCGGATAGCACAGAGCTGTAAATATAGCTGAAAAGCTAAAATAGTGACAGTGGGAGCAAACACAGTGTTCTGCTGCCTCAGAAGCTGAACTAAGGGGGAAACCTCTGTGCTTTGGCTTTGCTGGTTGGAGATGGGAGGTAGGCAGGCAGTTGTACTGGCAGTGCAGCCAAGCCCCGAGCATTCCGCACACCTCCGTAAGCACAGAGCAGTGTGGTGCAGGGCTCATGCAGCAGAGTGCACACAAGGCAGATGTGCAGCAGTGGTTCCTGGATGTGAGAAGTTGTCAGCCATTCTCGAGGTCTACAAACCCTCATTACAGAACTACAGAGGGCTTTTAAAAATGAGCGGTGCCACTCAACTAATGGATGTGGATAAAATGCAGAAAAGCATGTTTACATTCGCAGTCGGTGTAGCTTGTATTTAAAAACTATTCCCGTGTTTTGGGTTCTGCATGTAAGCCACGCGGCTGAATTCAACAGAGAGATTTCTTTGTTCAGCATTAAGCATTCACATTTGCAGACACGAGGCTGCAGTCCTTGGTGTCGTGAAGCAAGTCTTTATTTGAACTCTGCGTGTCAAAAACCCAGAGTTAGCAATGCCTTTTTGTACACGCTGCTTGTGGAGAAGCAGGTGGAGAGTGCAGACCCACACCTTTCACTGGGCAGTGCTCAGCATGTCCGCAACTCGTGCAGCATCCTGCCTCCTCTGGAGTTGTTCCCTTTCTCTCCTTTGTGCATGCCCAAACCCATTCTGTTACAGGTTGGTGGCAATGTCTCAGTGTCTCGACAGGAGTTTGTATTTTAGGAGGAGTAAAATCTGCTTGGAAGTCCTCTGCATTTCTTAGGAACTTGGGTGAGATCTTTGGCAGGACAGTAAAGGAAGGTTTTTCTCCTTATGCAGGGTTTAACGCACGCACGGGGACGCAGCAGAGCTCCCAGTGCCAGTGTGTCTGGCACACAGTGAGAGGAGTGTGGGTCAGCCCTGCACTGCCTCTGTTCTCTCCGGCTAAGTTTTGCAGTGAGAGCTTTGCAAAGCATTCAGGGTATCAAGTGGAAATCATGCTTTACTGTTTTAAACTTGCATGGAAAGATTAGTTTTGCCTACTGTCAGTTGAATAATAGCCCGTGTTTTTCTCGACAAGTGTCATTTCTTGCAAGGGAAGAAATCTGGCTGTTCCTGCCAGTGGCAGCGAGGGATGAGTGTTGTCAGGCTGCAGGTGCTACAGGTCATGCAGGGCCTGCATGCTTGCAATGTTCAAACCTCCCTCTAGCTTCTGTAGGAACCTTTTCTGCGACTGTGCTTTAGTCTGGTAGGGCCAGATCAGAGTGCTCTGCAGGTACCCAAATCCTCCGCAATAGGGAAGGAAGGCTCTCCTCTCTTGTTCTGCTGCTGGTGCAGCACGGTAGTGCCTGCATACGTGGACAGCAGAGACTGCCTGCCCTGTGCAGCACTTCTCTCTGGGTGCCTTCAGCTCAGCAATGTCTTAGGGCTGTACTTTCTCCTTCTGTCTCCTGTAACAGGAGACTGGTTCTACATTTCCAAAGCTAAACAAACCACAGTTTCATTTTCAATATTGCTAAGTGCATATAGAAACAATTAAAAAAAAAAACCAAACAAATAGAAAAATGATGAAAATATGTTATAGTGTGGTATAGAAGTAGGTATAAATTATGCTAAAGCAGGTTTGGTGAACTTATCACAGTGATTTAAAAATGCACTGTTGGCTGGGACTACACGAAATAATGTCCACTGCTACACAGGCTGCTGCTGAACACATCTCACAGGAATGGATTACAAACAGAACTGGCTTCTCATAATTATTAATGGATGAACCAGCCACAAATTATTTTATACACACATATGCTGCAATTCTACCTTCCCTGGCAAGCCGTGGAAGCCACAGAGGCAGCACTTCCCCCATACTTTGCAGCCTGGTGGTAGGACCTTGCTGCGCTGTGTGTGTCTGCACACCATGGAGGTATGCAAAGCCTGCTTCCTGCAGGGCAGCCTCAGCATCTCCTGGCTCAGCTTCCTTAGTGGGCACATACACCAGGCTGTGTCCTGTGTATCAGGCAGGGTTTGCAGCTGTCCCAGCAAGCAGAGAGCTGCTCTCCCAGTGCAGAGGGGCTCGATCACGTCTCAACATAAGATCAGAGACGGCTGTTGGGTGACAAAAGTGGTAATTGTTTTGCTGCTGAGCAGCCCTGTGCCTGCACTGACTTCCCTTAGCAGGAGCGCGCCCATGTGCCAAAGCCAAATGCAGAATGAGGGTTGGGCTGTGGGGCAGTTGGAGGGTGCAACTAGGCCAACCATGTGTCTGAAGGAAAGAGGAGATGGGAAATGATGACCCATAACCGTGGCAACCTTGCTGCAGCCAGCAGGCACTGGGAGCTGTCATCTTTCAGCTCCCCCCACCCCCTGATTCTGCTGGGCTAGCAGCACCAGCCAGCAGTCCGTCCCCATGGGAGAAGGGTGTAGGCACCACTCTGTTCGATGCCATGCCTGCAGGTTGGAGCTGGAGGATGCCATGCAGTCAGTCTTCAGCCCATTTGCCCAAGTGCAGGATAGCTTGTGGAAGGGAGCTGACAGATGTCAGGGAATTCCGATTCCTCGGCCTCGTTGTGTTTTTACTGCCACTCTGACTGTAAAATCAGTGTAATAGGTGTGAAAATACAATGCTAAGATGGGAGTGTTTAGCAAAAATTCCTCTTTTTTTTTCTTCTTTTTTTTTTTTTTTTCCCCTCAAGCCTGGACATAAGGCAATATGCTGCAGTAGGCAGGTGCTGGTCTCTGTGTCTCCAAGAAAAGCAGAGCTGGTCCTAGTATATCTGACGGGTCAAGCTTTGAAATGAAGAAGCAATAAGCCACTGAAATGGTACTATCACCGAAACATGATTGATCAATTGAATTCTATCAGAGACAGTGGGCAGTGAGATTAACTCAGGCCTGATGGGTTCAATGAGTTAAAGCATGATGTTCATTTCAGCTTCATTTCACCAGTCTTTGCTTGTGAAATTGGTCAATCAATAGAGGTTGAAGATCATATATATATATATTGGTGGCCATCTTATAGGGAATATAATCTAGCGTAGTCAGCTCCTGACTCCGGCTGCCTTCAGTGGGTAATGGAGACAGAGCAGAGACTCTATCAGTGCTATCGAAATGGCCTGATATCTTCTCCAAATGAAAAGTATTTTTGGATCTCTGGTGATTTATCTTTTTTTCCCCTCTTTCTCACTTTGATCTACAGCAAAACCCATACCCGCCTTTGTGAAATATAGCGATTTCTCTTGACAACCTTTGTGCAATGATCAGCTACATACACTTCAAAATATAAAGTTTCTTTTTAGTAATACTATCATTTGAAAAAATAAATAACAGAGCTTAGAGAACTCAGGTGGTGTAAATACAAAGGTCTCTCGCAGCATATAGGATTCAGAAAGCAATACCTTCCTAGGAAGACAGACTCGCTGCCAAGTGCACATTGGCCTGAGAAGGTGCCATAAAAATTTGGTTTACATTTTAAACAAAGCCTCCCTGAGTGGTAATTAAACAAAGTCTTCATCTTCTCTGGGCTAATTTACAGGCATGCTACAAGGAAACAAATCACCTTTTTACCTCCCAGTAATATTTCATTTGCTTCATCGTGTTTTAAATGTGGTGAATAACATCCTTCCTAATTAGCCTGCATTTCCCTATAAGGTGGAGTAATTAGGTATGATACCAGGTAATGAAATTGGACAGTACAAATTAGAGACAGAAACCATGTCCTTTATGAATATGGGCTGCACCAGCTATTTACTTCCTTAATTAACCCTGCAAACCCAAGTTGTTTTAAAAAATAAAACAACCCGAAAGCCTGAAACCAGAGGTTCTCTTTTCTTTGCACCAGGCTGATGTACCACTACCATGTGCCATTCACAGTACGCTGGCAATATTAATAACTGTGGGAGTCTTCCAGTTGAAGTTGTGCGTGGCACCAATCTCTCAGCTGCAGTCGCCTGGCTTAGATTCTTCTGTGGGGCTGCACAATCTACCCAGTGTTATTTTGCAGGGCTGCCTCATCATACAGAAATTAAACTGCGCTGTTTTCCCTCTCCGAAAAAACACTGGATAGAACGGATCTTTTAGTTTATTCATTTACTTATTTATTTTTAATTGATGTCTTAAAAGTTTGCCTTTTTCTCGATGCTCAGCTGCAGGGCCTCAAAACTTGCTGTAGTGTTTTGTGAAGATAGGGCTGACAGCCATTTGTTCTCCTCATTTTTGACCTACGGTACCAGCAATGCCAGTGAAACGTCTTAAAATGAATGATTTACATGGCGAGTATTGGGGAAAAAAAATTCTGTTGTAGGCATGTTCGGCAATTCTGGATGTCTCCTGCAGTTTCAGAAAATGTGTTGAGGAAAGGTAATTAACCATAAAATTATGCTACAAAACGCAGTCACAGCTTATCAGGTTCTTTATACTGATCTTGTCATTTGCTAGGTCCCCGGGAATAACTCTGCAGTAACAAAGACCCCGTGCTTCCAGGTGAAATCCATACAGGTTAGGCAGCTCTTGTTGGCAGCGCTGTGCGTGGCACCTCTCCCCAGGGCTGTGCATAACTCCTCCCAGACTATCAGGACTAATGTTAAGCTTGGGAAAGGGCTTTCAGTGTTGTGCTGGTGGGGAAGTGTGTAGCGTCCAGGGTTGTTCAGAATGCCGTGGTGCTGTGGGACAATCCCGACCTATCGATACAGACTGATAGAAGTGAAGGACAAAACTCTGGTTTGGGGTGAGGGTCTTCTTTCCTAAGGAGAGTATGATGGCTGTGTTCTTCATTTGCTGGTTTGGAAAGGTGCCGTAGGACGGGGAACTGATTGTTTTGCAGAGTAGATGGGCGCTGCTGTCAACAGAACAAAACTCTCCTAGATGCATCCACTGACTGTGTGAAAGATGCTTTACCTCTCCCTGGAGCCCATTTCATTACTCAAACTCCTACAAATGCACCTGTGGTATTAGAATTTTCAAAGATGTTCTAGTGTATGCAAACAATACATAATACTGATGGTAATTATCTCACATTTATGTAATGACTAAAAGCCAAACGCATCCTAAAGACCTTCGTGAACATTCTATATGTCGTGTGCAGCGTATAGAAAGTCCTTTGCTTGTAAACAGTTGTCTGCAGTTGGTCAGAGTTTGGAAAGTGCAGTGATGAAGAACAACTCTGCTGGAGGGATGCAGTAAGAGACCGGCAGACTGGCAACCCGACACACGCAGCAGGGGGTTGAAATCAGATGAGCACCATGGTCCTTTGCAACACAGGCCGTTCTAGGATTCTATCATCCTGTGGTTCTATGAAAGTGAGCAGCTTTCTTGGGCAGCTGCCCCAAGAGTTTCAGCTCCGCCTCCTTTCTGATCCTGATCTTGAATTTGAAAACCTTCCGCAGCTCTACTACGCTCTTAATTCACTTTCATACCTTACCACGTTGCCAGCGTTGTGCTGGAGAGGCACATCATTGTCTGTTTGTCTGGTATGGTCTTTATGTGTGGATTTCTCACACAGAGTAGCTTCCCTGAAGATCTCCTTCTCTTTCTAGACTTTCATGGCTGGCTTCCAGGGTGGTCCCCTGTTTGTGTTGACTGGGAGAAAGAAATGGATGTGACCAGGTCAGAGATGCTGGCACGCGATTGTGTGTCTTCCCATAGTTTTCACAAGATACTTGTGAATCAGAAGCCTTAGGGGCAGAGATGACAGCACTGCACCCAGCAGTGGCAGGGTGGCAGGGGGGGTTGGAACATGGTGATCCTTGGGGTCCCTTCCAGCCCAAGCCAGTCTATGATTCCACCTGAAATTTAAAGCCTGTGTTTTCATGCTCCAGAGAGAATGCCCTCCCAGCCTTTTGCTACCAAGCAGCTAGCAACTAGAACTTTAATTCTATAAGTGATGGTTGACTAAACCCAGCACTCCATCAATTAGATCCTGTTTGATTTAGAGTAGTAAAGAAAAAAGACCTAAAGATACACCTCTCTTATATAGCTACTCCTAATTTTCCACACCTCTGTACATATGTTTATGCATTGTGTTCAGAAGACAGGCTCATAGTTTTTTCTGCACGGTTTAAACTGATCCTAGCACTTTATGGATGCCACCGTTTTCTGTTCTTGATTTAAGTTGCCTGACTTCATCTAAGTAGGTAAATATAACACTGTTGTTACCTGAACCATCAGGAGAAAATTTAGAAGAAGATTTCCAGCATTATTTGCTGATTTCAAATGCCTGTTTAGCATAAGAAAACGTTACAGAGGTTGGTCTGGACTTTAAGAAGCGTTTCCATGTGTTGTTCCTTCAGTCTTTAAAGAGTCAGACTTTCTGGAAGTGTTACACAACATCTGCTGCAACACTCAGCTGTGCTAAGAGATGCTCCTGCTGGACATCAGTCATGTTAACAGTGTCCATCTCGTGTGTGAAGACAGTGTGGGCAGCAATGTGGCCTTTTTTGCACAGATGACATTTGATACCTGCTTTCAGAAACTGTGATGCAGAACCCACCAAAGAAGATCTAAGCATTGGTCTTTGTATGCAGACGAATCTTCTGGTTTTTTTTGTTTGTTTGTTTTTTGTTGTTAGTTTGTTTTTAAATGCTTCCTTCCTCTGTGTAGTGTGGCGTTGCCATCTGGAGACAAAATCTGATGCTTACTGTTGTTGTTGGAGTTCCACCTCCTGGAGTCCTGAGGAATACTGCGTATCTCTGCTTTCAGAACATAAAAGATGTATTTCTAGCACCGACAGATAAAGGAAAGATAGGAGAACACTGTGAATCTTCAATAAAGCAAACTGAATCAAGCTCCCATCTCGCAAGAGCTTTTTATTTATTTATTTATTTATTTATTTTAACTGCTTATCTGAACATTTCTCAATGGTTTTTTAAGCCATGAGCAGTCACTTACTACTTCTGTTAACAACCTCTGCTGGAAGGAGGGTGAGACAGAGAGAGAAAATTGGACTCAGAGCCCAGGCTTTCATCATACCAATGAGTTTGAGAAACATAAAAGCGAAATTACAACTAAGTGGTATTGTGAGCTGGGAGAGTGCTTCCTCAGAGTGCCGCAGTGGTAACTCCAAGTCCCAAGGACATCTCACCTTAGTATGCTGCCATTAGTGTCTGTTTGAAAAGCTGACTGTCTGGTTTCTGCATTCTGAACATGGTTCTGGAGTATGAGTCCTTGCTTCCTGATGGAAGGAATTACAGCTCAAACTTTTGAGTATCACGTAGCTCAGCAAGACCAGCAGATATCACAGGAACAGTTATGGACAGTGACCAGCAGAGCAGACCTGTTTGGAGATGATCCAAGTTGACCATGGCTCTAGCATCAGGTTTTATACTTTTTTCTCATGTCTTACTGCAGCTTGACCATGACAGTCTCTCAAATATTGCATGACAGTGTTGAGAGCAAACCTGTGACAGCTGCCCTTTGTCATGTCTTTGAATTATGTGTGAAGTCACTGATGGTAAATCGCATTGAGAATCAGCTATAATGGAGGACTGATCAATGCATCTTCTAGCAATATGCATCTTGCTCCCATTCTCCTGTCTATGATTCTTCATTGTGTAAGCAATGAAGTACTCACACCTGTATGATGGATAAAATAGACACTCCTCATCATTTTAATGCCTATTTATTCTTTGGTCTTCTTTGTCCTCTTTGAAAGGTATTCAGGAACCTCCAGTACCCAATGGCCATTCTCTCCCGGGTAGAGATTTTCTTCGGAAACAGATGCGTGGAGACCTATTCACCCAGCAGCAGTTAGAAGTGTTGGATCGAGTCTTCGAGAGGCAGCATTATTCTGACATTTTCACAACAACAGAGCCCATCAAACCAGAGCAGGTACAGTCCCAAACATTAAACTTTGTTTTTTCTGGATATGCTTTCTGATGGCGGAGGCCTCCTTAGTGGGAAACAACAAAGAATATCTCTCAAATGTGCAGTAGAAAAACGTGGAGAAACAGGTGTCGTATCAAGCTCTTCAGCCAGGTGCATGTTGACTATGGAAGAGTATTAAAAAGTGACAGAAAACACTAGCTGTGTAAAGGGTAGCATGTGTTCAGATATGAAAATTAAACCTGGCCTGGGCCAGTTACATCAGGAGAGGGCATGAGGAGAATCACATCTTCTGATACTTCTGTTGGATCTGAAGTAGGCTCTGCAGAAAATAAAGAATAGACTGGCAAAACTCTATGCTTAATTTTGGCCCATAGTTAGCTTGATTGTGCACACAGATTAGATTTTTACATCTGGAGACGGCCTATTAGTCAAGTAATTGGCCATTTGCTTAGAGAGACACCCAATTAATATGTGAAGGTAAATTTGTTGCACCTATAGACTAGCAGTGTATTTTAGAAGATTTTGCGCAATCTTTGGAAGGAAAGCTCCATTTTAGCAGGCAGTATACAGAAGCAAATGCAAAGTAATAGTAATAGTTATAAAAAATCAGCTGTGTTTCTCAACATGCTTTTTGTTTGTAGGCCTCAGACCTAAATTTAGCTGCAGTCACGGGAGATAGAAATGAAAGTATGGCTGTCAGATCCAGTATAGGCCCAGCTTGCTACATGTCCTACATTTAGCAATGTAGTTAGTCATTGCTAATCCCCTGTGTTATTAATAATGAATCTGAGTTTTAGCAAGGTGTTTGAACTCCTCGAACTGCAAACAAACAGCGGTTCCCCTTAGAGGAGTCAAAACATCTGAAAGACACTGGAGAGTATCAGGAACGTGGCCGTCTATTACCGCCGTGACTTCAGTATTGAGGAATATGCACTGGTATAACTAAAGAAAGAAATTCTTATGATGAGTGGTTGAGTAGAAGTTCCACGTGCCCTCAAGCTCACACGTGCTGTCATTTGCTGTTGTTCATTTTTTTACCAGTTTCTGCTGGCACTGTGGTTTGCCTGGTTTATGTTTGTGAACTCTGTAAATCTAAATTCAGTCTGGAAAAAGATGAGGAAGATGCTGAAATCTATTCAGCTTTTCTTTTAAAAAGCTCATTAGGAAAGCTAAGCCAGCAGCGTGTTCTGAAGGTGAAATGGCCTTCGCGTACCACTAGATGGTGGTTATCCCATCCTTAACACCAGTGACAATGGAGAGGACAGGCACTGATCCACCTCCTGCTGCAGTAAGCATTTTCAGTATTGGTCACTTCAAAGATGTTTGGTGCTAGATCTGTCCCCATTTAACTTTTATATCCCAGAAAAGGACCCTTCTTTAGTTTTCTGTATTCTCAAGTTTCTGAGTTATCTACAACTGCAGCTCATGGGATGCAGCCCAGAAATGAACACAGATAGATGGTTTAATAGGAAGAACAGAAGAAGTAAAGGAGCATGTTTCTGAAGTCTCCTGGCTTCAGGATATTCAGGGATATTCAGCTATTGCTGGAGCAAGGATCTCCCTGGGTCTAGAATGGCTGTGCAACCAGAGCATCAAGTCTGGGGGTGTGCTTCTTCTGATCAGAGGGCACTTTCTGCACAGGCTGAGAAGACAAACAGATGCTGAGAAACATATTAATGAGAAAAAAGATATTATAATATATGAAAGATCCTTAGCAGCATAGCTTTGTCTAGGCATTTTTAATTACAAATGGACTTTGCTAGTCATTTCCTTTAACATTCCCATTGCTTTTGGAAGGTTTGGCTATGATTAAGGGCTCATGGTTGTTCAAAATGGGTTTTGCTTTTTGGTGGCATGCAAAGTATATTTTCAACAGGAACATGCATAATTAATACAAATGTCTGATCTCAAGGATGTGATATGAACTCCACTGCTTTAGTAAGCAGTCATGTTTAACCTCTTTGGTAGAAAAGCGAAGCTGTCATGAAACTTCACCAAAGTGGAGAGGCTGTCTGGACCAATTAGTGAGGAAAAAAAAATCTATTAGAAAGAAAGTATAGAATCCTAGAACCACAGAATGATTTGGGTTGGAAGGGAACTTAAAGATCATCTGATTCCCAAGCACAGACCCTACGCAGAGATACCTTCCACTAGATGAAGGTGGAAGCATTACCATGTGACTTGGAGAACCAGAGTCGTCTCTCCCATTGATTATTGCAGTGAACTATGATCTGCATTCAGAGTCTGGGATGTGGTTGAACTCAGAAGTGCATTAGGAGCAATGGATGCATGGAGTCCTTACCTATTTCTGTAGAGGAAAATAAGAAAAAGATGCTCCTCATAGAGACGTGGGGAGAGTCTAACAGGAGTGCTGATCCACTGCTTACCTACTGTGTTAGAAACATAGATAAGGAGCAAATGGAATTTGATTTAGGCACAAAAACTTCTTGATGTCCCCACGATAGTCACCTGAAGAGGGCTTGGGGTACGTTACAGGAGGACTCACGTTTCTTTAGACAAGAAAGTATATTTTTCTCTCCATTTCGCTGTTCTTCTCTAAAGTTTCTTCTTTGTGAGCTGGGAACGGTCCCTGTGTCAGGGTGAGCAGCGCCATGGGGGAACAAAGTCCATTCCATGTAGCTGAACATCTGCAGTCTGAACGTGTTCTGCCTCCAGCTGAAGGCTGGCACCTGTTGCCTGAATTCTTTCTGATTTATTTTCTGGGTGTTTGGGGCTTGTTTATTGGAAAGTGTGGGTTGTCACTTACATAAGCAGGTGCTTTGATGTCCTGAGTCAGAGCGCTTGCTTACCGCTGTCAAAGCCTTTACTCTGAGTGCATCCATCCTTTACACTTCTGTTTTTAACGTTGCATTCTGTAAAATGGAGGCCTGCAGGTTGCTCTTACTTCCAAATATGTTGCGCACTCAGCAGCCTGAGTTCTCATATCTACTGTAAAAGATGACTAAGACGAAGAAGGCCACAGGGAATGAATACTTTCCTCTGACTGTGGGCTATTGCAGTGCTGTGTGTAAAGAAAATGACAAGAGAATACAATGTTAGACAGTACTTCATTTAGAAACAAAGTCTGTCGGAGGCATAGAGTGAGGCAGGGATCCCACCACGTGCTCATATACTCAAAGGTTTGTCAGGATATATGCATCAGGGGATGGAAGTAAGGCATTATGCATCTCATTGTGCAATCTAGTGTCCTGGTGATGCAGCTGTACAAGCACCCATGTGCCCTCTGCAGCACTGATACATAATATGCACGTGTGCAGTGCATGAGAAACATTTAACAGCAGGTGAATGCTGTGCTGGTGACGTCAAGAAGTTGTGAGATAGGAAGGTGGAGGTAAAAGCTGACTTTGTAAACTGAATCCATTGGTATCTACATGTTGCATGTAACGTGAGGATAGACACACTCTGGCCTTCCTCCATCCCAGAAGAATCCTGCTATGAGTGGTAATCCAAGTTTAAATCCATGCCTTTCCATCACTTTTGTCCCGTTTTGTGCTCATCTCATCTTCTGCAGACAGCCCACAGTTGACTTGCACTGGCTGCAACTGTTGGCAGAAAACTCATGTCTTTCTGGGAAATGATGTTGAGCTGCACGTAGGTGTGTGTGTGCAGGACCACCACTGCAATGGGCTTCTGCTCGTGGGTGTCAACCAGCAGCAACACATCAACCAGTCAGTATTTCTATTGACTTCAGCAGACTTTAGATCAGGGCCATAACGAGGCATAACACAATGTGACTACGTTCAACACTGTGTAGGTTACTGGATTAGTAGAGAACAACTTGCTGATAATAGCAGATAACTCCCTGGCCTTTGCTGATGCTTTCACATTACTTTTAGGTAGAACTAAACTGTTTGTTTCTTTTTGAATTCAGTTTTGAATGATACAGAGATATTGCAGGTGGGAGCTAACCTGAGAAACACGTAGCAATACATCCACTTGTGAGATGCAGTGCTGTTAAGCCTGGAGGTAAATATAGGCAGCTGAATTCTGGCTATCCAGCACTCCTGAAATCAGAAAGAGTAAAAAGGTTGTGTATGGTTAGTTCCATTTGACCAACCTGAGAAAGTGCTGTAATGAAGGAGCTGAACTGACCAAAGGAGGAGATGCACAGTGCTTCCTACAGCACGAGATTATAACCTCCAGGAACAGCAGGGAGTGTCCAGAAAAAAACAAGAAAGTAGGACTTATTTTTCAGGACTTCTCTTTTGATTTGACTTGTTTACTCAGCAAGTGCAGTCTTTAATGAGAAGCAGAAGGAAAGGAATGAACTGGATGTCAGAAGGACCTTGCTCCTGGTCTCTGGCATAAAATTAGCATGGTTTTCTTCCTAGGGGATACTGTGTTGGGGTGGATGGCGCTGCTGAGGATTTTCTGAAGTTACTCTGAAAGTTGTAAGGAGAAAAGTAGAGCCACTGCTAATTTATTTCTTCCCTAAACTACACGATTTTCAGTAACAGTGAAAAACATGGAGCATATCTCTGAGCAAAAGAAAATGTGGAGCAGAGAGTGGCTTGGAAGGCAGGTCTGCAGTTTCTACTGCTGCTCTTCTATCAGCTGAAACAACTTCTGATTCAGGCTATGGCTTCGCTGGTGGGAGGAAAAAAACAACAACACCAAAAACAAAACCAACTCTAAAATCCAGCCTAAGGAAGCATGTCGGGAGAGGAAAAACCTTCCCGTATTTACTCTCAGTAGACTATTAAGCAACACGAGGCTATTAATTTGGCTTTTGAGTCTTCACTGAAGCCCATAAAAGTGCACAGTTGTCAAATGGAGTTCGTTTTAATTTCCTTTCAATCACAGTAAATTATTCAGGTGATAAATCAGCTGGAGTAGCCTCCTGGCTGTAATAGAAACCCTAATTCCTGGCTAATTATCCAGCCCATTGCTGCCAGCAGATCAATACTATTACCAAATGGAAAGGGCGAGGGGTTCGCTGCAGGCAGAGCGGTGGAGGGACAGCAGCTGGGAGCACTGGCGTACTGTGACCCCCGATGCAGTTCAGAGGTTGTGGAAGGTTAAACTGTGCAGAGATTTCCTTCTTAGCCACACTTCTGTAAAGGACCACAACTCCTCCTGGTCAGTAATTTATGCTAAAACCTGTGATCCTCTGTGTTTCAGAGGTGACTGCAGCTCTGCAGACTATGGCATGCCCTTCTGCCTTTGCTGGGGGCTCTGATTCTTTGCTTTTCCTGGGCAGGACTGGAACAAGGTGCCCCTGCATGCAGATGCAGGTGTGGAAGATGGTGCTGCTGGGGTCTGGAGTGCATTTTAGCTCTGTTCTCTGTGCTGTGGTCCTTGAATCACAGAATCATAGAATGGCTTGATTTGAACCAACCTCCACACTGAATAGCGGCCCAGGCTGCCCAGGGCCCCATCCAACCTGGCCTTCAACACCCCCAGGGATGGACGGGGCATCCACAGCCTCTCTGGGCAGCTGTTCCAGCACCTCATCGCTCTCTCTGCAAATAACTCTCCCCTGGCAGCCAATCTAAACCTTCCCTCCTTGAACTTAAAACCATTGCTCCTTGTCCTGTCACTGTCCACCTTGATAAGTTGATTCCCCTCCTGTTTTTCATCCCCTTTTAATTAGTGGCAGGCTGCAATGAGGTCACCCCGCAGCCTCCTCTTCTTCATGCTGAGCAAGCTCAGCTCCCTCAGCCTGTCTTTGTAGGGGAGGTGCTGCAGACCTCTGAGCATCATAGTGGCCTCCTCTGGACCTGCTCCAGCAGCTCTCCTATGTTAGGAGTCCCAGACCTAATGGAGCCCAGGGTACCATTGGCCTTCTGAGCTGCAAGAGCACACTGCTGGCTCATGTTCAGGTTTTCGTCCACCAGGACCTGCAATTCTTGCCACTTCATATGTACTGTTCTGACCCTGTACCACATTACCCTGGTTTCCCTGAGTTTGGTTGCTGCCCATAAGCAAGATAAGCCAAGGAAGGGCTCTTAAGGTGTGTAGGAACAGGCCTACATGGATCCCATGTCTGTGTGCTGTGGGGAAGTGCCAACTCCTGGTACCTCCCATCTGTTCTGGCTGCTTTTTAAAACAGGCAAAGATTGGGAAAGAGGTATTTTTAAGGGAGTCAGATGCCACTTGGAGTGACATCTCCGGCTGGTAATACTTTTGCTTGGCTCTGTATTACCTTGGAATAATGGCCAAATTTAAAGAGAATAAAAACCAGACTGCTGAGGACGAGTGCTCAGCCATAGCACAGAACACTTCTCTGGGAAGAAGTAGCTCTGTGGAGATGACAGCTGTTCTTATCCCCGTTCTCACTGCAAGAACCAAGAGGTTGTCCCCTGCAACCCCTGTACCCCCCACTTTGAGACCTGAGATGCTGCTATCAATTGTGGCTTGCAGTATGTGGGGAGCCTATCAGCTTCTAGCAAAGTACCAAGGCAATGCTTCAGAAACTCTGGGTAGAGCACCATCCTCCAGGATCTTCATATGCCCTGCAAGGAAGCTTGGAGCTGTGAATTGTCCTTAGCTTCTGGAAGCTGAGCCTTCTCTCAAACAGTACTGGAAAATTTCAGGCTTAGCACCGTTGCTGTTAGCTAACATCAGCTGGACATGTTTTGCTGTTTCCAGCACTTTAGCACTCTGCATGGCTGAAGTAAAACACCCCTGTGCTTGCAGCAGTGATGTCGCTGTCTTGATAACGAGGATGATCTTGATGTGGTTTACATAGCATAACTCTTCCTCCAGGCTTCAGCTATGCTGAACTGTTCCCAAGGGTGTGCTCAGGTAGCACAATGGGACTGTGGTGTGTCTGTGAGCAGAAGTGGATGGGCAGGTCACCCCAAAGCTTGGCAAAAGTACATTTTGTCCAGATGCAGAATCTTGCTCACACAACAGTTGGTCTCTTCTAGGAAACCCCTCACTTCTATTGTAAGTTTTGTGCAGAGGTGGGAAGTTTTAGAGGGGCTCTTCCCTCTTGTTCTCTTGCCAAATTTCTTTGCAGTTTTACAGCTGGATTTACTGTGTTCAGTAATTTTCCCTCTTTGTTTCAGAATATTTTAAATAAAAAATCATAGCACAGTTTTCCTTCCAAGGTTTCACGCCATCAGCAGACAGCTAATTGAGGCTGCTGCTACAAGAATGGGTACAGACAGCAGCCAGGCTAACAGCACACTCTGTCCATGAGCTGAAGGAAGAGCTCTGTACTGGCCATCCATAAGAGTTTTAATATCACATGTAAGCATAATATCTACTGGTGGTATTTTTCCCTTTGGTTTTGGAGGTTTGTGTTGGAATTTTAAGAACGGGAACAAAACTTTTCTTGGTCTGCAGCAAATCCTACCGGCTTTGAATAGACTCAAATACACTTTCCACCCATTGGTTTGGAAATCACTGCTGTTTCAGGCTCATTTTGTTTCTCTAAATCTGCCCGTCTCTTTAATCAGCAAAGGCATTTCTAGAGGTGTTCTCTGCAAAGCCGATGGAGAACTGAGATCTCACTGCATTAAAGGGTGCCCCAGCAGTGTGGGATGGCAGCACAAGAGACAGTGGGTGTGAAGCATCACAGGGGAGGCTCAGGCTGTAAAGAAGCACTTTTTCATGCTGGAAACTGGCACTGGAAGAGGTTGCCCTGGGAGTTGTGCAGTCTCCATCCACAGCAGTTTCTAAGGTGCAGCTGTTTGAATCCCAGGGTGAACTGACCTGCCTGAATGGCTGGCGCTGCTTTGAGACACTTCTGAATCTCTCAGCTTTCCCCACTAACACACACTTCTAAGGGTTCCTTCCAACCTGAGTTATCCAAATACCCTGATGTGCAGCCTTTCGCTGTTCGTTCCAGCTTTTGTGATGTGAATTACGCATCATTGCAGTGGAAAATGTGAAAATCAAACTTAGAATGAGCTGAGGAGCTGGTGGGGGTCTATGGAGTATGGCATGAGCCTGAGCGGTTCTTTCAGAGCAGCTAGTGGATTTTGAAGAGACTACCATAGTTTCTGGTTGCCATTTGATGAGCAAGAGGTTGAATGAAACAACCTACAAAATAGACTGTACGACGAAATAAGGGAAATATGGAGCTGGTCCACTTCCAGAAATAAAGCTAGTTTCAAAAACCCTCTCCGTAGTGGATCCTTAAGAATTTCATGGCAGCAGAATTTGCTGAACTGAAGAAAATAATTAACCTGAACTGAGGAAAAACTCCTACCTGAAGAGAGAAGCATGACATGTTGGGGGATGCTTTCAGTCCCACTCCTCCCCCTGAAAATAAAATTGACTAACGTGAACCACGGAGAATCAGGAGTTCAGACAAACCACGTACAGACCAAAATCCCAGTGACAGGTATTATTTTGCACAGGCTAGAAGCTAAGGTGGGATTTTCTTTTCTAGCTGTGAAATAGGAACAACATGACTTGCCTCCTTAAAGGTGGTGCGGGGAAATATTGATCCTGCAGACATTCGTGGATTTCTTTGGGATCTCAGAGATGGAAGCAGCTCTTGGATGTCAGCATTAAGGAACACTGAATGGGGTGGTATGTCCACATCGTGTTGGAAGTGGGATGATGCCCTTCTGAAATGTATGATGCTGGAGGGAGGCCAGGCTGAGAAACTGAGCTTACTGAACAGTGCTTTTAATTAAGAGCATTTGAACAATTGTAAGGGTTTGTCTATGTAGGTAAAATACATGACCAAGTAAGTAAGTAAGGGCAAAATTAAGGTAGGCAATAGATTGTCATCAAATTGAGTAGCTGAGGAAAGTTTTTCAAGTTGGTAACTTGTGAGGCTTTATGCTGATGGAAAGTTTCTCTTGAAGCCAAAGATCTCACATCCATGTTTTCATCCAGGCAAACACTCTCTCTCTAGCTCTTCTCATTGTAAAGAGTCTGAAAATATGACCTCCAGATATACTTTTAACATGAAAACATGGGGCAGCGCAGAGCACAGTAGAGATGTTTGGGTCATATAAATAGACAGGTTTCCTTCTGGTTTTCTGGACCTGTTTTCTTGTTGGGATGTTGTAACGCCCACGATGTAGGTGGATTTCTTCAGCCTTGCTGATGTTCTTTGCAGTGAAATGATGATTGCCTACGTGAACCAGTCTTTCTAACAGAGAAAATAAATAAATAAAATTGATAGAAACTGAAATAGTTCATGAAAACCTGTCATCTCTTTCTTCCATGGTGGCAGTCCTTCACTGGAGTCATTCACAGGAGTGAGGATGTGCAAGGTCTCAAGTGTTGCTGGGCTGTGGGTGTCATCCCACTTGCTGAGCTGCATGGTCTGTTTATCTTCATCCAGCAGCCTATAAGTGCTTCAGACCAGCAGAGGTACATCTGGAATGCAAATATAAAGAAATAAGAAAATCTTTTAGAAAACAAAGAGCATAGACGAATGTCCAGCTTGCAGAGTGCTCTGAGTCAGGAGTTTGTGGGTTAAAATGATTTTGCTCAAGTTTAATTTTGCAACAAGCTACAAAATACTACAAAGATCGTGGCTTTCCCTATAGGTCCTTATGTGGGTGGAAATGAAGTGTACCTGGAGGTACAGTGTTTTTGGCTGTTGTCTTGAAACTGGTTTACTGCACGCAGATGAAATGCAGAAAAGCTCTGAGCTGCTGTCAGAATCCCAAGAGATGTCATGCAAGCAGAAGTCCAGGGGAGAGAAGCCATACTTCAAAAACATATGAATTTCATACTGGACCCTGTAGCATTTTCTGCATTACTAGATTGTCTGCTCTTAATATGGCCTGCTATGACCTTGCTTTTTGTAAAAGGTTGCTCAGACAGAAAGAGGTGGCAGGAAGGGGGTGAGCTGTATCTTGTGGCCTCTTTTGGGTATTTAGTGATTGCCTTCACAACACGTGAGTCTCTTCGTTTGTATAATACAGACAGCTTTACCAAAGGGGTACTAGGTGACTATCTCAGGCAGCATTTAGGAAATACCTTGAGGTAGGTCCTCTGAAAGTGAGAAAAAAAAGTACAAATGTTCTTATAATGTGCACAAGAAATCTCAAATGTCTGGAGCAGCCAACTTGATAGACTAAAAATACCTGGTTACATAGATGTAAACCCCATGCACATTCACAGCGCACCATCCACCATATTTCTGCTTCACAATACACAGCAGGGATATCCTGAGGTGAATACATACAGCAAGTTGCATCTTCTTCTGTACTGAGATGTCTCAGCAGAAGCAAGAGAGCCACTGTAACAGGAGGACTGTACATCTTCCCTTCTCCAGTGGCTGAAATAGTCACTGTAGTTGATGAAAATGTCTAGTTCCTTTCAGAACCATGAAAAACAATGTGTTTCGATAATATCCTGTGACAACAAGTGTCATAAAAAACCCACGACTGCTAAACACTCCTCCTATAAGGACAGGCTGAAAGGGCTGGGGCTGTGCAGCCTGGAGAATAAAAGCCTGCAAGGTGACACCAGTATCTAAAGGAGAGCTACAAGAAAGAAGGGAACAGACTCTACAGCAGGGTCTGTGGTGTCAGAACAAGGGAAATGGCTGCAAGTTTAGAGAGGGTAGATTTAGGTTAGATATAAGCAAAAAGTCTGTTATGGAGAGTGGTGAGGCACTGGAATGGGCTGCCCAGTGATGTGGTTGATGCCCCGTCCCTGCAGACTTTCAAGGCCAGGCTGCATCAGGTCCAGGGCAACACGATGCAGCTGTGGTGTCCCTGTGCACTGCAGGGGAGTGGGACTAGACGGCCTTCAGAGGTCCCTTCCAACTCTAAGGATTCTATGATTCTGTGATTCTCTTCCATAAGCACTGAATGTGTTATGTGCTGTTTTAACTGGATGCTCCTTTTCAGCTTCTGTTCCACTCTATGTGCAGAATGATAGAAACTGCTGACAAAGAGTGATGCGGTCACTTCATTTGTGCAAGGGATGGTACATGAGATGTAGGGAAGGAAGAAGTTGTAAGAAGGGCTTTGCATGCATAGCAAAACCTGGAAAGGAGAGAATGAGGAAATCCCTGCAAGAGAGGAGAAAGACAGTAGAGATGCTGCTATGGGAGAAAGGATGCCCACATTGTTGGGTGTGGGGTATGAGTCGGGAGGATGAGCCTGCGATGCTGTTGCTATGAAATGGCCAGTGAGAGGCTCCTGACAATACGCTGGGAAATCTCTGCACTTTTCAGCAAGTAAAACTTTATTTCAGTTTGTTTCAGTTGTTGCAGAGCAGCGCTTACACAGAGCCAAGGACATTTCAGCTTCCCATACTGCCCTGCCAGCCAAGACACGGGGGGCAGAAATTGCTGGGAAGGAGCAGAGCTGAGACAACCCGCCCCACCTGGCTGAAGGGACAGTCCATACCGTATAATGTCATGCAGGATTATAACGGTGGCAGTGGTGGTGGCTGGTGTGTGTGCACTTCTAGGGGACTGGCTGGGCATCAGTCAGTGGGTCAGCATCGTGCATCTCTTGTTTTGTATGTTCTGGTATTATGATTTTTATTAACTCTCCTCCCTTTTCCTTCCTGTTATACTGACACTATTTCAGCCTGCGAGTTTTACCTTGTTTTCTGATTCTCACCCTGGCTGTGTGTTGCTGAGCTGCCTGCTGGGTTAAACAGGTGGCTCTGGCAATTAGATGGTGGGAAAGAACCTGTGCAGGGATTGTGAAAAGACCTTTGGTGAGGTTGGAACCTGGACCGTGCTAAAAAAGGCAAGAGTGAAACGGAGTAAGTAGTTGTTCCAGTATGAACTGAACAGTGTTTGTACTGAGAGAGGAAAGAGCCGTAGAGAAATGGGCAACGGAGGGTGTGTGTACAGAGATGCAAATCACATCAAAAGCAGAGACCAGCTGTCACCACTGCTGTCCTCTCACTGTCCCTTCAAACACTTGTTATTTGCCTGGTGAGTCTGAAAACCGGAAAGCCACTGTAGATCACTGAAACGTGTGTCTGTGAGTTTTCAGACAGCCTTTCTCGTCATTTTTGCTTGGAGACCCCTGCTTACAAACCAGTAGGAAGGGCTCTGCTGGCCTACCTGCCTCAGCCAGGTGGACGGTACATTTATTGACCTGCGAAGGGCTTGGTTGAAATACATCTTGTGCTCTCAGGCCTTTGTTTTCTGCCCCAGAAACCTTCTAGAAGAAGCTCAAGGATGGTGAGTGTGAGAGGCAGACGGGGCTCAGCAGTTTGCCTTGTGAGGCGATGGTGTTGCTGCGGGCATCGTGCTGGGAGGCAGGGATGCCTCTCTGCAGGTTACAGAGGGGCCAGGTCTGACTGCACATCTCACCTGCCCCTTGTGCCCTGGGCAGTCCCTGCTTCACCCTCTCGGCAGCCCAGCCAGGAGGGTGGCCAAGCACTGGAGCAGGTGTCCAGAGAGGTGGCTGGTTCCTGTGCTCATCACTGCTTGTGGCATATGGTAATTTCTGCCTAGCCCTGCAGAACTAGGTGATCTCTGTTGGTGCCTTCCAGCTGAACTGCTCCAAAACAGCGTCTTCTGAAATGGTACTTGTTTCTCTCAGAAGTAACTGCTCCTCGCTGTCGCTAGTTTTGCTCTAGGTAGTCTCAGAGGCTGGGGACAGCTCACAACACACATCTGGAATGAAGTTGGCCAGCCCTGCACACTCCCGTCCAGGCACAACGCAAGCTAATCAGACCTGGGTTTTGTTTGACTCGCCAGCTCTGCTTAAAGAAAGCCACAAAACCAGCAGCTGGCACAACAGAAGGAGGAAGGATTCCAGCCACAAGTGCCGGCTGCTTTCTCAGGGTTTTGCTGCTCACTGTGGGCAGCCCCCGAGGAGGGCGCGTGTGTGATTTACTGGTCTGCGAATGCCTCGTCTTTAACATTGCAGTGCCCATTTCCTGCTGAAATAATTTCTACAAAGAGAGGCTCCTATTACAGCAAAAGGAGCAGGAGCGTCATGATTTATTATTATTTATAGTCCTGGGGCCTTGTTTATGCACGATGGGTTAGGTGCTCAGGATAGGAATGCCATTATGCAAATGACATTGAATGTCCTTACCGAGCCTAAATAATTTTTGTATTGGACGATTAAACCTCATCTGTTATTGATATGGGCTGCAGTCGGGCTATTAAAGAGTCCCAACAGTACTTACTCCCAGTAATGGGAAAATTGAGAGGAAGAGGCTAAACAATTGCCTCAACTGCGCCGTGATTGTCTGCTAGGAGCGGAACATAACCAACCCCCCGAATGGAAACCGTGTTTACTACTTAGGGATAAATAAAGGGAGGGAGCGCGCAATAAATTACGCTCTGTGATTTGAATCAGCGCGGCGGAGAATTTCCGTACTCCCAATTTATCTGTATTTTTTTCGAGGGGGTGAGGCTGGGAGCCAGCCCTGCGCTGCGCTCGGGGGAGGTTCGGCAGGGCCGGCTCTGCAGGAATGCGGGAGCCGCGCGTCCTTGCGCCTTCCCTTTGACACAGCTGTGCGTTCACGTTTTGATCAGTGTTGATAGCTTATGAATTCCAAAATTGACAAAATTTACAGAAAAAATGAGGATAATCCATCTTCCTTAGCGGACTGTCAGGAGCTGGCTATACTTCATAATCTTCAATTACAGATGCTATTTTCAGACATTTACATGCAGATATTAGAAGAAAATGAAAATGAGAAACAAAGAGCAAATGGAAATGTGGCTATTTATATGTATAAAGGAAAAAAAAAAAAAAACAACACAAACAAAAAACCAACAACAAACCAAACCAGGTAAATTCTAGGCCTAGATTGGATTTGGGAATCCCTTTGGAAAATAGGGGGATGGCTGCATCTGTTCACGGATTTCAGCGAGGAAAGGTGAGACGTAGTGCAGAGTTCCCCACATGCAGATCATCTGAAGATTTAGGTCAAAAGGCAGTCAATTATTCCGACGTACGAGGAGAGATGCGTCCACGGCCGGGTGAGCTCATTTCCCCTATTTTTAGAAGAATCCCTGGGGATTTTACACAATCCTAATTGGATTTGGGTTAAAAGAAGCACGGCTGTTAATTTATTTTTTTTTAGAAAGCATGTATGTTTTGTAAAAGGGAGTTTTAGAAATATTCTGTTTGCACAAAGGAAACGAGGCCGCGTCACCAAAATAAAATTTTCATGCCGTTTAAGGGAGCAGAAGCCAAACACTGCCGAAACCAAAGAGAAATTGGAGCTCAGCTGCAATTAACCATGCCGCTGGGTGTTACTGCAGAGCAGCATAGGTCCCTGCGGTGGTGGCGGTGGGCAGGGCAGGACGTGTGTGCGTTACAGCACGGAGGGGTGGCTGGTGGGGTGGCAGTGATGAGGCTGTGACGGACGGCTGCTTAGACACCCTGCTCGTTCAAGTCTGAGGTGGTCCAGGAGGACTCCAGAGTTAACTTTCCACGGCCATAATGCTTGAGGAAGGGATTAGCTCTCATGGCCAAGCAGCTACGTGTGGCACCAAGTTTCTGGAAGCCTGGGGAGATTAATTACAGTTGCTTTGGATTAAGCTCTCTGAGCCATATCTAATATCTTTTCTCTTTGTGAGACTGACGTTGGGGTTTCTCTGCAGAGCCTTCCAGGTGTTGGCCGGTTCTGCCTTTCTGTATTAATTTTGGAAGCGTTGGGACGGGATGACTTGGATATGTTAAGTGTGAGCCTGTGGCTGCCCTCGGGGCTTAGCAGAGCTTTGGTGGCCACAGCCTGGGCCAAGCAGCCCAGCACACAGCACTATACCTTAACTCCAGGTCTCAGGTCAGGAAAAGCACTCTGTCAGCTGTGAAGAACCTCATGACATTTCCATCCCATTGCCAGCTGGTTTGCTCAGGGAGAGGAGGGCCACGTGTGTGGGCAGTGCGGCAGGAAAGCCAAATCCTGCAGCCCTGAGCTGAGGCTGTGCCAGGTCTGAGCCACTGCCTTGTCGGGCTGGGGTTGTGTTTGCAGCTGCATGCCAGGCAACACCACTGGACTGTCTGCAGGTGGCCACACCAGTAGCAGAAAGGCACAAGGCATGCTGCTTTATGCCTGCCTGCATGTTTTGAGCGGGAGAAGAAAGCAGTGCTGCTGTGCTAACCCAGCCCCTGGCACAGCAGAGCTGTTCCCTCTCTGGGTTTTCCACGTGTGCTTCGCAGCAGGCTGTGCCCCACTGCTGTATGGCCCATCGCTGCTAACTTAGAATATGCTTCTGTCTATACCTCAAAGAGAACACTGCCCTTTGTTTTGGGTGTGCAGATAACACTTGGGCATCTTCGCTGTAAGAAGTGAAGTCAGCAATGGGGTATCTCACCATTTAACTTAGTGCCACAGGAGCTGCAAGAATGTGCCTTCTGACACGGCTTATATTACTTGAGAACAGTACCAAAAGCTCCTGTGTCTCCTTACCCACCGTGCACCCATCACCTGCACCACCCCATGGGTATCTCCTGCAGGTAAAGTGAGAGGTGAGGGCTGTGGTGAGGGCTCCCGTAAGGTGCTGTGGTTTGGGAGACTGTCACTTTGTGGCTGAGGACCTCTCTTGGTATGCGGGCACTTGCACTGTGTGAGGCACAGTTCCTGTGCAGGGACACTTAGTTTATGCTCCAGTTGCTTATCCAGGCCATGGTGACTTTTGGAAAGTAGTCACTGGCACAATTACTCCTGACTATGTTGGACAGTGTCAGTTTGCCCTTCCATAAAGCAAACGGGACAGTACTTGGCGAGAGATGTCAAATGGCACCTCCCAGCTATCTGGGTGACACAGAGTCTTCCCAGCACCACGTGAGCAAAGGCACCAGCACGTGGCACCAGCACGTGGCACCAGCACGTGGCACCAGCACGTGGCACACCCTGGTGCTGGCGCAGAGGTGACTGTGGAGGAAATATTTGGAAATGAAGCCCTGAAAAGAAAGATGTATGTGAAATTTCCAGCAGAGCAGAACCTCACCCATCTGCAGTCCGCAAGGACAACTGGCAGGGAGGGGAGGTGCAGTGTGGGCACTCCTGCATGTGGCAATGCACCCCTCTGCACGCTGAGCTCCCCTCTCTCCTCTGTCCCAGCCCCAATGCTAGCTCCCTGTCCTCCCGAGCTGAGGGCACAGGGCAGAACGTGCACATGAGTCTTGCCCGTCCCTTCGGTTTGTCCTCGGTCTCTTATATTTCCTCATTTCACATGTCTGTTTTCTCTCCTCCATGCTATGGCAGTGGTGCTCCATGCTGATGAGACAGTACGTGGTACAACCGCAGGCAGTCATTTTTCAGGTAATTTCCAGGATACTGAACACCTGACTCTTGCTTTTTCACCAACCAAGCAGGCCAGGGTTCCTGCTCCGCAGGGACAGGTCCCGTGGTCATGCAAATGCTGACTCGCAAGTAGAGGTGGAGGAGCCAGTTCTGAGACCACTGTGCTGCAGTACTGATCCCTTCAGGCTGCTTGCTGCTCTGCGTGTGTACCCACGTGCACCATGAGAGGGGATCTCTCTGCAAGGTGCTGAGCACAGCGCTCAGTGTCTCAGCTTGTCAGCAGTCATCTTCTGCAACAGGATGCTTCAAGCTGCTTGCACTGCTGCTGCGTTGGCCTAGTGCTGCTTCGTGGCAGGTGCTGTGATGACGGGGGCAGTTCAGGGACTGGCTTCTGCCCTGCACCACGTGGTGGCGAGGAGGTGATGTTGGGTCCAGAGCAGCTGGGACTCAGCCCACCCCTGCTGCTGGTGAGTGCCCTGCGTGCAGTTACTGTGGTGGCCCTTCTGTGGTTTGTTGCCCTTCTGTGGTTTGTTGCTCTTCTGTGGCCTGTCAGCCTGGCTGTGGAGTGGGCAGCAGCTGCTGCCTCTGAGGAGGGAAGCAGGCTTGGTTTTGCCATGAGAACAAGGAAACAGCTGGAAAAAACACTGAAAATTCCATTGTTTGCACCCCCACAGCAGCAGGTGTAGTCTGGGTTCCATCTCTGGAACTCATCAGGCTCCTTCTCCCAGTGCAGGATGTCACGAAGGAGCATAGGTGTGCCATTGTCCCTTCTCCCAGCAGAGTGTGCTATACCCTTCCAGCTATTTGCTGCTGCTGCTGTAACAGGTGAAATCCCTCTGAGCTTGATAAAAGCAAGTTCAGTGATGTGGTGTTGCCAGCTCATTGCAGTTAAAATATGAGACCTACTCCTGTTACTGTTTTCTACCAGATCAGTTACTAGCAACTCAAAACCAAAGGAAGCTGTGATGCTTTGACATTTGCAGAACACCTGAGGCTCTTGTGGCAGGGATTTTGCAGACATAGGCTTGCAATGCCTCAGCTGGGTGTGTTGAGGAGCAGCAAGCCCTACAGCATCTTTTGGCTGTGAGGGGGTTAAACATGAGGTGTCTCTGCAAGGCTCAGGCTGTGCTTTCATTCATCTGGTGTCTTTTCAGACTGGGGCTTCAAGATTCCAGATACGCTCGTGCATGGGGATGTTAGGACTGCAGACACGGAACTGTGTGGAGCAGTGTGGAAGGCTGGCAGCTCTACACAGATCAGGGAACAGAGGACAGGACAGTGGCCAAGCAGCCTGCTGTGGCCCTGCAGGAAGCAAGAGAGCTGCTAGAGGGAAGACTGGATGGGGCTCCTGTGATGATTGCACTGGGTAGGATGCAGGACCAGAAGAGACAGCATTGTCTGGTTGCACCTGCAGGAGGATGGCTGGAAGCATCCCTGTAGAGGAGTGCTGCGCCAGAAACTGTGCTCCGAAGGAGCAGAGGTATCAGAAGCACTGCTGAAGCACAGGTGTGGACAGTACATATCACTGAGAAACCAGTGTCAGAGGAATGAGACTGGGATCATGAAGGCAAGGGAAACGTGAGGGCGAGGAGAGGCTTGGATGAAGAATAAGCTGTAAGGGCTGAGGAACAGAACAAAATCTAATGCAACTGAGGAATGCAGATGATGACAAGTCTTTGATGATTAGTTCTTGATCAGAAGTCTTTCAAAGCATCATAGAATTGTTCACGTTGGAAGGGGCCCTTAAATGTCATATAGTCCAACTGCACTGCAATGAACAGGGACACCCTGCTTAGAGCCCCATCCAGACTGACCATGAATGTCTCCAGGGACAGGGCTTCACCCACCTGTTCCAGTGCCTCATCATCCTGATTGTAAAAAATCTTTTCCTCATGTCCAATCTGAGTTTTCCTTCCTTTAGTTTGAAGCCTTTTTCCCTTGATCTCTCACAGCAGATCCTGCTAGAGAGTCTGCCCCTTCTTTCTGAAAGCCGCCCTTTAGATACTGACAGGCTGCTCTCAGGTCTCCCAGAGCCTTCTGCACAGCCCCAGCTCTCAGCCTGTCCTCGTAACGGAGGTGTTCCATCCCTGGGATCATCTCTGTGTCCTTCCTCTGGATGTGCTCCCTCAGGCCCATGTCTCTTTGATCCAAAGGTCCTTGCAGTGCTGATCCATGCACAGCGTGAAGAGAGTGGGCGGCCAGCAGTTGTTCCTTCTGGCAAAAGTTATTTGTCACGCTCATCTGGAAGAGGTTTGTATGGGAGATCTCTCAAGGTGATGTGGGCACTTGCGCCTCACACAGATTGCAGCCTCAAATTAAATGTGTTTCTATCAGCACGAACCTTCTAATAATAAACTACAAAACTAAAGGTCCAGTTTACTTAAATAAAAAATATTAAAGTTAATATTTTGATTTGATAGCTCACAGAATCACAGCAGGCTCCAGTAATTACTCATTACTTCATCTGCAGTGGTACAGTGGGCATCCACCTTGGAGTTTGTATTAATTTTGTCTGTTCCTGTTGCCTGTTCTTCACTTGAAGTCCTAATCCTCTGACTGGTGTGGACATACAACACAACACCTCATAGATAAAGGATTAAAACTAGTGATAATAGCGATACAAAAGGGAGAACACTGAAAAGAAATGTCCTTGTTTTGTGTGAATTATCCTGCAATGAGAAACCATGAGAAACGTCAAACGAGGATGAGCTTTTTGCCATGCACATAGAAGTCCTTCTGGGTGTGTGGATTGGCCTCACTGCTGTAGATGGTTGTAGCTACATGGACACTGACAGGATTATAGGACAGAAGGAGTCTGTTTTCTGAGGACGTGTGCTCAGTTAGTGAGACTTTGACTGCTGCGCCTAAGGAATTCCCATGAAATGAGAGCATCCTTACAATGGTCAGGTTATTCCTTCCTAAATAACTGTGGCTTCTGAAACATTTGACCCTGAGTCTATTCATTAATCAAACACTTTTATCTAAGTGCACTCTACTTCTTATGAAATAACAAGAAAATGAAGCATGCCTGATGGAAGCTGGGAAACAGGACATCCTGGTTCCCAGCTGCTTGTCATTGTGTTAATTCACCACTGAATTAAGGAGAGTTCAACTAAATAGATTTGAATGTTTTTTTCTGACAAGCAAAAAACTTACACTTGTACCTTACAGGGCACGTGCAGCCCCCACTTGGCTCTACAAAACCCTTTCTATGGAAAGCTTTGGCTTTCATTTTACCAGGAAAGCCCCTTTTGGTGTTTTCCAAGGACACGTGCGATAAGTACAGACACTACAGTTTACACCACCCATGTATTTACTGCTTAAAAAAGTGATCAATCAAACTGAACAAGAGCTTTTAAGAGTTCCTGCATTGCAACTAGTATTTGCCATGCAGGTAAAAACTGTTGAATAGTGCATTTACTGTTGCTGAAATGCCTTTTGTTTCTTTCTTCAGGCAACCGAGTACTCAGCCATGGCATCATTAGCTGGAGGACTGGATGACATGAAGGCCAATATAACCAGCCCTACTTCTGCAGATTTAGGAGCAAGTGTTCCCGGACCACAGTCGTATCCTATCGTAACAGGTAAGTAATACACCAATTGCATACACCAATAAGTGTGAAGGAGCACATGTGCACGTTGGGGTGATGCTCTTCCTGAAGGAGTGATGTCAGATGTGTAATCATTCCTTCCAGTCTCTTTGTAGCTGCGATTTTATAGCGGCTCTGCTGAAAGTCAGATGCACAGCTTGCACGCATCATTTGTGTCCTCTCGGAGACAACTGATGAAGCCTTTTGAAGGTATACACCTCTTCACTACAAGCCTGCATTCCAGATACTACCATACGACAGAAAAGCAGAATGCTTGTCTGTGCTTTTGGGATTAGTTG
This sequence comes from Excalfactoria chinensis, assembly GCF_039878825.1. NCBI lineage: Eukaryota > Metazoa > Chordata > Aves > Galliformes > Phasianidae > Excalfactoria > Excalfactoria chinensis. The sequence goes on along the minus strand of NC_092857.1, from coordinate 72,564,851 downwards.
TTTGTTCTTCTGTTGGCAACGGGCGTTTCTGACAGCATGAGATTTTTATGACACTTTGAGCTAGCTTGAGTTCTGGATGCTTTTAACTTCTACAAAGACTGCGGACCACTTTGGACCAAACAAAGGTTTTGGACCACTTAAAAGAACTGTACTCGAGCACTGAGCCTGAGTAATTAAACATAAAGTGGTGGTTTCTTCTGGGATTGTCCGCATTTCTTCAGCAGGTGAAGAGTTAAGGAACAGCTGGGATTTGATAACGGTCACATGGTTATGTGGGACTAACCACGTCCTGTGTAAGGAGATGGTCCAAACGAAAGAAAGCTGTGTACAAAAAGAGCTATAGGACCCTGAAAAAGATTAAGGATCTGTGTATGTTGCCCTGCGTGTTACTTTCTTTGGTTTAAGTACTTCTCATGCTTGTCTTATTACTCCTGCTGCCCCATCTGTGTGAAACTATGCAGGGAAACATATAATGAGACTGAACTGACTGAGAAATAACCCAGAATCCTTCCAGCCCCCTCTCCCCAACTGAAAAACTCCCCAAGAAATTACTTTTAGGCCAGGTAAGCTCTCTGGAAGAGGTTATATCCTTGTATAATGCTAGCACAGTATGTCTAAGGAAGGGGAAGATAATGGCATGTCATGGACAGCATCAGCAAGGGGAGTTGTTTTGGGGTACGTGTGGATCCGAGAGACAGGATGTCTCAGGAGCAGAGGCAGGCAAAGTAAGCTTTCAGAGCAGCACAGAGGGTTGCGAGTTCTATTCTACATGCACACACACACACAGGCACTCATTTAAATCGTCCCCGTAAGCGGGTAGCAGAACTTCCCTCAGCAAGTGCACTATTACTCACTGACCATTGAGAGTTGGCAGACTGCTGTAAGGAGAGAACATGCCAGCAGTGGATGCGATAGGCAGCAGCAGCAGGGAATCCACTGCTTCAAAGGGCACTTTGCCTTCCATCCCCACCGCAGCTGCTCTCCTGCTTTGATTCTCCCGAGGGTCTGCAGGGGTTTTTGTGTTTGCAGGCTGTACCTGCACAGCCAGCACACGATGCAGAGCCCAGGTGGAACAGCTGCTTGCAGAACAAGTCTCTGCACAAACGAGATAAACTACCAAGCTCAGCTTTCTCTACAAAACAAGATACTTGTGGCTACGGCCACAAATATCAGTTCCCTTAAAACTGTCAGAATACTTTCTTCCATCCCAGGGTCATTCTTCATCCAGGGGCCTGTAGGTCCCCGACACAGGAGTGACTGGAGCAATGCTATCAAAGGCAATCAAGTCTGAAATGCTAAGCCTTTGACTCACCAAATTCAAGGCTAACTAAATGAATCCTGCTCTTAGAGAATGTTTAAAAAGAATCTTCCATTCACAGAGCCCTGCTGCATTTCTACACTCAGCTGTCCAGAAGCCATTCTGGAAGCAATGTCAGGTAATTTAGTGTAATGGAGTGGAAGGAAAGGGGAGTTTCTTTATTTAGATCCAAATTAGCAATATATTCTATAATCAAGGTCTTTTTTTCTAACTCACATTTCTTTCCTTTGGCATTTCAGAATGCCTTTTGCCAAAGAAAGAAACGTAGGTAGAAATTATCATGATCCAGCAAAAAGTAGTTCTAGTTGTAGACTTTTTTCCAGGGCCTTTGTGGAACGTATTTGTGTGTATGCAGATATTTACTCTTCTACAAATACACAAACCCTTTGCTTTGAAACAGGAGCATTGATACTATGGAGCATGGTTAGCGGGCAGCACTGGTAGTAGGTGGATGGTTGGGCTAGATGAGTTTAGAGGTCTTGTCCAACCTTAATGATTCCATGATTCTATGGTTAAGGTGACATCAGGAGCTGTTCAATTGCTGCAGCTGTTGGCAAAGCATTTGTGGTGGGTCCAAATACTCAGGGCCTTGAAAGAGCTGATCACAGCTCGTGCAAGTTGACTGTGTCAGTCTCAGATCTCTGGAAACAGGCAAGATCCAGGAGTTCCAGAATAACTTCCTATTGAAAGTACAGGGCCACCAGCAGGATTTCCCTTGTTTTATAAGCTCAGCTAGCAAGGCAGGGGCCTTGTGTCATTACTCTTTCACGGTATTTCAAAAGATGAGGATATTCCAGGCAGTGCTTGTTGTTTGCTTGTGCTTGTCTTCATTTGGAAAAACCTCTACCTAGAGACTAATAATCTGACTTGCCAGCAAAGCTGTGATGAAAACCTTATGCATATCAATCAGTTTAGGAAACCTTAAAGGTAGAATGGGCATGAATGGCTACTTTTCGCCAGCAGCAGGGATACACTGAAATCTTATTCTGGTGTGTTGTTGTAGGAATCTACCTCAGGTGCTGTTGATGCTGGTGCCTTCCAGAAGCAGGACTGTCTTAGGTCTCACACAGAAAAACAACCTCAGTTAGCTAGTGCCTTGCACTGCCTCTTAGATTATGGAACTTCCTTTTGTTGCTGCTGGGATGTTTCTGCTGTTCCTTCAGCTCCTGACACCAGCTCTTTCAAAGGCTTTTGATGAGGAATCTTGTGTTTCAGAACAGTTGTTGCTTCCTTATCTTTCTTACTGGTCATGACTAACAACTTTCTGCTGTTGCTGTCTCCTTAGTGCTTGGTGAGCAGACTGCATTTCTCAGAGCACAGCTGGCTATAAATTGATGCTGCAAACCTTCCTATGTATTTCACCTCTGTTCTCCTTCTAACATCACATACGCTTGAACAAAAGCTCTGAATGTTGAATTTACTTGTTCTCGTTGAGTATGTGGAACAAACTTTATGAACAGCTAGCCTAGAAAAACATGTTGTTGGTCTTAAATGTGACAAGCTGAGATCTATAACAAAAAACACATTTTACCAGGCATAAGTAAAAGTAGGTGTTTATATCTCTACTTTGATATTGCCGTAAACTGTTCTAACAGCAGCACTCATAAAACTAAGATTTAGAGAAGTGCATGAAAACCCTTTTTAAAACCTGTGCCTTTGGATATATTTTCAGGAAAGATATTCAGACTCCTGTTTGCCATTTTTTCCTTTGTAACCCACACCATAGCAGTTCATCTCTGGAAGCACCTAGAAGCCCTGGGCATGCTCTGAGCCCACTGATGTTGTGCATGTACCATAGAACTGAGTTCTCCTCTGCTCAGAGGCTTTTGTAACAATCTCAGGGTTTACACAGATCCCAGAGGCAGACAGATGTAAGCAGCAAGCCACACTTTTTGTCCATAACAAACAAGGCGTGTGAATTACAGTGCACTTGCTGGCACAGTTCTCATCATAGTTCTGGACATAGCTCTATTTTTTTCCCACAGATTAACTGATGTTTTTAGTCAAACCTCTTTTTATTATGTCAGGGCAGAGAATTCAGATGAGAAGGCACATTTATCAACCCCATTTTTACTCATGACCAAAAGCTTCTGCTATCGGTCTTGCTTCTGTAGTAGATGCCACTGAAAACTAGAGGGAGTTGAACAATGATGTACAGTAAACAAAAATTGTTTTTAGTGCAAAGTCCAGCAAACATTTGCATAAACATCATCTAGTCTGCCTTCCAGGAACATTTCTGTTGTAGCAAGTGCCTGAGACTCCTGGGTTTCTGGTGTGTTTTTCCTGCAAAGTACTTTTTGTTGGAGGAGGAATGGCTAACATGAATTCCGTGGTTTTTTTCTTCTTCTTGAGATTCAAAGTGTTGAGTTGCTTTTCTTCACCCTTTCTGAAGGCCTTAGCTTTTCTAGTTGCCTCCCTACATCCTCTCACAATAGAGTCTTATATTCCATCCGAGTGCCCAACCCCTCTTTCTGTGATCTGCTGACTCTTCCACTTGGGCTTGTCCAGCAGCTCCCTGCACAACCATGCAAGTCTCCTGGCTCCTTTTCTTGGCTTCCTACCTGTTGGGTTGCTCAGATAGTGAGCTTGGAAGAATGAATGCTAACCAACTCTCTTGGGCCCTTCTACCTTCAAGTACCCTGTCACGTGCGATTTCCAATAGCAATTGCTTGAAAACATCAAAGTTGGCCCTTCTGAAGTCCAGTGCTGTGATTCTAATCGGTATTCTGTCTGGCCACATAAGATCCTGATCTCCACCCCCTCATGGTCACTGCAACCAAGGCTGCCCTCAGCCTTCTCCACTTCAGCCAGACCCTTCTTATCAGTGAGAGTAAAATCCAGCAGAGCTCCTCTCCCAGTTGGTTCACCCACCATTTGCATCGGGATGTTATCATCAGTGCACTGGAGGAGCCTCCTGGACTGTGGCTGGCTGTCTGAGCAGGCCTTCCACCAAGTACCTGGGTATTAAAATCCTCCGCAATAACCAGGGCCTGCAATTGCAAGGTTGCTATCAGCTGCCTGTAGAAAGCCTTGTCGAATTCCCTGTCCTTATCCAGTGCGGAGTAATAGACACTCACAACAGCATCACACATGCCAGCCTGCCCTTAATTCTCACCCACAAACTCTCAACCCACTCCTGGACAGCACTCAATACACAGCAGATGCTCTCTCACGTAAAAGAGCAACTCCACCACCTTGCCCTTCTGGCCTGTCTTTACTGAGAAGGACACAGCCATCCATTAATGCAAATAAATCTGATAGCTGAGGTTCTAAGTGAACTATAATCCTAGTCTTTCATGTTTTTCTCAATATCCGACAATGGTTTGGATCGCAAAGCAGTACTGAGAGTCGAGATGCAAAAGATCCTCTGTATGTAATGTAAGATTCCTATTTCCTAAGAAGCTGCTAGAGCAAAACACTGGGGGTATTTCTTGAAGCTGAAAGGATTGCTTTAGTGTTGGCATTCATGCTTCCTGCTAGAATATGCGTAAGGAAAAATGTAGTGACTGCTTCATCCACCAGCTCTGTTGTGTCATGGACCACCAGCCAGACCTCTGATTAAAAAACAACTCAATTTCTTTCCATCATTTTTATGCCACATTAAATATTAAGTTAAAAGGGGAAAAAAAAATCCCTTCTCTTACTGCTTGCCACTGTGGTTCATAAAAGCTCTCTCCATTTGCAAGCCAATGACGTGCCCAGCTCATTACTGCTGTAGTCAGCAGTTTCCAAGCTGCCCGTGATTGTTACTAATTACCTGCAGATGCATTTTCCCTGCTCTCGTTGCTGATTTCAGCATGGTCAGTATCACTCTGAGAGAACAAAGTCGTTCTGAGCTGACACCTTTTCTTGACTTTCCAATAGTGTAAAGGGCAGATTGACAAATCCACAGCCAGTCCTGACTGCAGCTGGCTGCAGCGTCAGTTTGCATTAGCAGCCTGGGAGTAACTGCCAGCCAGCCTCGCCAAAGAACCAGAGAAGTGCATTAAACTGGAGTGGAATCTGACATGAACTCTGTTGTAGTGGAATCTGTATTACTCTGTTAAAAGAAGAGATGCAGAGTGAGTGGGCTCCATGTTTGTTGCTCCATCCAACAAGTGAGGAATACCAATCTCCTCCCATGCCAGGACAGCTCTCACAGCTTTCCTCCCTTGGCTTGCTGCTCTTCCATATCACTACCAGGGTACTGCCAGGTGCCTGGCTTTCAACCTGTGTGTTTGTGCTGATAGAGCTGTACCAATGCGTGGACTGCAGTGCATTTCACAAAGCACACACCTGTGCGGGGAAGGTGGAGACTGCAGAACACCCAGAAGCGATTCTTTGTTCTCCACATGTGAACCTGTGACTGTGCCACAGAAGGAGCGTTATTCTATATGCTCCTTCTTGGGAGGAATCACTGCTGAAGATATTGTTGTCATACGGCCAATTGCGTTATCTTTCCTGCTCATTCCATACACTGGTCAGAAAGGTGAGGGGAAGCAACAAAAATAGGAACAGAGTCCGCTTGCAGTCAGGAGAGCTGTGGAAGGAATCCTGAATGGCAGTCATTTTTGGTCGTCTGCGCTGGTTTGCACTGGGAGACTCGGGCAACCACAGATCATTGATTCCAGGCTTCAGCCTGAATGGAAGGTTGAGCAAATGGAACAAACGTATTTATCTGAGCAGGCTGCCATTTGTGGAGAAATCAGCTCTGCTTGTTCTTTACTGTGGAAGCTACCCCGGTAGTTTAGATGTGGAACATGGTGCCTGGTAGGTATTTCTTCATAGGTGGCACAGGTGTGTGGGTAGCGCAGGTAACAGGAATGCATTTGACCTCCCGTATTTCTACACATTTTGTCAAATTTTTGTTGTTGGCAAAAAGAAGTACTAATGTGGAATAAATGCACGTCAAATGATGGTTTCCTGCTACTCTTCTGCAGTAAAACACTGTCCTTAGCTGGCCTTGTGCAACGTGTTTCTCTTTAGTAGTGCGTGGTCTTACAGGAGAAGTCCGTTTGACTCTGGCTTGCTGTGTTCATCCCATCACACCACGACTGTATTATATGAGCCACTGTTCTTCCAGACTGTTAAATGGCAGTTCCACTTTGTCATTCCTGAACTGAGGAGCGAGATGCTAACAAAGCAGTTGGACAGAAGGGGTTGCCAGAAGGAAATATCACCTGCGCTGTTCAGTGTTTGCAGCCAAAGAGTATTTGGATACTGCAGAAAACAATGAAAAAGTCAGAATGGCTCCTTAGAATCGTAGACTGATCTGATGCCAGGATTGAACACTGATGGTTCTCAGCATTTACCTCCACGCAGTCTGATAAGGAAAACACCTGCATGCATAGGGTGCAGGGCTCATGTGAACAACCCTATAAACCACCCTTAGTGTGGGCAGTCTGCAGATACTTTTCTGTCCCCACAGAGTAAGATTTGGATTAGACCTTTATTTGTCACATAACTCCAGTTAGGGGTTTTATGATACACTTAGTCATGGTAATCCTAACCCAGAGGTGCTCTGAGTTTTTCCAATTGATTCCTGATTAGGGAAGGTCGAGCACTTTTTGAATTGTAAGGGAACAGGATCAGGGCACGCTGAACAAGAGAGCAGTTAATTAATATCTGCTTGTACCAGACTATGCTGGGAAATGCAGTACATGGCCAAAGAAGCTTTTGGTATATTTATTTCACTGTCTGTACGTGTGTTTATGGGACCATTCTTTATGTGCCATAAAACAGGGAAGAAAAGATGAATGTTTTGCTTTTATGTGGTGTTGTTTTCCTCCTACTTGGCTCTCTGTGCCGTCAACAGGGATACCAGTTTTTCAGAGGGGTTCCCTGGGATTCCTAACCTGAGGTGATTGCTCGTATGAATGCCTTAAAGCCAGCGTCCATCTGGGAATGACTGGGAGAGCGCCAGGAGAAGAGGGGACACAGAGGCTTTCTAAACAGTCTGTAAGCAGGCCTATTCTTGCCATCTAAATTAGATATCTTAGAAGTAGAATGGTGAAATCAAAGAGTTTCAAATCAGTGAGAAGCTGCAAAGCTGTGGTGACATAGGTACGGTTTTAAGATAAGCTGTTGAATGCAGTAGGATGAACTCTTCCATGAACTCTGAGCGCATCCCAAACAATAGGCAGCCTTTGCCATGTCCTCTAAGTACTCATCCCACACCAAAACCAAATCACCGCCTCTCTTCCAAACTGAATTCTGTTTTCCACTTGGCAAGAATGAGAAGTTTAACTAATAAATAGTGCTCTTTCTTCCACATGGATGTAATCACTGGGACTGGTGCTCAAAGGAGCACAGAAAGGGCTATTTCTCAGCTAGAGATCAAGGTAGATGCTTTGTTCCAGTGACTATGTGTGAACAGAAAGCACTTAGCTTAAACCAGAGCTACTTGAGCTGGGAGTATCTGCCCTGTGGAGAAGGAGAATGTCATGAATAAGGTTCTGCAGGGAGCTGTTACCCAGCTGATATTTGCTGAAACACCGACAACCAACAGTTTTAAAGCAGCGCTTTCACTAGCTGGATGAATTCCAATTATTTTGATTTCATATTTAATAAAAAATAAAAATAAAATGCAATCTTTAAATTAAAAGCGCTTTCAAAGCGAATGTTTTAAACTTGGAGTTCCAGCTCTCTTAATAATAACACACCATTTTCACAATTTCTTCTTCCTTCTAGCACTGAAACAAAACCAAACAAGAGAGATTCGGGCACCTTAAAGAAAAGGGCTTGTCCCGTGGATGTTGTTTTTTTCTGCCAGAAAACTGCTTTGTTAATTTTTTTGTAGGCCAACTGTAGTAATAGTTGGACGTCTTCTTCTGAAGCCATTATGTTTTGCTGATATAACCGGTCTCTATGTGGAAGTGTTGGCATTGCTTAACCACAATCACCAAATTACACTTTAATTCCTGTTCTGAAGTGCAAATTAACATCGGTAGCTGGCTGGTTTCTAGTGCAGCACCATGCTGGATTTACAGCTCGGTCTCTACACTTAATAGATAAAAGTGCAGATGCATTTTCCAATAATCTATCTGTCACTCCGGATCGGGCCTGTCATGTTCAAAACTTGAAAAAAGGCCCCATAAACTCTGGTGGAGAGGCAGGCAATATGAAAAACAAAAGTGCCGTTTTTAATGTCAGGACACAGAGTATCTGAACCACTGTTATTTTTTTTCCCCACTTTTATGAGTTCTCATCTTGCTGTTCAAAAGCAACAAGCACATTTCAGAAAGCAAACGAGGCCGTTTGCACCCCGCACAGACCTAGGCTATTAATGGGCTCTTTTGACAATGTATAGCCTGACTCCGCTGGGGATTTTGCTGTGGATTTCACTGTTGAATTTAAGTGTTGTAGACATGTTTTGGCACAAAGCGCGTATAATAACAAGTTGCATTTACATAGCACTTTTTACTTACTGATTTTGCATCTCTAATTAATTAAATCTGCTTCTCCCTTCCCCCCGGTACCACTGTGGTGTGGATAGTAAATACAGTTTTAAATGGAACAGCCATGGTGGAAAGATTAAGACTGCACGGTACCAATGCCCTCAAGCTGGCTCCCAATTGCATTGAGGCTGGGGCTTGTTCTGTAAACACGCTGAGTAATCTAAGCTCTCTTTTGCTTCAGTCTCAAATGCTCTGGAAAAACAAAACAAAACAAAACAACAAAAACACCCAACTGTGCATGCAAACAACTCTGAGAAATCAGGGGGAAACTGCCTTCCTGGCTTTACTGGCTGCATACCCTGTTCGTGTTTTGGACCTGAGTGCACTTGCCCATAGTTTTGCCACTGTCTGCAGCCAGCTTCTGAGGGGCAATGAGAGTTCTGGGTATCCAGAGCTGCCAGGGTGTCTTACAATTATAGAACGGTTTGGGTTGGAAGGGACGTATGAGATCACCTCGTTCCAACCCCATGCTGTAGATAGGGACACCTCCCATTACACCAGGCTGTTCACAGCCCCATCCAGCCTGGCCATGCATGCTTCTGGGGTGGGGGCATCCATAACCTCACTGGGCAGCCTGTTCCAGCCTCTCGCCACCCTCACAATGAAGACTTTCTTCCCAATATCTAGTCTAAATCTACCCTTTTCCAGTTTAAGCCTCCCACCCTGTTGCCATATGTCCTCATATGGCTCAACCTGTGTCTGTGCTTGGGATTGCCCCAACCCAGATACAGGACCTTGCACCCGGCCTTGTTGAACTTTATGAGGTCCAATTCTCAGGCCTGCTCTGGTCCCTCTGGTTGGCTGTGTTAGGCTTTAGTACATCAGTGGCCAATTCAATGCACACGTCTTTTTGTTGCCAGGGAAATGTGTATCTCCAAATTAAGAAAAAAAAGAAAAGGAAAAGGAATAAGAAAATGAAAAAGAAAGGAAGAATGAAAACACTAGATTTGTTATAAATATCAGGTCTTGAAGGGGTGTGCAGAAGTAGGAGTGGTAGCTCACAGTCATGCTTTTCCCCATTGTCAGCAGACGTGGGGGTGCACTACCATAAGCTGCTTGGTGCAACTTGGCAATTTCAATAGGAGAAGCTCTTAAGCTGTAAGCAGACTCTTCTGTAAAATGGGTAAAGCAGCCCTGTTACACTCTTGGTGTGTGTTGTGGAAGACTGCTTTTGTTCTGAAGCAGCAGTGATGTGCCTGTCAGTGCCTTGAGGCACTGCAGAGTCAGTTTGCTCCAGCAGTGGTGGCTGAGGAGATGGCCATGCCTCTAAGTGAGGACTGAGCCCTCTCTGCCCTTCCCTGCCTGCACTGCGCTCCTCAGGTCTGTGTCATCTCCCTCAGCTAGATGCTCTTGCAGATAAACCCTTCAGCCCATCTGCAGCAGCACCCCCAGCTGCATTGTTCCATCCAACCGTGCCAACATGTGGTTATGGAGAGGAGCTTTTTGTGGCAGATGAAATGCAGAAGATGACTTGCTTATCCCCTTGAAGTAATGCAAAGTGAATTAGCTGTTGTTTGATGTCACCTGAGGGTTTAGAAACTGTATGGTTATGTCTTTGCTTTCTCTGAGCACCCTCTCAAGCTAACCAGCTGCCTCCCTGCCCTGTGTGAACCCTGGGGGCTGTGAGGAGGCCCCGTGGCTTTGTTCAGCATCACATTGCAGCTCTGCTCCCCATCATCCAAATAGCTTTCCTGAAGGATCTCCTTCCTTTGACCTATGTAATTATTCCTGTTCAATCTTTCTTCGTGTTTTCTTCTAATTATTTTTCCCTTTCTTCTCTCCCTGCCTTTTTTCCCTAAAAGTCCACCAACTTCCCTTCAGAGTATTAAGGATGTGAGTGAAATTGATGGCAGAAATGTCTCCAGTCTTTATGATGATGAATGACTTTCACTGCCGGAGCTTTTATTGTCTGTGATTTGGGATAAAGGGGAACTGATTTATCATGGCTGACTGTCATGCCATTTAATACAGTTATAAATCCCAGCCCACTGACTGGCATCAGAAACCAGGGACCTCATCTTCCCAGTCTCACACCTCCTTTCATTTCCCAGCTTCTTCCCCCCACAGCTGCTTACTCACCTTCCTCAACTGTGCGAGGGGAAATGCAAACCAGCAGAGCTCACACAGTGATGGTGGTGGCTGAGGGTTGTGGCAAACCCTGAGTGTGTCACCCAGACTGGGGTGGGCTGAGAGCCCTCCTGCCCTGGGGAGGCTGGTCTCATCCCACACGTGCATGGCAGGAAAGGGGTTTGTCATCATGAAATCAAAGTTCCATCAGCTGTTTTAAACATGCAAACAGCCCTCGGAGAGACATGTTGCTGCAGTTTTCAAACTGCATTTCAGTGATGTTGGTGTCGTCCTCCTCGCTGAGACAGAGTACTTGTAGTTTTTGAGCAAATAAGCCAGGCAGGAGTAACACGGTGCTGCCTCTTATGACTGATCCTGCAGTCAATATGCAGAGCTTTTTCATTCCCAGTTGCTGGTGAAGGACAATGGGAAGTGTCAGTGCAGGGAGAGGAGCACAAAGTGCATTAGCTGGGAGGGCTTGCCATTGTTTCCTGCTTGGTTCAGTGCACAAACCTCTGCCCCAGTGGCACGAGCAAATGGCATTTCAACTCATGGAATCAAGACTGGAAAACACCTCTGAGACTGTCAAGTCCAACCACCAACCCACCTCCCCGTGCCTGCTGAACCACTGAGTCCCTCAGTGCCACACTTCCACTTCATCACCCCCATCCAAAACTTATATGGGCCGCCTGTTCCAGTCCCTCATCGCCCTCACATCGAAGATTTTCTTCTTAACATCTAAATCTACGCCATTTAGTTTACTGCCACTTGCGTGAGTCTGTAAGCTCTGGTTGTGGTTGTTATTGCCACAGCACCAGGAAGCCATGCTCAGCATCGCACCTTGTGCTGGGAAAGGCACAAGTGCACAATGATGTAGGAAGCCAACAGAGCCAAGCTGTTGTTTTCACAGTGGTGTTTAGAGCTCTGCATGCGCAGGAGATGAAGGAAGAGCAGCACTGTAGAGATCAGGAAAGGAAAACTGGATGAACTTCGACCAGCCGCTTAAACAGCGCGCAAGAAAAATGCAATTGACTCTTGAAGTGATTTTTTTTTCTTCCAACAAAAGGAAAGAAAATGCTTCAATTTTGAACAACAAAAACACTTTGATGAAAACGCTGAGATATTTGGTTCTCCGTGTCTTTCTAAATCTCCACTTTCGTTATCATACATAATCCAGATAACATTTCAGTTTTTCCTCTCATTCCAGGATTAAAACATCCCGATTGAAGTGTTAGGGATTTCACGCTGGGTTGTCAGTTTGGAATGTGGTTACCCTTAATTATGACTTTAAAATTTAGAGAAAATATGTTTTCTGCGAGGTGCAGGAAGCTGCTGCTAACATTTGAGAAACATTGGTATGTTGTACTAAGGGACATGTCACAGTGGGCAGTAGGTGGGAGGTTGGACTAGATGATCTTGCAGGTCTTCTCTAACCCTGGTGATTCTGTGATTAGCAGTGACTGGAAATGTCTCAATCTCAGACCAGTTCCATATGCAGACCTTAAAGTGATGGAAAATGTTTAGCATGGTTTATCAGAGCTCTGCAACCCCAGGGAAGATGCTGTGTTTGTTTTCCTCTGTGCTTAATGAGCAAGCAGGGTGGCTGACTGCCTGAATACCCGCTCTGTTCCTACTTGTGACTCTGGTTGTGTGCTGTGGACTCTATCTATATCAGTGTCTGCTGGAAGGACTGTTGTTGTTTCTCAGTACCGAGACGTTCTGCCAGGAGGTAGATCTGGCTGGAGAGAGATTGGTGCCTGGCTGAAAATGCCCCAGCCTTCAGAGGCTGTGCAATGAACTGATACATACTCTGTCACTGGTACTGGTGTCAGTGAAAAGTGCTGAGGGCCCAGCTTGGAGCTGGCAAAACCTGTGCTAAGGCAGGTTTGCGAAGTTCCTGTGTCTCTCCTGGGGGCTTGCTTTCCATCTCCTCCTTTCTGCTCTTTCTGCTCCCCAAAGCTCTCTGGATTCGTAGGATCACAGAAAGGTTGGGTTGGAAGGGAACTTAAACCCCCACAGTTCCGTCCCCTGCAGTGGGCTGGTTGCCTGCCGCCAGATCAAGCTGCCCAGGACCCTGTTATGGAATCATAAAATGACTTGGGCTAGAAGGGACCCCAAGGATCATCAAGTTCCAACTCCACTGCCACAGGCAGGGCCACCAACCTCCAGGTCTGGTATTAGACAAGGCTGCCCAGGGCCCCATCCAACCTGGCCTTCAACACCTCCAGGGCTGTGATGCCCATGGCTGGCTGCCTTGCAGCGCTCCGGCAGCACAGGGATGGCTGTGGATGTGGCCTTGCAGAGCCTGGCTGTGCTATTCTTATTTAGAAGCATTGCTGTGTTGCAGAAAGGAAACAACAATAAAGGGAATATGTTGCTTCTGCGTGCATTAAGATCACTGATCAAACCACATGAGATCCCATTTCAGACATAATGTGCATTGGAGGGCAAAATTAGATTGAGAAGTAAATGGAGCCTAAAATTTCCATAGCTTTATTCGTCAGAAGGCTGTTTCATTGCGTGGCTTAATTCTCCTGGTTCTTTCATTCATTGCATGTAGCACACTGGCTGGAGTGCACTTTAGGAATAATGGGATTTAAAGAAATCCACGGCTAATGTGGCGGTGTCCGTGAGGTGTGTGAGGGCCATTCTGACTGAGGCTGGAAGGGGAGCTGGAGTGCAGAGGAATTCACCCTGGCGCTCAGGAGGAGTCATTGCTGCTGTTCTGGTTTCTTTTACACTTCCTGAAGTTCTGAACGACGTAGAATTGTTCTTTATTGTAAATTACACTGCGCAATGAATGACACTTTTAAGAAATGGTATTTCAGAGGCTTTAGGTTCTGCAGTGGTGGTAAGCCTCTGTCTTTTTTTTTCCTTTGTGAGTTCTTTTTTTCCTTTTCTCCTGCCGTTTTACATGTTGTTTTGACAGGAGGAGGCTAACTGGTCTCTTAGATAAGCAGACATGTGGGTTTTTTTTTGCCTTTGAATGCAACACTCGATGTCATTCCCAAACTATCACAGAAGGCCAAGCAGAGCACTTCACCTACAGCGAATCCCTTTTGAAGCAGGGAGAACTGCAGGTCTGTATAATTGGCAGCAGTGCTGTGGATGGGGGGAAGCGTGTTTGTGTGTCTGTCCCACCTACAGATTTATGCATGTGCACACGTCTCTGGGTTGCGCTTCCCTTGTCAGTGAGAGCCACAGAACCAGGAACAAGCCGTGGCTTGTTGCACGTGGCTTCATTAATTCCTACCTGTTAATCGTTTGCAACAGGAAAATGCAGAGGAGCTGTGCCTGTTGCAGGCAGTGTTCATGGAAGTGTTTGTCCCCTCTTTGCCATCACGACACCAATTCTCAGATTGACCATTTGTGTTCATAGAGAAAGTGCAGCTCAGCTCCGGGACTCATTGATCTATCTCCATCAGTTCCAAAACAACTTTTTCTGTCTACTCCCAGCAGCTCACATTTTACATAGTAAAGTCATTCCAGTCTTGAACGTGTCCTGTCCCTTCCCTTTCCTTCCCTTTCTGTGATGGCAGTGGTCAGATGCAGGTGTTGGCACCTTTAGGCTGCGGATCCTGCTGCGAGGAAGCAATAAGCTTGTCCACAGCCACTGTGCCCATTTGTTCTGTACTGATCAGAGCATGTTTTCCCCACACATCAAGGTTTGTGACAGTCCTGAGCAGCAGAGATACCTGCTATGAAGGGCAGCTCTGGACTCCAATAGACAGACAGCTGTGTCTGCCTTGCAGGTGAGACATAAAATAAACCCACAACTGCAACCCCTGTTTCGGAACAGTGTGCTTAATTTGAATTTTATGGCTTTGATAGCAGATTGCAGTAATGCTATCACAAAGCCTTGCAGCCACAGTCACAGTGGACAGTGTGATTTCAACACCTCCTCCACTAATCTTTCACCCACTGCTCCCTTTCCCTGGCTGCTAATTTCACACAGGCACTTAAACATGATGGATAATTGTGTTCTGCTTATCAATGTTTAATTTAAGGGCTGTTCCATCTGACCTGGATGCCCTCTGCAAGAGCTATGCCTCATTATTGATTTCATGGTCACACCTGTGACATTACCTGCTTTGTAGGAAGTAGACTTTGACATTCCTGTGAGGTTTTGGCAGCCAGAGATAATTGTCAGAAGAATAATCGAGTCAGCAAAATCATTACAGGTGATCTGTGTGTTACCACTGTTTTATCTGCCTCTAATTAGGCGCAGGAGTGGTAACTCATAGCAGTAAGCATGCTGCAGTGGTTTTGATGTCTGCAAATAGAGCTCGATGAACACAGGAGGGAAGTTATTCATTAACAGCTGTGTTCCAGCTTGTCCAGGTCTTGTGCTGGGGGCATATCCTTTCCTGGAGTAAGCAGGATGTAGAAATGATCATATCCAGACTGCAGGCTGGGGTGCAAAGTCTGAAGCGTGCTTAGGATGGAGCAAAGGCTAGCATGTGCTCTTGGTGTCTCTGGACGGAGCAGGCCTGCTCTGCGTTCAGCACGGTAGAGGAGACTGCAAGGCAGAGGATGGGGATGGGGACATGGATGGGGAGCAAGATCCAAGGCTGCTGCCCCATCTTTCATCTCCTCCCGACTTTGCAAGTCAGCTATTTCATCTCCTCCCTACTTTGCAAGTAGGTGACAGGTCCATCGAGTCCATAATAATCACTGACGACAGCTGGGTTTTATAATTTCATTGCACCTGTGGGAAAGGACAGAAGAGGATTCATTCCAGCCTCCTTTGTTAGCTGTAACCAGGTTGGGAGATGGTAACAGCAGAGGTGCTGTGTTGTGTGGAGTACAGAACAGTATGTCATATGCAGTCACGCTGGATTCTTTTTTCAAGAGGAGCTCATCTCCAGTTGAGGTGCTGCTCTGCTACTGCCAGTGTGACATGCATCCCAATGGGTTGGGGCCAGCGGTCCTTGAAGGCCTGTTCCAACAGAAACCCTTCTGGTTCTGTGAGTCCCTCGAGGTCTTCTTCCTGCTGACAGGGTGGTGAGGTCAGTCAGAATGTTTTCCTTACAGTAATGACTGGAGCAACAAGGGTGGTAGTATCAAAACCTGCACTTGGCAAAGTGCAAAGAAAGAGCTTGTTGTAGCGGGAACGAGGTTTTTCAGAGAAAAGTCAGTTTTGGTAACGAGTTTGGCTTCTGTGCTCCCTGCTCTGTGTCCTGCCTGCTTGCAACCCTGCCTGCTTCTGGTTTCCAGCAGAGGAGCGCTGCAGTGCTGGGCAGGACGTGAGGCGTGCAGCGCCCCGGGTGTCCATTTCACAGACCTTACTGTGTGAGTGCATCCGTGGCATGAGCAAGTGCACGCGAGGGATTCCCCAAATGGGAAAGCTGGTTCTTACTGTACTGGTTATCTATTCTCTGCTTGAACCTGTCTCTGGAGAGGTGGGACCACTCTGTGAACCCAGTGCATTGCCCTGTCTTTGTGATGGCAACCTCAGCCTGCTGTAAACGTGAACAAGCGTGTGGGTGATGATGCATGGACAGCCCGCAGGGCTTCTTGGGGAGGAAAATTACACCTCCTCTATTGCAGAGAGTCTGTTCTATTGCATTGGCACAAGGGCTTCTGAGCTAACCCCCAACACCTGAACCCTCTGCATTTTCTAATGTGTCCTTTGCAGTAATTAATTACCTCTCCAGTGCATTCATTTCTTTCATACTGTTACTGGCAATCAGCTAGATAAAGGGAAAAAAAAAACCAACATGTTGGTGCCCTGTGGTATTGAAAGTGAAGGGTTTTCACACTGTCAGGGTAATGAATTCTGCAAGGGTTTGAAGTACCTGAGCTTGGGGAAGTCCTTGTGTCATGTGTCTAGGAGTGACAACCCCCAGTGGTTAATTACTGCCATGAATGAGACTTGAGCTGATAGCAAAATGAGATAATTTCATTAGTAGTTAAGTATGAAGTTAATTGGACTCGCATTTACACACAGCAGTGTACAAAGACACAGTTGGAAATGCTCTTCACCTCTTTTCTTTAACAGAAGGTAAGTAAAATGAAGAATGTTTCTCAGCCCCCTCCCTCACTTTTTCCTCCCACTGTGGTTTGGGGATGAGGGAGGCCGTTCCCGCTGCATGCTGCCAGGCTGTTATCTTGTGCAGGAGTGCAGACCTGCCCACGTCCGAGTGCTGCTTGCCGTGCCTGCTTGGGGAGGGTGTTGCTGACCTCTCCTGCTGCTGGTTGCCGAATAATTTCTTTTCTGTAAGAAAATTACTTATTTGCACTTTTTTCTGGGAAATGATAATTTGCTCTCGGTGTGAGCACGCTGTCAGCTCGCAGTGAATGGAAGGACGGACATTCACTGCGTATCTTCTGTGTGCAGGGCCAAGCACTCTGACACACATCTGCAGCCCCTGGTCCCACTGCGCCAGTTGATACTGTTGTTATTTAGCATCATTATATTTTACTTTCTGGAGGAATGTAGAATGAATTCCTGCAGGAATAAGCCTCAAAATGATGTGCAGCGTTTCATCCCTGTAGCAAGCTCAAGATGGACACGTTCACAGACTGGATTAGGCCAGCGTGCTCCTTGTTGCAAGATACTTTGTTGGGAAACGTCTTCTAAATGTCACATTACTTGGCATAGTGCGGCACCTTAATCCAGCAGACTTGTGACAGCCTGCTAAGGAAGTAGTGATTTTTTTTTCTCTGTTGAAGAGATGGAAAAGCCAGAATCCCCTCCAGATGTGGTCCTCTCCTAGTCTCCATCTTGGCTTTTCAGAGGGTGGCTCTTTGTGTGGCATTGCGACAAGGGCTGTGGGGTGCAGATAATCCTGCATTCATGTTTTTCTGTTCAAACATTGGGTTGACTGCCATTTTCATCCGATGCCGGTCAACCCCCTTTGAACTGGTCCCCGGTTTAATTGCAGTTCTCTTCTTTAATTGCAAATCGTAGAATTATAGAATGGCTTGGGTTGGTAGGGACCTTAAAGACCATCGAGTAGCAATGTGGGCAGAATTGTCACCTACTGAAACAGAGTGGATGAATTTTGCCTTTGTGGAAGGGCTGGGTGAGCAAATCCCAGGCATATGATGGGTTGGAGCCCACACTGAGATAGACTTCAGGGTACCCCCCAGTGACAGGAAGGAGCCCTGTGAGGAGTGCTGGAGGAGGCAGCAGGGTCTCCTATGTACTGAAATAGCACAAGAGGCAGTGAGGTAGGACCCCGGAGTGCAGCACACTGCTCTGAACATTCATCCTCAGAGATCAGTTGGACGGAGTGATTTCATGGCCTTCGGGACTCACCCCCTCGCTGAGAGGAACAGAAGCAGTTAGTTATCTGCAGAATGTAACCAAGTGTGTGTCAGCTAATCAATGACCTGGTTTAGGCCAAGCATACCGAGTCCATTACGCTGCTCTTGCCTTTCAGTTTCACTTTCCTCTTGAGGAAAAAAGCAAGTCTGTTGGTGTCTCCAGCTGGCAGTGCAGCAGTGGTGGGTCTTGAATATCTCCAGAGAAGGAGACTCTGCAAACTCTCTGGGCAGTCTGTGAAACTGAAGCAAGCTGCAGCCTGAATGATCTCCATGCATGACTTTAGGCTCAGTGGCATCATCCAGGTGACATTTGAGCCACGCAGGCCAGGGGACAAACCAGTGCTGCAGGTGGCATGCAGAATAAGGTCCCTTTATTCCTCCCCTGCCTGGAGATGAAGCTCTCTGGTAATGCACACCAGTACAGGACAGCAGCTACAGGCCCTTCCACAGAGTTCCAAGGTAGATGTTACTGTGTGTATGATTATTCTTTGAAGGCAGTTATCCTTGGATGAGTGATGTATCCAGAGATGTCTTCACAGTACGAAAGGAGACCACAGAGGGGCTTCAGAATTTCCTCTCTGAGGAGGGTCTGTCTGCAATGGATCCTTCCTGGTACAATTCACAGAAGCATCCCTTTTTCCTGGTGGGCTCCAGATGTAATTTCGACACAACAAGCTGGAGATTTCCCTGCATTCCTACTGCAGCCTTGGAGCAGGAGGTTGGCTGGGATCTGCACCATGGGAGATGCTGTCTTGGCTGGGTGCAGCCATAGTTTCCTTGATGGCTTTCACAGTATCACAGAATCACCCAGGTTGGAAAAGACCTCAAAGATCATTGAATCCAACCCAACCATCCTACCCTAACTAACAGCCCTCCATTCAATCACGGCCCTGAGCATCACATCCAGATGGTTTTTACACACATCCAGGGATGGTGACTCAACCACCTCCCTGGGCAGCCCATTCCACTGCTTAACAAGCCCTTCCGTAAGAAGTTTTTCCTGATATCCAACCTAAACTTACCCTGACACAACTTAAGGCCATTTCCCCTTGTCCTGTCACCACCTCAGCACTCTGGGTGGGGAGTATGGTGAGGTGGGGGACAGCACAGAGCCTGCTTTCTGCAGCGTTATTTGTGTGGGAAACCTGTGCGGACCCCAAGGAAAGAAGGTTTCCCTAGCATCAGTTAGGAGTGCTGCATCAGGCTGTGAGTACGGCTGCTCTTTTGCTGGAACAAAAAGAGATTACGTCATGTCTCAGTGTGTGTGTGTTTGTGTTTCCCTAAATGGCTTCAACAGAAGACCGAAAGAACTCCCTTATCATATTTAGGTCTCTGCGATGCCTCAGATCATACACTGTGCATTTCTGGGGAGTTTTCTGGGGAAGCGCCATTAAAATCAGCATTATTTCACATTTTTGTTCTTTCTGACTTGACAAAGCTGAACTTTGGAGAAACTTGGGAATAAAAGGAGAGCACTTGGAGTTCAAAACAGGGCTCCTTCTCCCTGCAGGGATCTGCTTTTCCCCTTCCAAGCTCTCACGTTGCCACAGCATGATGGCAGCTGATAGAGTAAGCTGAATTGTTTCTCCTCTCTCCACCGAGCTAGCAGCTCCTCGCTGACCCTTGCAGAGATGTTCTGACAAACAGGCGGCTGCCTTCGCAGCAGTCAGGGCGGTGCAGAAGCATGTCTGCCAGCAGTGATGCTCACGTGGTGATTTGTTGGTTTGATTCCTCAGGTCGCGAGCTGGCAAGCACAACCCTCCCAGGATACCCACCGCACGTCCCCCCTGCTGGACAGGGCAGCTATTCTGCCCCTGCGCTGACAGGAATGGTGCCTGGTGAGTCTGCAAAATGAAGGGGGGGTGGAAAGGTGGCACTGCAGAGGACAGCGTGGCGTCGGTGGGAGCTGAGTGCTCAGGCTCCTGGGTCTGACAGAGCTTGGCTTGCCTATGTGTCACATAGTCTGTGTAGTGCTCGCTTGGTACTGGCTGAGGATGTGCACACAGCTCTGTGCGGGATGGTGACACTTGGGTGCTGGCAGCAAGCAGCTGGTGAATGCCTGAATGCCTGGTGCTAGAAAGTCTGCATGGACTTGCTCCTGTCTGAGCATGGGAAGGCCCAGGTCCCTCATTTCAGCCTGAAGGAAACAACAGAATATATCCCCAGGCTCTGCTGGCTTTGATCTGTGCATGACAGACATGTCTGTCTACAAGGGAAAGAAGCATTCCGAGCCCCAAACTTAGACGTTAAAATTCATAAATTTGGGCTTGAATCATGGAATGACAGAACCACAGAATGGCCTGGGCTGAATAGGCCCACAGTGCTCATCCAGTGCCAAATGCCAACCGCCAGACCAGGCTGCCCAGAGCCACATCCAGCCTGGCCTTGAAAGCATGAAGGGATGGGGCATCCACAGCCTCCTTGGGCAACCTGTTCCAGTGCGTCACCACCCTCTGGGTGAAAAACTTCCTCCTAAGACCCAACCTAAACTTATCCTGTCTAAATACTTAATGATTTGAAAATGAATGGTTACTTAGAGATTTTCTTTCTTCCCCCTCCCTGTTGCTTTCCAAGCTCTCAAGGTCTTCTGAAATAGTCACTTTGGAGTCAGCAAGGTCAGACAGTTATTGAAGAAAATCCCCCAAATGGAATTTCATACACAGTCACACGGCTCCAGGAGGCGGTGATTTGGAAAGCAACACTCTCAGTTAGCAAGCAGTAGTCAGTGGCAGTTATTTATTGTCCTGGCTATTTTGGGATTAGTATTTTTTGTCCCAAACTGATTATATTCTATAAAACGTGTTCCAGCAGATCACTGAGAAATTAAGAAGAAGAAACAGCCACCTTATTTGTGCAGGTTATGGAAGCAAGATCAGAGGTTAAGTTGAAATAATTTTTGCTCATGAAATATATTTTTGGAAGGTTCTTCATTTCTTGTAAAAATAAGATGTGAAGATGTGAACGCAAGTTTGAAAGGTTTGTCTCCCTGCTGCATGCTGTTTCACAAGGACACGAAGTTACTGAAAAGCTTTTCCATCCTCATTGAGGCTGTTCTAACTTCAGAAGCATTGCCAGCTGCTTAGATCAGCTGAAGGTCTGCACTTCCATTAACTTTTTAACACAACTGCAAACTGTAGTTATGCCTCAAGCACTCGGAGCACCAGGGTCAGTTAATCACACGTGTGTCAGGTGGGCTACCGAGACGTATGAGCAAACGAGGGTGCTTACATACACAGCTTAGAGATGTAGCACAGTGAGTGGGAAGCAGGGGCCAGCTCTGTCAGACGTCCCTATCCTGCCAGTCCCCTCAGCTCTTGCTTGGGCTCTCCTCTCTCTTCACCAGAGCCTGGAGCCCCTGCTTTTCTTGAGGCTCATTTCACCACTGAGGGTAAACCTGGGTTTAAGCAAAGAAGGTGTGGAGGAGATTGGCCTTCCCTGGCATCTGCAGTGGGAAGCTTACCTGTGGGAATTTCAAACAGCTTATGTGCAGGTGAAGGTGGTGATTTGGAGGCTTGTAGAAACCTTGTGGGAATCTATTGCCTTCATTTGGACCACCAGATACCCAATATGCAGCTCTGAGTCCCTGTCACCTCCCAGTGGCTTCACTCTTCTATTTGTTGGGTGTGGGGAATGGATGTGTCTATGGTTGCTGGCTGTTTGGGCGCACCTGCTGGAGCAGGACACAGAACTGCGAGAGTGATGGTCATGGCAGAGCTCAGCACAAGGAAATTCAGAGGGGGTTCAGTGATGTACAGTCATCTGAGCCAGTTTTCCTGGGTAATAGATTTTATTTTTAACTACACATAGGCCTCTGTGACCCGTTACACTGAATAACTGCACTGTTCCTCTCACTGATTCCTTTAATAACAACCTTCTGCTCCAGCTAGTGTGAAGGTCAGCTGCAATTTCTTCAGGTTTGCTTTCTCATTTAAGTGAGAATTTGCTAACTAGCATCCCAAATGCCTTCCCAATTCTTCTTTGCCTCTTGTCATTCGCAGGGCCAGTCTCAGAGCCTGGCTGGGGAGAACATTACAGCCCGAGGGCTGACCCAGTGGCAGCTGTCAGATCAGGGCTGGGGCCACAGAACTTCTGTGGTTGTTGCCTTGGCCAAGCCTGTGTGCATTTGTTTTTACCTTTTCATGGGGATTCATTTCATGACCTGCCGCTTCCTTGTGATAGTTTTCAGAGCACCTGCCAGAAATGTGCTTCCTTGATAAGATTGTTAATTATTAGCCACGAGTTTCTGCTTATAATTAAGTATTTGTGAGAGAAAAGTACTTAGAGGTGTGGGAGAAACAGATCCATGGTGAGATGTGAAGGGTTCTGTGCTGCTTGCTGCAGACATTGCTTGTGTTGCAGTGAGTTCATGGGTTCCTCACTGCACTGCTGGTTCTTGCCTCATATTTGTGGTGTCCATCTCATACAGCATGTGTGAAATGTGAAGGAAATGTCTGAGCCCCTTGCTGTTTTCACCAAGCAGGCGTGGAGTCAGCTCCTTGTTCTCTTCTCGCTGTTTCTCCCACCTTCCTGCTTTCCATCTGAACAGAAAAGGCTCCCTGCCATCAGCCTGTCCTGACTCTCCATCAGCAGGACCCTCCCACAGGAACATCTCCCCTCTTCACCTGCTGCATGGCCACTCCAGGCCCTGTTACATGCTATGGCGTGGAGCTGCTGGTGGGTGGACAGCTGGATGGGAAGGCAACTGGTGGGATGGCTGAGCTTGGAGAGCAGTGGCTGGTGCCAAGCTCTGCCTGCATGCTGGCTACAAGCACAGCACTGTGACATGCACCCAGGGCTCCATCCTATGCAATACCTCTATCCACACACAGGAGGCACAAGGCAACAGCAATACATGAAACAGGTGAAGATAGGATGCATGGGAAGGCTTCAAACTTCCACCCATCTGCAGGTCTTCAGATGCCCGGAGAAGCTGTTCTGTCTCTGTCTTTGTGGGTTTTCCAACCCCAGGCACCTCGGTCTGGCTCCTCGCTCACCACGCTGTGTGCAGGGCCAGGAGACCTGCTGCAGCCTTGTGCAGGAGAATCACCCCATCATTATCTGACTTGTGTTTTGGTTACTGCTCTGCAGAAAACACACCACAGAATCAGGAACTGATGAGCTTCTTTCTGGCGCAGTGATCAGAGCTGTACCAGGAGGTCCCTGCCTGAGAACCAGTGGTGCTAGCAGTCCACACAGATACACAGGAGTGAGAGTTCTGCTCTGGCCCAGAGCTGCTGTTAAACAACAGAGGTGTGGATCACCCTCAGGATCTCAATGAAGCCTTCTGGCAGCTGCCTTGTCACAGGACAGAGCCTGATAGCTCCATAAGGACCTGCAGAACTTGCCCTCCACCCTTCTCCCACCCTTGAGCACGGTGCCCTCCTGCATCCCCGAGGTGCAGCTTCTGGACCCACTCAGACCTGCCGTCTGCCTGCACTCTGTGCCTGGCTGCTCTGCGCCCAGCAGCTCAAGCTTGCCCATGCAAATAGCTCTTCTGGCCTCTGTTTTCAGAGGTGCTCAGATAACAGCCCCATTACCCTCTGTGTCTTTTCCCCTCTCTCCTCTCTCCTTGTCTTTGGGAGGAGCCCTCTCCTGTGCCCTCCCTTCCCCAGGGCTGTCATTCACTCTGTCCTCCAGGGGCCCTAAGCAGGGGCTGACAGGAAAGGGTACAGCATCCAGAATAGCGATGCTGAAAATACAGTCATTAATGGGACTCCTGAAACCCAGATGTCCTTTCTGAGCACCGGTAATTTGTTTTTAATGAAAAACCACGCAGTGACCCTGAACAAATGAATTTCCTTTATATGAAGTCCATGTGCAATTACCCAACTAAAAGGACCTGAAAACACTGACATTCAAAACTGGTCTTTGAAAAGTATAAAAATAGCAACGGTGCCACCAACAATTTTTCATTAAAGAAAGGGGGGGGGGGGAGGGGAGGAGGGGCTCATCCTGATAAGCAAAGCAGAAAATAACGTTGGGAACAAAAAACAAAACAAAAGGAAAAACCGCATGTTTATTAAAAGACTTTTTCCTTGTGATTAGCTGGTATCGAGGCAGACAGGCCAGACTGTGTATCTTCTCCCTGTTTGCTCTACTTCTCCCATCTAATCCTGGATGGAAAAACTCCCTCTCTCAACCCGCTCGGTTTTACACAGAGCAGGTGCACAAATGCTGTGTTGTGGCTGGGATCAAAAGGCATCAATGAGTGAGCATTGAGCCTCCAGGGATGGGCTTCCCTGCAGACTGAAAGCTTTCAGTCATTGCTATCATCATATATCTGTGTTGTTTGTCCTGCCTCTGCCCGCGCCAAACTTTTGTGACGGTGTGAAGCAGTAGATGTGATGAGAAGGGAGCTGGGAGGTAACACACTGACAAACAGGGTCTGACAAAGAAGTGGCTATGTGTGGTTTGGTAGAGGGCAGCAGTGTCAGAGCCGGAGCGGTGTCCTGATGGACTGCACGAGGCTGAACTGGCTGCTTTACTGGAACAGGGGAGCTGTTGCCATCAGTAAAACAGAAAGGAAAATCAAGCTGTTTTATTATGAAAAGATCTCCCAGGAAAACAAGGAATGAACCTTGGCATTCCTTGAAAGCAGCAAGTAGTCTCCTTAGAGCTTGGTGATGATTTCTGAATCTGTTTATCAGCAGCTTTGCTTGCTTTATACTCTGATTTTTATCCCTGTTCTGATTATTGTCACTGACTTTGTGCCATCCCGGCTTTGCACAGCTCTGGTGCTCATTTCCATCCCCCCCCCCCATGCCCTGCTGTGCCCTCTGCAGCACTCATCTGGTTGGGGCTCCTGTGGTCCTCATGCTCAGCAACGCTCCAGTGTTGCTCTGGTGGACAGGTGGCTTCAGGAAGACGCGTGCATTCTGGGATGCTCATTTTGGATACTCACCTGTGGGGATGCTCTCAAGGCAGAGAGCCTGATCAGGAAAAGGAGGTGCCACGGGAAATAGTGGCAGTGCTCCTCGAGGCAGGGGGAAGGTGTGATGCTGGGGGAAGTGCCTGGTGTAGCAGCCTTGTAGGTTATCCGAAGCTGCCAACTGGGGAGTCGCATTTCAGTCTGAGGACACTCGGGTAGTGCAAATGCAGCCATCATGCAAAACGCCCCTGAAACACCTTTATGACCCTGGAAGCACACAGCAGCTTGTCACAGCATCTGCCTTTAAAGCCAGAGGACCACTGCTAAGAAATAGGAAGTACTGACACTTGGGATGTTGGAGGATGTCTTTGCTTCTTAAGTGAGCTTACTGCCTTCTCCCAGGTTTAGGTCTGCTTCACATAGATGCCTTCCCACTGTTCCGTGGTCTCAGAGAACAAATTCTACACAAGCTTCATCACATATGATGAAGCAAGCGATGCAGCATCACGCAAATCTCAGTGCAGAAACAGACTGAAGATCAAACAACGAATGATTAGTATGTATTATTATTAATAACAAAGTACTTAGGAAACTGATATATGTTTATCTGCTGCTCATGTGCATTTGGAGTAAAGGGCTGCCAGGATCACAGAAGCACAGAGGAGCATTCTGTTCTTCATCTTTCAGATGTGCATCTTCCGCACTTGGACAGAGCATACACAGAACTGATGCAGAAGCCATACTGACAAGGACAAGAAGGTGAAGGGTTAGGAAGGAAAAGCCGACGGCCTCTGGATTTTCTGTTCCCAAGCAGGTTTCCTTCCTACAGCCCAGATCCTGAGCAAGGCCCATGAGCCTCGGTGCCCTTGGCTTTCAGGGCGCTGCTGATAAGAGCAGCTGGGTACGTTGTCCCAGGCACCCGCACGGTGATTCCAGCTCAGTCCGCTGCGCTGCTTCCCTTTGCTCCAGCTGTAATTCCTGCCTCCTCCCTTTGAAGTGAAACACTACGCATAACTAAACATAAGTAAGCAAAGCAAAGTGTGTATAAACAAAAGGTTCCGTATTTAGGAGTGAGGAGGAGGAGAAGAAAAAAAAACATATTGTATTGCTCCACTCTTTGGAAATTTCTATGAATTTGTAATAACAAAATTACCATAATTTGCTCGTTAACGCCGCTAGATCAGTCAAGCATTGTTCCAAACACGCAGAAGCTGCTTCTGGCTCCGGGTCTGCCAGCGAGCTAAGCACGGTGAAAATTAGCATGCAAATAGCTCTAATTCGGCGGCGAGCTGTCAGACCCGCGTTCGGTGCCTCGTTCCGTCTGAAATGCCTGACAGCAGCGGCTCAGACAACACACCCCCCCTCCAAAGGAAGACCCAATACGGAGGCACCGAGGGGCACCTCCTGAGTGACAGCCCGGCCGGCTCCGCTCTGCCGGCCGCGGGGCTGCTCCGGCTGCGCGGCGGTACCGGGATAAGCCTCGAGTCTCACGGGCAGCAAAGCTGCGGCTTTTATCTCTTGCCTCGGAGCTCACGCAACCGCAAGGAGATGCTGTGGAAGCAGTGGCGAGAATTTAGAAAGCCCCGCTGCTGTTGGTTTGTTTCTAATGCCATTAGAAGTTTTCCTATCCCGTTTCCTAGTTCCGGGAGCACTGTGAGCACAGTGAACTGAGCCTCTGCCCCAGCACTTCCAACAGGAGGTGCCTGCGGATGGAACGCTGGGCGTTTGTCTGTTGACCGTGAATTGCATGAGCCCGGCAGGAGATAGCATCGGGGAATGCTCAGTGCAGGGCTGAGCAGCAGAGCTTGCCTTTACACGGTGTCGGCTCATTCCCATTGAGACTGCACAGCAGGACGCCAGCAGGATCCGCTGATCTGAGGGGCTTCCTGTGCTGTGCTCCTGCAGGGCCGTCCTGTTGGCTTCTGTGTGTGTGTGTGTGTGTGTGTCAGTGCCGATTATCTGCCGATGGAAACAAAACACAAAGTAACTACGAAAAAGCTGAACGTAATGAGGAAGCCACGAGGCCTCGGGTTTTGGAAGGCCGTGTTTTGGATTAGCAAAGCGAGGCACTGAAAATCCAGGGAAGGTTCTTTTGTCCTGAATGCAGCCATTGCTTCCCAGGCGTGCAGGAAGGGCTGCCAGCTGAGCACACACTGTATATGCATGCAGGGCTGAGCTCTGCTTGTGGTGGAGCTCCTCAGACCAGAGCATCAGAGATGTGAGAGCATGGAAAATGCTGTGTGAGTTCTGAGCCTTCACCTTTCTGAGGTTATAAATGCACCGCAGTTACAAACAGCAAATCGTCTGCTCTACAAACGGCAGGGTGTGTCTGCCAAACAGTGTGCTGGGAGTGACAGGAACAATAATGTGGGTGGTGACAGTGGAGGAGCAGACCAAATCAGTCCTATCAGACAGGAGGGTTTCTGACGCGCTGTGTGAGAGTGCTCAGATCCCAAAAGGAGGCAGAGGAAAAAAAACGTTTCATGGCCCATTGCACCCAACAGCAGAAGGAGCATGGCATGGCTGTTGCATACCTGTGCCATGCTGGTTGCACTCTGCTGTGCACCAAGTCAGCCGCGTGCTGCCATGATAGCAGCAGTCAAGCAGCACCACACAGGGAGCAAGGGTCTATACTCTGGTCACATCCAGGCTCTGCAATTGGCCCGTGCTCTGCAGAATGCAGTTTCTTTTCAACTTGGAGTCTCAGACTCCATCTAGCATCTCCACAGCCTGCCCTTAGCAGCCCATAGGAAGGATATGCTTTGCATGCATTTTCCCAAGCCAGGGTTTCTATTTATGCTTAAAGATGCACCTGACTGTGGGGCTAGTGTGAGAGTGCAGATGCTCATGCGGCTTCACAGTCTTAGAAGGTGCTTGCCAAGTTAGTCTGCAGTGAACGGGCTGTCTCCCGTTTCTAGTGTCCGTGTTGCCGGTGGAATGCAATTGGAGGCTGGAGAGAAGGATCTGTCCCTGAGCTCCCAAATTTCTTCTCTTTGCAGCTGCAGGAGGAGCACAGCAGCGGTTTTATGGGAGTCTGCAGCAGACCTCCTTCAGAATCTTAATTCTGACCTCAGCATCTTTACCACTTGCTGGACTTGTTTTCATGGACTGAAAGCTCAGTTTTTCATGTTTGCTGTAGGGAGTTTAGCGGCAGTTAGGACTGTCTGAACTGAGAACCTTCATCTTGCAGCGAACTCACATAGTCACAAATTGATATCTAGACCAGACCTTGAGAATTAAGTGTTCTCTTTCCAGAAGTTTCCGGGTGCATTGAAGTACCAATAAAACAAGTCGAATGTCAAGACATAAGAGTAGATGACAGTGCAGTATGATGCGATGTGATATCGGTGTGAAAAGAAACTAAGGAATGGAGTAATGGAGTGATGGAAAGAAAAAC
The DNA here is from genome assembly GCF_039878825.1 of Excalfactoria chinensis. Lineage (NCBI taxonomy): Eukaryota > Metazoa > Chordata > Aves > Galliformes > Phasianidae > Excalfactoria > Excalfactoria chinensis. The sequence continues at coordinate 72,536,493 of NC_092857.1, read as the reverse complement.
AAATCAGGTGAAGAATTTTAAGCAAGATCCTAGTCAAAATGAAGGAGGGAGTTCTAAAGACACCCCATTTCCATGTCAGCACTTTTGTCGGAGGGTGTCTTTTAAAACAGCCTCAGTCAAACTGTATAAAACAGTATTCGTGTTGGAAAACTGTTCTGTGTTGTGCACCTCTATCAGGCAATTGTAAGTATATGCACAGAGGGATGTAGGTCAGAACAGCCAGATGAAGCATCTCATGCATGTCCTGCTCACAGGGACATGTACAGCTCTTGCTGTGCCAGGAGAAGAGAAAGAACCAAAACAGGTTCCATTAAGGCGTCCCCAGAAAGAAAACATTCACCAATCTCTAGAAGCGCTGGATGCTGAGTATTTGCATGTTATCTGTCAGCTGTGGCTGCAGTAAATTGTGGATCAGTCTCTACACTGGCTGGAAAAAAAAAAAGTTGTGAAATTTAAATGTATTCCCCCTGACTGTTAGTAAAAGCAGCAGTGATCCCATCTGGTGTCTGCTTCACAGTAAATCCCGTCAATCCTTGGAGTTTCAAGCATTGGCAGCAAAGGTTGTTTTGCACCACAGCACCTTTCCTGTGTAATAAGAAACTCCCTGGAATACGTAGAGGTTTTACTGCAGAATGATGTGTATGTGGACTCAGTGGCAAGATCAACAATGTACAGGTAGGAGAAGGGCTGCTTGCTATGTCCACAAGTCTCTGGGCCAGGGTAAGGATGCTGCCATGTCTTCTCTTTCTCACACGAACCTTCTTTGTACCAGGTATTCTACAAAGGGCTCTTTAGTGTTCAATCCTTTGCACTTACTGGAGCAGGGAAACAAAATGCCAGTGCTCAGCAAGAAGCATCTTGCCCATGGAAGTTAACCCTGGGCAGTCAGGATGTGCCACGGGTTCCTGCCAGGGCACAGGCCGTGATGGCCTTGAGCTTCAGCCTGCCTGGGAGCGCTGCTTGGGAGGCAATGAGGCTCCCATCAGCATTTGCTTTCTACTGTATTCTTATGCTTGGTGCAGTGTTTTGCTATTCCAGCTGTTTCAGGCCAGACCAAGCGGGCTGCAGGTTTCACCCGGACATGACTTAGGTTACAAAACAGTGGATCCTGCTGAGGGTGTTCATCCACGCAGAGGTTTAGAGTAAGATGAGAGGGCTTTCCTTGCTTTTAAGGGGCTGCTGCCTTGGCAGAAAGGGAAGGACACACGTGTGATCTGGTGTTATCTGAGCTGCTGGCCTGGCCCCAGCCAAACATTGGTCCGCCCCCCTACATCCTCTGAAACTGAGGTCTGGAGAACAGCAGCGGGATGTCTCAGAACATACTGGTGTGGAAGACTGCTCTGTGAGCAGTGCACCTTCCTACCCTTGTTCACATCTGTCTCATTAATAAAGACTGCTTCCATGTCAACAGCAAAGTACCTTTATCGAGCAGCTAAAACTCTTAATTTCCAGGTGTTAGAACTCCAACTTCCACATTATGGATATATTGTTACGACCTGTAATCTTAATTAGGTCAATTACTTGTGTAATTCCCGGAAGTAACAACATATTATGCTGTTACAAAGGCTGAAATTATAAAGGAAAGGCGAAGACCAGAATGAAGAATGGAGTGGAATATTTTCATCTGATCCCAACGTGACATTTCAATTACATGGTTTGGAGAATTTCATAGAGTCGTAGAATCATTAGCTTGGAAAAGACCTCTAAGATCATCATGTCCAACCATTAACAGCGCTGCCAACTCTACAGCTAAATCACGTCCCTAAGCACCATATCTACATGTCTTTTAAATACCTTCCCTGGGCAGCCTATTCCAGTGCTTCATAACCCTTCTTCAGTGAAGAATTTTTTCCAGATACCAAACCTCAGCTTCCCCTGGCACAACTTGCGGCCAGTTCCTCTTGCCCTGTCACTCGTTGCCTGGGAGAAGAAACTGACCCCCACCTCGCTATAATCCCCTTTCAGGGCGTTGGAGGGGGTGATAAGGTTTCCCCTGAGCCTCTTTTTCTTGGGGCTGTATGACCCCAGATCTCCTCACAAAGCTTGTGCTCCAGACTCTTGGCCAGCTTTGTTGCCCTTCTTTGGACATACTCCGTCACCTAAGCATCTTCCAGCCAGGCTGCAGTCTGCTCTCTGCCAGTCCAAGGCAGCAGTTTTGTTGGCCTCTCTCCTTACTATTCCAAGAATCAAAACTGCTATTTATCGTTGATTGCTATGCCTAGGATGACCTCCAACTTTTACATCACCCACAAGTCCTTCACTGTTTGCAAGCAAAAGGTCCAGTGGGGCGTATTCCCTTGTTGGCACACTCACCACCTCTGTCAGGAAGTTCATTCTCCAGAAGCATACGAAGCTGTTTCCTTTCCGCTGTGTTGTATTTCCAGCGGTCATTTAGTAGGTTGAAGACCCCATGAGAATGAGGACTAGTGACTGTGTGACTTTTGCCAGTGGCTGATAGAATATTTTACCCACTTGTTGAGTGGCCAGTAACAGACTCCAGCCGTCATATCTTCCTTTTTGGCCTTCTCCCTGATTCTTAGCCATAAACATTCAGCCATGTAATCACCACTGTCTTGTTCTACAGTATATGACTAGACCTAAAGAGAGCTGCAAGCTGTTCTGGTGACGTGTGACCCATGTGGCTCATGTAGCAGGGCCACACGGGTGGAACAACCTGCCAAGGTGTACAAGACAGGCAGCACTCAGAAGAACATAATTTTCAGCCCTGAATCCTATAGCGGAGGTGTGAAGGGCCCACATATCAGTAGCATGGCTTGCTTTGCTTTACTCTTGCATCCACCCACAGTCCCAAAATGTTGCCTTCTGGTGTCCGGTTAGGAAAGGCAGACAGCTCTGTAAATGTCAACTATGGGAGGGGAAGGGCAACTTTCTTATCATCGTTAATTGCAACTCTATGTTCCGTGCAGATGAGTTGGGCCGTTGTCCTCTTTGTGCTGGGGGATAACTCTCTCCTAATGCAGTTCCAGCAGGGTTGCTCAGTGGCACCACCTACCTTTGTTCTATTAAAGTTAAATACCTTTGTGTACAAAAGTTTAAAGTGCATATCTAATACCTATGTGCTTGCAGTAATTACAGATGTAAATCTTTTTGTCATCCTGCAAAGTCTGGGTGAGGTATTTCATAAATATGTCAGAGGCAGCATTAAAATTTTATGGCAGGCAGCACGGGTCGAGAATCATACAATGACTTCACAGCAAGGTACGTCCACCTTAACCCACAACTCATTACTCACTGGTGGGGTTGCTGTGCCTTGTAGCTTCCTGGAAATGAGTCGTCTTACAGAAATCTGCATGTTTGATTTTTTTAGATACGACAGCCTGCTCAGGACCCTTACGAATAAAAAGGTGCATCTTCAGCCAGGTGCTGCTTAATACGAAGATAAAAGAATGAGAAAATACTGCGCAGTCTGTGTGAAAATAAGATTATGTATGGCTCTCATTAGAAGTTAATTGGCAGCCTTGGTGGGACTGGGAACTTTGAAGCGATGTTATCTGAATATGGCTGTGTGCCTTCCAGCTGCAACTACAACACACTGCTTTGTGGCAGAGGTGTAGAACAGCCAGAGCTGTTGAAGACGTGTGGAAGCTTGGGCAGTGGTTGCCCAGATGTTAATCAATACGTTACAGATGTAGGCAGACTTTTTCTGAGTGGAAGGATTCATATGTGACAGTAAGCAGTCTGTTGATCCACTGGATGCTCACAGGGGATTTACAGGTGGTGTACTAAGCCTCCGTGGATGGCTTTCATTAATGTAAGATGTGACCAAGAAAAGCCTAAATACTTAAAGAGTGTGCACATATCTGTGCATGTACGATTGCTGATCTCTCTTTGCGTGCCTCTGTCTGTATGCACATTGTCTTTCTGTGCACAACTACTGCTGCTGCCCAGCAGCTGCAGGGGCTCTGTCTTGGCTGGACCTGGCCACACGTTTAGGCACAGCTTTGTCATACCGCTTTCAAACAAATCAAACCGTGATGCTTTTATGTGTAAAGAAAGATTTTCTTGAAAGCCATTTGCAAATGCCGTTCTTTTCCTGAGATCTGTTACTTTCTACTTCATCCTCACCAAATAAAAAAGGGAGGAATAATTGTGCAGGAATCATTTCTCTTTTTCTGTTTATTAATGTTTTATTTACCGTTTTCCTGTACGTAAGGGATGAATTGCTTTACACAGTGCCAGATAGTGCAGGGTCCAGATGCTGCTACCAGCTTCTGGTTTGTGTGTTGAGGGTCTCGGGTGTTCTGAAAAATACCTTCCTTTCTTCAAAGCAGTTCACCATTAGTATTTTCGAAAACTGAACTTATTGATTCCCTTTGGAAAAGTTTCTTCTTCATTCCAGTTGCCTTCTCCGTCCAGCTGCCCTCTCCTCATCTCTGCGCCCGTGTTTGGGATGCAGGGGTGCAGGATACCCAAATCCTTTTTATCACAAGGCTGGTCAAAGCTATTAGAGAAGCTTTCTGCCCTCTCCTGGATACTGGGATTGCTGCCTCCTTAGTGTTCCCGAACCTGCAGTGAGAGGAGAAAGCTGCAGCAGGCAGATGCTGTGAGGTGTCTCAAAGAGGTGGCACGAGTTTCTTGTCTCATCAGGCAAACCAGTGAGCTGCCTTTGCAGTCACCACTGACCCTTCCTTATGCGTGTGCTGCCACACTGCTGCCCTCGCTTTCCTTGCAAAAGTGGGACAGTGAAATGCAGCTGGCAGACGGGGAAATGCTGCCCTCGGGTCTGCAGCCCACCAAGGAGGAGGTGGAGCCCCGCGACTGCCGTGCTCTGCTGTGTTCTTACCCTGTGACCATGTGTAGAGCTGGATGGCATGACAGCAGGTGAGCAGGCACTCTGTACTGCAGTCAGCAGAGACGCCTTGGTGAGGCTGGCTCTGTTAGGTCTACCTGTGCTCTCATACATGAACAGGGCTCCCAGTCTGCACCAAAAGCCAAAATAAACACATGCTACTTACACAGAAGCTGCTTTTTTTCCCCTCAGAGGGCTCTTTTTGCTGTTGCACGTAGGGCTGTTAACTTTTGCAGGGGTATTTTCTAACAGTCCAGTCTCAGGGAAACTTCCCAAGCCTGCTCTTCAGTGAATGCTTTATTGATTCAGTTTGCTTGTCTTCGGACTTTCAATTGGTTATTAGTTTCACTGAGACAAACTGAGTAGAAAATGACAGACATTCGGCATACATAATGGATTTTCTCACTCAGTTTCTTTCCAGGCTGAGCACCACATCTGAAATACTTTTTGTTTTTGTGGGGCTGTGCTTTGGTACCTGCTGCCTTCCTTTGTGCCTTTATTTTCTAGTGTCACCATCCACTGTGTTTGGACAAGAGCAAGTAGACCAATGCCCAGTGATCTGCTGAGCAGGAGGCAGAGTTCTCATTGCCCTCTGTTCTGTGGAGTGCTGGTGGACAAAGACAGGAGTGCAGGAGAGCTGTCAGCTCCCTGCTGGTCAGCCTCTGGCAGTTGTGCTACTCCAATGGGGTAGGACAGCACGAGCCAGATCTCCTTTGTGCTGCATGGTGACAATACAGTCAGCAGCCCAGAGAAGCTGTAGAACCTTTGTCCTGGGAGAATCATAGCCATTAATATTGGAAAGGACAGAACTTAGCTGAACATGGCCTGTTTCAAAGCTAGCTTTGCTTTGAGCATGAATTTGGAACAGGTAACCCCTGTTTCTCCTACGCATCGCTTTGGAAACACAGTGGAACTCCACCTGAAAGCAGACAGGCTGGTAAAAACGAGCTGGCAGTCCCTAGAGGAGACTTAGTGGACGACTGAGCTCACCTGCACTATCACAACCATGGCTCAGCCCCATGGCTGCACCGCCACTGCCGGGCTGCGCAGCTCAGTCCTGCCCCTTGCCCAGAGGCACAGTGTTCTGCCCAGCGCTGCTGTTCTGGGATGGAGCATCTCTCCCAGGGCCCACTGCTGCACTGTTGCTCTGACCTGTTCACTCCTCCCAGACCTTCCCTCGCAGTCCAGCAGCACTGAGCAGCACTGAGCAGCACTGAGCATCCCGGCGGCACGCTGTCAGAGGAGGTACGCGCTGCTCAGCACGGAGGATCGCCACTCCCATCAGCACAGTGCAGACAGCCATGTGTGCGGAGTCTGAGTGCCCCTGGGTGAATGATTCCTTCTGGTTTAGGTTTTGTTTCTTTCTTTTTTACATAGAGCTTGAGCTGGTTGGAAAGTAATGCTGATGGTCCTGGAACACCTGGTGGAACCCGTGAGGCGTTCGTGCAGCATTCATTCATCCAGTTTAGCTCACCCACAGTCACAGTGATTGCCTGCCAGTACGCTGTGATGATGATAGCAGGGCCTGAGCCTTTCCCTCCCATCCCTCCTTTCCCTCCACCACTCTCTTGTTTCTCTCTCTCATTTGCTATTCTCTCTCTGCCCCCTCCCTCCCCCCACCTCCCAACCTCAGCCTCTTTTTGCAGGGCTGATGGATATGCAGAGTATGTTAAGAAGCACACGGTACTGTCACCAAGCTGATGGTGCTCAGTGACTCCTCCAGCTCCTGGCTGGTGTGTGCTGCAGGAGCCTGACACCCTGACCACTGAGGCATAAAAAACAGAGAATTGGAAGCCTCAGCCTGACAGGCACCGGCACATCCCCAGAGAGGGTCCTTATGTGTGTGTGAGAGAAGGGAAGGGGGTAGCAGAGGTTCTGAGGGGAGGAGAGCGAGGCAGGAGAGAAGGGAACAATGAGATGTCAGCCTGCTTCCATCTGCGGCGTGGCTGCGTGTTCGGGAGGCGCCGCTGCCTCCAAAGCGGACCGTGAGGCGCAGGGCGGCAGGGATGTGCGGTTCTGTCCCTGGTGGGCACAGGTGATGCAGGGTGCAGGTCTGGATGTGAGTGTCAGGGGAGCCTCCGCTGTTTGCTGGTGAGCAGGGGGCCGGGCACGCGCTTCTCCACCTCCGCTTCTTGTGCAAGGGCTGTCCTCACCACCTCGCTCCTCTGCCTGTACGCTGCACAGCCTGCAGCAAACACAGAGCGCTGCTTCGTCCCTGCAGCGGCCAAATGCTGCTCTCCCAGCAGTGCGCTACATATGGGGATGTGGTACAGATCTGCCCCTTGGCTGAGTGTGAGATGTGAGCCATTCTGTGTCTGAGAGCTTGAATACATGAAGGCTGCAGCCAGAGTCTTCTTTCTTCTCTGCCACCTTGCCAAAGGAAAATCGTTCTTTCTCCATCGGTACTGTTCAGACTGTATATGTTTGTGAACCTGGGATGAAGAAAGATAGGAGAGCAGAGGAGCTCTCATTCATGGGAGATGTTCTAATGAAGCAGCAGTGACGTTTCAGTTTGCACAGTGGTTGAACCAAGTACCCTACCCAAGGTCAGAGCTGTGTTATGCATGGTGCTGCCCTGAAGAGATCGCAGCTCCGGTATGAAACAGGAGATGACATGTGGACAGAAAAAAAAAGATGGAGAAATCAGCTGGTGAGGAGATAATAGCAACAACTCTTTGAGTCTTCACGTGCCTTTTTCTGGAGGGCTTCACAAAGTCCTGAAACTGAAGCAAGCATTCCTCTTCCTCTGTTAAAGTGACTGATAGAAGTATGGGTACAGGACCATGTTCTGCTGGAGAGGCTAATATGGTGCTCACTACTCAGAAGATCAGCTGGTTTATCTTCTGCTGACAGGGAGACTGGCTGAGCAGCTCCATCCCAGCATTTCTTGCCCTGAGTGCTGCAGGGACATGGAGGCAATGGCCAAGCCTTTCAGGTTGGTCTTGGATTCCTCCCCTTAGCTCCTGCAGGCTGTCTTGTTCCTGCAGCACAAGTTGCATGAAGAAATCCCACTAACTCAGCAGGTGTGAGCTGGATTGCAAAAGGACACACAGAAGATGACTGTACCCATTTAATAACTGGCCATCCAGACCACCCTTCTACGGAGAGGGTGGTTGGCAGTGCTTTTGAGAAAGCCTTCACTGGAAAACAATGGATTCGGAATAGCTCTTTTTCCCCACACAACTGACTGTAGTCTTAGACCAATAACCTTTATTTTGTCTTTTTCTGTTTCCCTTTGATTTAGGGAGTGAGTTTTCTGGGAGCCCGTACAGCCACCCGCAGTACTCAACGTACAATGATTCCTGGAGGTTTCCCAATCCTGGACTTCTGGGTAAGTTGCTGCCCCCAGTTCGGGGCCGTGCTCCTAGCTGTGCCCATTTATAAGCCAGCAGTAATTATCAGTCACCAGGATGAGCAGGGTGTGTGTCCTGGAGCCATCTTGCATCCCAATGCTCTTCACTCATGAGTGGCTGCAGATTTCCATTGGGTACTGCAAACCTCCCAGTTCCCTTCACCAGCAGGAAGCCTTCTGCTAAACGCCATTGTCTTCCCATTTCTGCCTCCTAAAATCATCTGACAGACGCAAGGCATTGCTGGGAGACAGAACGCCCATTTGTTGAGGTTAGGAATCCTGTTCCTACATACCTGGTGTCATTTTATCGGGAGCGCCTTCTTCAGGGAAATGCTGTGTCTCCTCGTTGAATGTTACCCCCACTGCCCTGCGTGGCGTTGTCTCTTTGCTGGTTCCAGCCATTTGCATTTATCCCAGACCTCATGTCATGTTTGCTCTTCAGCTGCGGGTTTGCGGTGCCTGTTGTGCTCATGCAGCCTCTCAGATGTCTGCATGGGCTCTCACAAACTGTAGGGAGCAGGAGCCCCACGGCTCACGCAGGATCATGGCCCTCATGTGAAGCATAAACACAATCCATTTTACACCACTGTCAAAAGATGGCCCACTTTGACCTTGTACACATGTAGAATGCAGTAATTAGAATTTTTCCCTGCATAATTTGCATGGATGAGGTAAGTAAAATACCAATTAATTGTCATCTTTCAACAGAGGAATAGCGTGCCTTAGAGATTTCCAGATTTATGGATGACAGGGCTGTTGTATGTGACCTCCAGCAGAGAAATAATTCTGAATTTTTGTCTTTTTTTTTCCCCCTCCCCATCCACTTTCTTTGTTTTAAGTAATTGAGTCCCCATGTAATTGAGCCACCCAGGCTGTATTCATCATGGTTCCCGTCCTTAAACAAATCCTTCGGGAGCAATAGACAGCCTCTGCCTCTCATGCCATGGTGCTGGTATGCAACTGCTATTTTCCGTGCCACATTTAAGGGTTTGTTAGTGCTTCCATCATAAATCAAAGAACAGATCTCCAGCTAATATCGATGGGCATAGCTGTACAAAGCCAGAGGACTCCTGGTGCTTAAACCTGCAGTTACCATGGCCGCAGCCAGGACTGCCTTCAAGACTTTGGTTGGGCTGTGTGGAGGAAGGCGCTTTAACCAGCCCAAAGAGTGCAGACAGTGATTTCTCAGTTGATGGTTTTTGTACCTGCTTTGGAATCAGATGAGCTGTTTTAAACTCCCACTGCTGAAGGGAGGACAAACAAAGCTCCGAAGCACCTGAAGACAGGCCTCAGAAGACAGGCTCTGCATGTTTCTTTCATTTTCCCCGCCAATCTGTGAAGAAACCAGTAGGATATTCAGAATAAACGCAGACCCAACCTGAAGCCCATCCTCTGCATTACAAGGGTGGCTTTTGGCAAGGCGGGGTTGCAAACTCACGCCCGCAGATTTCCCCTGGTGCAGGAAAGGACTTGCTTTGGTGTCTTCGTTTCATTTTTGGATGATAATTTCTGAGGGTAAATTCTTTCTCTTTGAGGCTGTGGGCAGAACACAGTTTATGTACAGCTGGAACAAACGCATCCTGCCCACAGCCAAGAGAGTGGGCTGCAAGGCTGAGAACATGGACCTGTGAGAGTTGGTGCCATACCGTATGGAGCGTCCCTTCCATCAGTTTATGCCTCAGCCATGTCTCCTCCTCACCGATTGCCCACCTCCATCTGCTGGCTCTGGGGGCTTGGAGAGAGTCCTGGTGCTGTGCCAGCAGTGCTCAGTGAGAGACAAGGCATTGCTGGGGGCTCAGCACTGTGCTAGCCATGAGCCTCGCAGGGGCAGCCTCGGGAAGGTGAGCTCCATCCTAGCCAAGGCCATTGCATTGGAACAACCAGCAGGTCTCTTGAGCACTGCAGGGAGCCCAGCCATACACAGCTCTGCCTGTGTCCTTGTAACCTAACTGGGCACTCCACACGTGGCCAGGGCTCTGTTGCTCACTGGTAACTCCGGACAAGGAGGAGCCTTGTTGCATGGCCGTGTTGCAGAGCTTGCTGCAGAGCCTCAGATGCCTGCTCCGCTTCTCCATGCTCATCTGGAAGACTCATGTGATGTGCCTGAAGACTTGCATTGGAGAGGAGGTTAATGTAAACTGTATCCACGCTGCTTCCACGTTTCTCCGTAGACGTGAGTACATTTACTAATTCTCTCTGGAGAGCAAGCTCTGGCAGTATCAACATCAAAGCAGAAACCTTGACAAAATTAATCAGTAGTAGTACGCAGTCTGACACAGTTTGTTTTACTAAGACCCCTCCTTTCACCAAGATGAAATTGTAATACTCCAAGCACTCAGCAGCACCTGTGTTCAATTAACTCCCTGTTCTGACCAGGAAGAATTGCTCTGCAGCAATCACACCAAGCAGTCATCAGCGAAAGAGGAATTTAGAAGGGAGATGCGATGATTTACAAGTGCAAGAAAGAGCATTTGGGTTGAAAAATGGTTCAGGGGGAGGGAATGAGAATAGGAACAAACTGCTGAGGGTGGTGCGACACTTTGAGTGTTTAGTCCCTTTTTCCTGTGAGTGTGGAGCAGCAGTGAGAGGTCAGACGGTTTTTCAGCCGCGAGGCAACGCTTTGGGAAAGGTGTGTGGGTGGAGCAGAGCTGTGCAACTCCACATGGAAAGCAGCTGCATGCTGTCAGTGCTGTGCCTGCCCTGTGCTTGCTGCTCCTTTTGCACCTGCAGCTTACTCACATCTTCAGCCAGCATGAGAACTGGTATCAGCGGGTGGCTGTGCGGAAAGGCAGTCTGGAGTGCTGTGATTCACAACTCTAGCAGAAGGGCATAAACCAACTTCAAGTCCTCCATGGTGTTCAAGAGAAGCAAAGGCAGAAGAAGAAATCACTTTACTTAGACAGCTGTGGCCTCGTGCTCTCATGTCTGCAGTCAGCATCGCCTGCAGCTCTGTACAGGATACAGCCTGCATCTCCTGCGTGGCATGGCACAGCTCACTGTCTGCAACAGTAGTGCAACCAGCACTGCATTTCTGCAGGGCTGTGCTGGGAGGATTGGTAACACAGCACTGGCTACTTGCCTTGCATCCATCTCAGAGCTGCAGCCAGGTGTCCGCATGGAGAATTCAGGAAACAGTGTGAGGAGCTGGAGAAGAGAGATCTGTTGTTCTCCACGCTGCTCTGCTGATGAGCTGAAGCTCCTGTAATGTAGTGATGTGCACAGGAGCGTGTGCACAGACATGCTGGGAAGCAAGGGTGTGCATGGGACTCCGTCTGTCACTGTCTGCAGGGCTTGGCAGGCACGCCAGCTCAGACCTTGCTCAACAACCACACGCTAACGGTGGATAACAGAAAGGCAGTCTAATGAAGAAAAACGATTCAATTTCATGCTGGCTTGTTGCAATAACTTCTTTGCCATTTTCTCTCATTGCTTTCAACCTGGTGCTGCCTGTGGCAGCTTTTGCTTCGTGGTTGTGGTCTGTGCTTCACATCTCACTGCTCAGGGCTGCCCGTGGTCGCGGGGCCAGGATGGTGTTTCTGCAGGGAGGTCTGTGGGCTGCTCAATGGAGCTGCAGACATGTCTTCCGTGAGCAGGTGGAGAACAAGGAGGAGCCAGAAATGGCTCCCATCTCCTGGGAGCATCAGCCCCTCTGCTTCGCTGGAGCTGCAGAAGTTACCAAATCTGTGTTAAGTCCCATGCTTGATCCTGCAGGCCAGCCTGCTCCAGAGCAGATCCTCATGTAGGCTTTGTGTTGCTCTGCCAAACCTACCCAGTTACATCAATCACAGGAGTCCAAGCGTGAGTCCTTCCAAGGGACTCTTCCTCACTGTGGCCTGTTTCCCATTTCATGCACATGGAACTCAGCTGGTGACATGAAGGCTGAACCAACAGAACTCTGAAATATTTTGTAATTCTTTTCTTGCACCATATCCGTTTGTTTCCTCTCTTGTGTACATGGAAATCATTTTATAGCTTGTGCTGACCAAATACGTGTATGTGTAGACACAAATGAAGTCTAACGCACTTCCTTATTGCAGCAAACAACCCAGATTACAGGTGACACTTCGGTGATCAGCCAGGGGTCTGATGCTTAGCTCCACAGGGCAGAAAATTCATCATCAGTGTTTATTTCTCAGGCCTTGTGTTATTTGGTGAGCGCGTCAGAGCTCTAAGCCTGGTCTGCACGGCTCACCGGTGGTTCTCAGAGCTCTGAAATCAGTGCTAAGCAAAGCCAAGGGACTTCTTCCCTGAAAGAAGCAGTGTGAGAAAAGGGGTAATTAAATTTCCAAGTAAAAGACGCCGAGTACTTTTGGGTGCAAGGTTCTCACTCTTCAAAAACAAGGGGAAAAAGAATTAGAGAAGTCAGAGTCGTGTGGTCTTTTGGAGACAGAATACTCCAACCTCACATTCTGAAATGTGATGTAGGCGGCACTGATGTGTTGGCTGAAGGCCACCAGGTGCCCTCCAACCTGCAGCAACGCACAGCAGCTGCAGCAGTGCAGGATGTGAGTTTTGTTCTGAGCACTCGGCCTTCATTCCCGTGACTCAGGACACAGAGGACGGAGCTCTGGGCGCTGTGAGCGGGCACCTTTCCCCCATCAGTTCTCTTCACAGCCGTCTCTTCTTTTCCAGGCTCTCCTTACTACTACAGCGCTGCAGCCCGTGGAGCAGCCCCACCCGCAGCTGCTGCTGCCTATGACCGCCACTGACCTCGGACCCAAAGCTTGAGCACTTATCACAAAGTACTGCCTGGGACAACTGCATTGAGTCACCTTGCTACAACCACGCAAGTCAAGGAGGAAGAAAGTGAATAGTAGGAACAAGCTCATTGAAATTTTACTCTTAAGACTCTGCAAACTTAACGTTGTTGTTTTCTGGATTCTGGTGATGCTGTCTGGGTCTCAAATGAAACAAAGAAATGGGAGGACGTGGTTCTCCTGGCACATCATGCGGTCATAGAAATGCAGTAGTTTGATTGTTTGCAGCTGTCTGGCTACTGCTTTAATCGCTGTGGGTACCACGGCTGTAACTGGGGATAAGGAAGAGATGTGGGCCTCCCTGCGTGGGATAGCTTCCTCTTACTGCACACTGAGACAGGCTGTGAGACTCAACACAAGCTTTTTTAATTATTATTATTGTTTTTTCTTGGTTTTTTTTTCTTTCTTTTTTTAATGTGTGTGTGTGGCAAAGAAAGGTCGGTCTGCTCAATTTTACACAAGCAGCACTGTAAATACATGCTTGTTTGTACTGCTATGAGAGTGACTTAGCATACGCTAAGCTTATGCAGCAACACTGTACAAATCTAGGCTCAAAATACATCTGAAAATGTGTTTTGAAACTGGTGCACTGATTCAAAGAATTCAGTAAGCTTTAAGCAACTTTGGACCAGGTTAACACTCATTGTGGCTATCTTTCAGGCTGATGCTACTGCTGTACAGCATCCTATCCAACAGCTGTGTGTGATCATGCTATATGCTGGTACCAAATCCATGGGCATCAGAAAGACGTGGGCAATTCTGTCACAGCTTATTGCCTATCATTAATTTGTGTTCGTTTGTAATTACGGTGAGCACTGAAACAGATTCTCTGGTTTCAAGTTAAACAGCATTTGGGAAGGAATAATAGTAGACACCGTACCTACATTTCAGCAGGTCATCTGCTCTAGCCCAATAAATGGCAGCCTGAAAGAAAGGGGGAGCATACGGCCATCATGATTTCTGTGAAGTGGACGTATTGACCAGAGCATACTGAACACATGGGCAGACACACCTGCCTTCTGAGGCATACTGGCCAGGGTGGTCTGTCCGTTTTAATGAAGGCATCTCAAGTCATTCTAATAACACAGAGGAGCAATTCTGAATTCAGGACTGAAGTTGCGGAGAACTTTGCCCCACTAATCCTGCATTTCTTGCCCTCCTGCTCAAGGAGGAAGCACTAAGGTGACATTTCATTCAGTGCTCACTGCTTCCTGGGGCTATTGAAGAGAGCAGCTTATCAATGGCCTGGTAAGCAATACACCAACCATTGCTTTTTACCAGGAACTACCCCCAGTGCAGCTACCATTTGCCGTGTATTATGGTGTGCATGTGCCCAGCCGCTCCTGAAAACAAGGGGAGAGCTGACCTCGCTGAGACCAGACTTATCTGCAGCCTTTCACTGCACACAGTGCCCACAGCAGCCGTGCTTCCTGCACTGATCAGCACCAGCACTGCAAAGAGACCTGTCTGTGTTGCCCTGTGTGCTTCCCAGAGCTGATTGGTGGTGGTGTCCCATGAACGATCGATCAAGTATTAAGTATTTGCTTCCGGTTTGACAAGTATTTCTTTGAAACTGCAACGTCTGAGCTAACATTTCTCCCTGTTCCCCTTGCTGCCAGCACCTTGTGTGCCTGCTGTCAGTGAGCACTGACACCCTCTGTGTGTTCCCCATTCTCAGTGGCAGTTTTTGTACGTCCTCGTGCTACAAAAACACAGCAGTTAGTTTCAGGGTTCCGCGCTAGATGTTCTCTAGTCCTCAAAAGCCATGATGATACCCAGGACCCACTGGCTTAAATGGTTTCCCTAATCCAGAATTTCATTCTGTGAGCACAAACTGACCTGCAAGAAAAACCGTCTTTTTCATTTCTCAGCATTTGATGCCTGGAACACAAACATGCACACACGGTTTTAACTGAAAAGCACAAGAACATCATTTACCCGGGGAATTTTCTGACGCTTTGCTTTGATGTTATCTTTTCTCAGTTGTCGTAACATACTGCATGGCTGTTTGCACCCCAGTGGCTGCGTGGGGATTCTTCATGCGTGCTGCTGACTGAGGTGTGCACACCACATGCAGGGGCATATCCCGAATACACCTGCCTTTTTTGTGAGCTCGCATAGCTAGAAGGCCGTCTGACAGTAGATGCAGAGGCAAGAAGCAAACATCTGACGGCATAACATGAGGGTGTGGGTTGTGCCCCCAAAGCGAGGGTGAGAGCGAGCCAAACAAGATACAGAGATGCTTCTTGAGCACTGATGGAGCTGGTCTCAAAGCTTGTGCTTGTGTCTTTGCAGTGCAGGAAGAGCAGCCCTTGTTGGTTGTGTGTTTGTGCTTTCACTAGTTCCAAGTACTACAAACATTTTTTTAAAGCTTTTTTTTTTTCTTTTTTATTTTTTTTTTAATTCCCTGGTGGTAAATGACTTACATGGCTTTAGTTTGGATAACACTGAGAAGGCTGAACGTAAGACATGAAACTTCAGCAGATGTTATTATGCTCAGGGGACAGAGACTCCTGTAGTTAGTCTACAGACTTATGAAAAACAGGGTTTGTATGTGGGTCGCTCCAAAAGTAATGCTTCCTATTCATCCCCATGGAAGTTACAACAACTATAAGGAACACAGTAATGCTGTTTGATAGAGCACATTCTCAGCTACAAAATACTATCAGTTGACACAGTCACCACTGTTAACCAATTTGAGTGGATGAGCTTATTGGGAGACTCTTTGTTTTGTGGTGTGACAGCTGTGCGTAGCAGTTCAGGACATGACTTGTCTTTCAAGTCAGTGTCACTGCTACTGCAGCACACCACTCACTGCTTCACTGTGCTCACATCCACTCTTTGGTCTCTGTGTATGTTCAGCAAGCATCTATGACTGGCAATTGCTGCAATTTTTTTTTGCATGGAGGAATTTGGCGACACAGCTTTGCTTCATACGCACTTCCACGTCAGATGTCATTTTGCCAGAGTGCCCCTCTGCTGCCATCTGCCTCATCACAACAAAATGGAACAGAATTCTGGTAGGAAGGTGCAGCCTCTACTGTCATATCACCAACATCCACCTCAGGAGTCACGGGCCATCACAGTAAAATAGGAGGCTTTACTTTTGGACCAGCCCTCATACATTTCATCCCAAGGATGCATGCCTGTGGGTTAAATGACCCAAGGTGCTTACACTCAGCCCTGAGTTGCCTCAGTGCTTACATCAAGAATCCTTAAGGATTGGTCCTTGGCCAGAGTTGTCTTGCAGTGCGTGGCGGTGGCCTCCATCCACTGAGCCACAGCTTGGGTGAAGGGCAGAGAAGGTGCAGGTACACAGGCCTTGCAAAGGTCCTCTCTCTGCCTGTGCACTCCAGCTTGCAACCATAGAGATAGACCACAGGAGCTCACTCTTGCACATGTACTGCAGGGACCTGTGTCTGGTCCACCTCCCTCAAGCACTGCTGAGAATCCCTGCAGATGTGGCTCATTTATGTGTGCTAGGGTTGTTTCTCTGCAAGAAACACAAGCAGGATTTAGCCTGTTGAGCATGCAGGCCACCCACACTTCTAGAAAACGCACTTGTCAGTGCTTTGTACTTTTGACAGTGACACAGTCAACTATGTATTATATGCCCTCCCCAATAGCCAGCTACTCTGCAACAGGCCTGGCTGAGAGGATGTGAGCAAGGCCTCCAACATGTTCACATGTGCTGCCTGCAGGGGAGGATGTGGAATGAAGTGGAGACTGTAAGTGAGTGACCACTTGATGTTTCAAAGGGATGGGAACGTGTCGAATGCCATTGTTAATCTGCTGAGGCTGGTTCAGTGTTTTTCTGGCTTAGTTTCATGGGTCATTTTCATGCAGCCAGAAGCACTGGTGTTGGGGCATGGTAGGCGCTGCCGCTGTTTGGTTGGGGCAGGATGTATTGAAGCATGGCACATCATTACCTACCCCTTGCAGAACTTAGCCCCCTAAAAGTGCCTTCAAGCAGATCCACCACTGAGTTCTTTCACGCAGATAGATGGATGGTGTTTCAGTAGTGTGTGTTCCAGCAATAAGCTCGCCAGCATAGACAGGCCTAAAAGGTGTTTCATTCAGAAACATGGAGAAGTCAAAGTAAAGCTTTCAGGAATGGTGGGACTGCAGGCTCTGAGGAGGACTTTGGTGTTGTAGGCTGGTGTGAAGGAAACAGCAAGGGAGGACAGAGTACCAGGAGAAAGAAAAAAGAAAGAAAAAAGAACAAAAGAGGAGAGGCAAGCAGAAAGGAAAGTGAAGTTCTCAGAGAACTGCTGTAATGCTTCTACTAACACGTGTTGCAATGGCTGTGCACTGCGGAAGGCTCAGAGGAGTTCACTTGCTGCATGCAGAGCACTGGCAGCTGCTTTCTGTTGACGTGCAATCTGCCATACACTGCCTTGGCTGATGGGATTCTATTCTGTTTTAAAATTGTATCTCCTACAATTCCTTTGTCATGAAAGAAAACTGAAGCCATGCTATGATGCTGCTTATTTCCAAGCACGACTATCCAATAGTTCTAAGTTTTATGGCACGCAGCCCAGATAACTTGTGGGGCTGGCAGCTGGGGCCAAGTAGAGGCTTCAGCAAAAGTATCCTCCACGTTGCTGTATTCTTTCCTGTGTGTATATACACGTGTGTGTGTCACTGGGACATTGTGATCAGGGTCTTTGATGTTGATGTGAGCACAGCATTAAACTTGACCCATCCTTTTACTCCATCCCTGCAATGCTGGGAAAACCTGTTTATTCTTATGGATTCACTGAGAAAATGACAAGAGAGCTCCAGATGGCCAGCAGCTCCCAGGCTGTACCCTGCAGTCTTGTCAGGAGCAAAAGCAGTGCCAGGTTGGGCTGCCTGCATTGGCAAAGGCACTGACTCTCATTCTGGTCCCCAGAAGTCACTCTGCACTGAAGGTAGAGAGCTGAATGGCAGTGAATGGCTCCAGACTCCAGCAATAGAACTGCTGGGCCCCTCAGACAGAAACTCACTTGGTTAAAAACAAGTAGTGTTTCTTTTCGGGTGCAGTTAATCACAGGATCATTAAGGTTGGAAAAGACCTCTAGATCATCCAGTCCAACCATAAATCAGACTTGCAAATACTGAGCAGAGGGCATCTTTAAGAGGTGCTTAGTGCAAGCCAAGTGTTGCATCAGCACAGTAGTGAGTGTGAGTGCTCCTGTGCAGAGGCTGATGTGTACACATGTGCACTCGTAGGCCCATGTGACACCTCTGGGTCCATCCCCACTCCCCAGCACCTGCTGACAGTCCTTTCCACACATCTGGTGACCGCACCATTGGACTCCTGCATCCATGTTTGCCACTCTCACCTTGTAGATCGAGAAGGAAAAGTGGTCAGTGGGTGTTCAGCTCTTTCTATTGCTTCATTCAGCCTTGTAGTGCAAAGAAACTTTGTCCCGTTTTTTTTTCACTTTCCAGTGGCCTTTGTAACATTCTGAAATTACAGAAAACCGTTTCATCGCAAGTGGAATTTATTTCCAAGAGAAAAAAAAAGAAAAGAACAGGCTTTTTTTTTTTTTTCTTTTTTTCTTTTTTCTTTTTTCTTTTTCTTTTTCTTTTTCCTTAGAGATAAACTACTTTCTATTAGGAACTTCTAGCAACAAAGAAATACGTGTCTATCGTATCCACCAAAGTCTGCCATGCCTGCATTGAAGCTGACTTCTCGTAAGAGGAAAAGAAAGAGAGGGAGAGGGAAAAAAAAAAAAAGAAGAAAAAAAAGCATCCTTTCCTTAAAAAATGCATTCAAATGGAAACAAACAAACAAACAAAACACAGAAGAAAACTCATAAAAATAACTGCTGAATTGCCTTTGAAAGTAGGGGATAACATCTGTTGCAAGACAGATGAAAAATTGCTTCTTAAGATGTGTATGTTTTGTATCCTTTTTTTCTAGTAGGAAAAGAACAGACTTGAAATTTTGGTGTTTTTCCTTAGTGCCGTGTGTTGCTTTTGTGTGTTATAATATTTGAATGTAATTACAGCAGTGCCAATTTGCCAAAGATGTTGAACATTATTTTGGGGATTTTGTTTTGCGTTTTCTTTTGGGGAGGAAAAAAAAATGGGAGGCGGGCTGGGCGGTGGGGTGTGCTAACGGTGTGGGGTCAGAAGGGAGAGAAGGGAGAGAAGGGAGGGGGCTTTTGAAGGTTTTATACGGCCTTTTTTTTTTTCCCGATTCTTTTTCTTGTCGAAACAGAAATTTGTGATTTTATTCTAAGTTAAATGGTTGACTGCAACATGTTTTATTTTTAGATTAGTTGAGGAAACATGCAATAAGATTGGCCTAGTTCAATATCTGTGTGTCTTTTCATGAGAGTGACTGTTACTTGTGGACATTTGATTTTATGTAACCTTTATGTGAGATAATTATTTGTAAATATCTACCATAATTTTATTGGTTCCTAAAATAAAAGTAATTTTTTTAAGTTCCAAAAGCCTGTTTTCACCTTATCTGCTGCGTCGTCTGCGAGAAGTACCAGGCTGTTGGATTTGAAATGGGCTTCCTTGGGTCCCTGTTGGGAAGACGCCCCTTGTGCAGGGCCAACATCTCAAGGCTCACTGCTGCTGCTTCACTGTTAGCTGTTTGAGTCATCAGCCGGTCCCAGCTCAAAGCAACAAATCCTCTCTATTCACTTTAGATTTAGGCTGGATAATATCATAGAATGGTAGAATCATAGAATGGCCTGGTGATCATCCAGCTCCAACCCCCTGTTGTGTGCAGGGTCACCAACCAGCAGCCCAGGCTGCCCAGAGCCACATCCAGCCTGGCCTTGAATGCCAGCAGAGATGGGGCATCCACAGCCTCCTTGGGCAACCTGCAGTGGGTGACCGTCCAAGGAGACCTTCAAGGCCAGGCTGCACTGGGCTCTGGGTGCCTGATCAAGATGCACGTATATCCCTTTTCACTGCAGGGAGTTGAACCAGTTGACATTCCAACTCAAACCATTCCACGATTCTATTCAATTGTGCTTCAGCTCCAGTGCAGTTCCCATCTATCGGCTTACACTCTTGCTTTCTCAGCTCAGCAGGACTGTAACTTCCATCTCTGTCCCCCCAGCCCTGGGACAGACTTTCTGGTAGTTACAGGCAATTGACCAGAGTGTGTGGTCCTGCTCTGATGAACTGGCATTTCTTATCGGAGCGGTGTTTCGTGCACTTGAGAATACAGTGTCACGGAACTGACTTAACAGTCATTCAGAAACCACTTTTCTGGAATTTTCTGGTTCATCCACCAGTGCTTATTCAGCCATATCTCACATCCCATTTGACTCCCGAGTCCACCTTCACACCTCACACCTCTCTCTTACTGTCACTCACCAGCTGTTCTCCACGCATGACTTACCTTGCAGCTCTGTGGAAAGCACGGCATTTGCAAAAGACCCATTTACAGCAAAAGTTCTAATGCAAACGATTGTCCGACCTCCCAGTGTCAATGCCTGTGTCATTGCTACAGGGCAGCATTTACCAGACTCCGTCATCCTTCAAGTCACCCCCAGCAAAGGCAACTCAGAGCTACAAAAGAGGGCAGAAATCTCCTGCTTTCCTCTTTGAGCCCTGAGAGACTCTTCTTTTGAATGAGTGGTTTTGAATATCTCCAGAGTAGGATACTCCACTGCCTCCCCGAGCAGCCTAGCTTGTTCCATGCTAGTACAGAACTTCCTATATTCCAGTTTGTGCCCATTACCCTTTGTCCTGGTGCTGGTCACTACTGAAAAGAGTCTGGCCCCTTCCAGACACCTTGACACCTGCCCCAGAGATAGGTGTTGATAAGCTTTGATAAGCCTTCCTTCTCCAGGCTGAACATCCCTGGGGCTCTCAGCCTTTCCTCATATGGAAGATGTTCCAGGCCCTTAATCATCTTGGTGGCCCTCAGCTGGACTCTGTCGTATTTGGATGTGAAATATCATTTCTACTTCTGGCAGCAGAACAGTGGAATTAGACCTGACAAAACTGTGGTCTGAGGCACAAAAGCATCCTGTCTCTCCAGGTGTGAGGCCCCATACTGCTTTGTTCAATGAGAATGCCCTTCAAGGATGCAAATGCAGTTTTATCTCAAGCCTGCGTACAAGTGACTACTGTTTAAGATGCCCTGGAATTGTCACTTAAACTTTTCATGAATAGGAAATGAAGACCCTTGTTTAAGCAACAGAATGTCTCTGTACTGTAATAGATTTTGCAGACAAGGGCAATGGGCAGCCCTGCCAGGAAAGTCAGGAACAGAGTTGGCGGGAACACGAAGGCTCATAGAAGGAGATCAAAGTGACAGCCCCTCTGCCAGGATCCCTGCAGTGGACCATGATGGCTAGAGCTGGAACATCTGGAAATAGTGTCAGATGTAGCCGGTGAGAACTTGCAGCTTCTGCTTCAGCATGTTGTGACCTAACGTCATTCTCAGTCACTCAGCAAAACAGCCCCAAGGACTTGAAGTGGCCTAGGGAGTAAAGTAAATTCTTTATCTGCATATGCACTGTCTTTTGAGCCATTACATAGCTTCCTTCTGGATGGCATATTCTGAAGAGGCAGGGATGCTGACTCCATCTGAATGGTGAATCAAAAAGTATGCCTGGGTAACTATCCTGCTAGGTTAGCCTCTCTCTGCCTGCAGACATGCAACAGTTCTTGTTTATTCAGCCTTCCAAAGGCTGTGCTGAACAGGAGAACCGTGAGCATGACAGAATCTGGATTCCTTGCCCTCATTTCAGGCTGACTGCTAGGCAGTGAAAACATAGCCAAAGCTGCAGAGACAAGGCTTGCCCAGTGTATGCATGGGAAATGGACTCAGCTGGGGCAAAATGGGCAAAATCTGGCAGGTCACAGTGATATCAAATTCGAATGAGATCTGGAAGCATGAATTAGGTGTGGAACGTGTTTATAGCAGAAGCCAGTGCTTCCCACCACAGACACAGAACCGTTGTGTGTGGAGGGTCAATCTCCTTCTGTGACAGCACCATCTCACTGCCATGGACTGCAACTAAATGCTGACTTCCAGAGCAAGAGACCACCGTATATTTTCCCACAGTGAGGTTTTGAATCCCACACTACGAATCCCTTCATTGAGCAAAATGGAACCGAGGGAAGATATGGATCATTTCTCTTGGGACATTTGCAGGGGATCTGCAGGGTCGGGGCATGGTAAGGGAAAAAAGCACTGAAAAGCGAGATGGCAGGAAATACTCCTGTGTGAATCAATACATCCTTCATGTCAGGAGGGCGTAAGAAATCTGAGAGTGGCCAAAAGAATGTTTTGCCAACACACAGCAGTGGCTCTGAGGATCAGTCACCACAGAAGTGGTCCTGGAGCAGAAGGAAGAAGGGAGCCAGCACTCTGGTACAGATCACTTGGATTCTGGTACCGCTACCTGAGGTTACCTGCGTAAGCCTCCTTTCTGAGCACAGTCCCAAACTCTCTGCCTTGCTGTGACAGGTTGACCCCCACCAGATTGACCTGACCAAAATCTAAGCCCTCGCCCAGACACTCACTCATCTTCCTTCATTAAGAGCTCCATCTGAGAGGATCAGAATGCAGACGTCCTGTTTCCAGCTGGGATGAAGTAATTTTCTTCCTAGCACCTGGTGTGGTGCTGCAGTTTGGATTTTGAATGAGAGCAATGCTGATAGCACACCAGTGTTTTAGCTACTGCTGAGCTGAGCTTACACAGAGCCAAGGACATTTCAGCTTCCCACACTGCCCCATCAGTGAGGGTCTGGGGGGCAGTAGGAGCTGGGAGGGAATAGATCTGGGACAGCTGACCCAAACTGGCCGAAGGGGTGTTCCATACCATATGGTGTCATGCAGGACTATAAAAGTGGGGGAATTGGCCAGGGGTGGGGGGCTGCTCCAGGAATAGCTGGATGTTGGTTGGCAGATGGTGAGTGATTGTGCTGTGCATCACTTGTCTTGTATATAATTATTGTTGTTGTTGTTATTGCTATTATTTCACTTTCCTTTTCTGTACTATTAAACCCACGAGTTTTACCTTTTACCTTTTTTTTCTGATTCTCTCCCCAGTCCTGTGGGGGAGTGAGTGAGTGAAGGGCTGCAAGGAGCTGAGCTGCTGCTGGGTTGAACCACACCAGCAGGAAAGCAAGGAAACCTTTTAGATTGAGACAATGACGGTTTAATAAGAGAAACAAAGCTATGTGCACAGGGAAAGCAACGTGGAGAACTGTCTTTCCCATTGGCAGGCAGACGTCAGCTCCTTTCTGGACAGGAGGGCCTCAGAAGGCCTGGTGGTTGTTTGGGAAGACCAGTGCCACCAGCATGTACGATCTCTTTCACCTCTCTCTAAGCTGAGCACATTGTATGGTATGGGCTATCCCTTCGGTAACTGAAAGACACCTGTCCTGGCTGTTCCCTTCCCAGGCTCTCTGGAGGTCAGCATGGGAAACGGGAAACAGGGTAGCGGCCATGCAAGCATTGTTCACCTAAACGCTGGTGTGTAATCAGTGCAATGGTGTTCAGCAAATTGAAACATATTCCCATCAGGCTGCTCTGAAGAAAATTAACTCCATCCCGTCCAGACTCAGTGCAGTGGTAACATCCCTAGGACAGTCTAAGAGGAACGAATCCAGCCACCGCTATGGTGTGAGTTCATCATTGAACCTCAGCCACCTCACAGCACTGGGGAAGTCACACCTGATATGAGATTGTGAAATTCTGGCACCTAACTCTATTAAACTCATTGTAAACAGTTCCTGATAACGCTTTAAAATAATGGTCCATTACTGCAGTAATGCTTAATTAGAATGGAAGTGACAAATGGAGCCATCATGATTAATGTTATTATAATGAGTACATCTGCAATTTGCTGTAACACACAGAAATGTCTGGCTTCCCAAGAAACCCTCAGATACAGAGAGTGTCTTTTGTATTCATAGGGACATAATAATTCCTCTGAAGGAATCTCATCATAATTTAGCTTGAATTAATGTACATTTATCACACTGTGTAACCCAGTGTAGCAATTTATCTAAATCCTATATATGTAATGTAGACTGTATACTCTCGTCTAAGAGCACTCAATAATGGAGAAATCCTTTGAAGGAATACATTTACTGTAGATCATTAATGCTCAGTGTGTTAAGTGGCCTTTAAATTAAACCGAGTTAAATAAACTCTTCTTTAATATACCAATGTAACTTCGTTCATTAACAAACACATCAAGGCTTTTTTCATTTACATATAGCTGATGCAAGCATACGATACCAAAATGTTCTACTAGTGGAACAAAATGTGATTCGGGTGTCTATAAGAGAAGGTAGAAGAATTCATGGCACACTGGCTTCAGGTCTTTAGAAAACTAAATGCTGTCCTGCATTAACACCGTGATTCTGTGAACATGCTGAAAAAAAACCCAACCCAAACACCAGCAATAATGCCCTCAGCAGGAGCAGGAGGTGATCATCCCTCTGTACCCGGCACTGGTGAGACTGCACTCCATGTACCGCATTCAGTTTTGGGCCCCTCACTGCAAGGAAGGCACTGAGGACCTTAAGCGTGTCCAGAAAAGGGCATCAAAGATGGGAAGCATCTGGAGCACATTCTTATGGGGAGCAGATGAGGGAACTGGGATGGCACAGCCTGAAGACAAAGACCTCCCCGAAAGGAGGTAGTAGCAAGGGGGGGGTCTCTGGCAATGCTGCCAGCAAAGCTACGTGTGTCAGAGATAAAAGGGAGTTTCATCAGTGTAATAAATCCCCAGAGCAGTACCTTGCTTCTAGAAAATCTGTGAAATGTGGTTTGCATCACGTTTTTGAGTAAGACTTCGTCACAGTTTCTACACTTGTGTTTGTTTGATACCCATGTTTAAATCTTATTTATAGAAGAGTCTGCCTACAAGTTTTCTGATGTGGCTGTGCGGTCCCCTTTCCTTGGTATTTTTAATTGACAATAAGGAAGCATCACTTGAAAGTGGAGGAATAATCTGCCTTTGTCCCTACCATATGATTTCTACCTCTTTTTGTGTGCTATCTATTCTATGATTCTGTCAAGAACAAGAGAAGTGATGGCTGCTCTTGACTGGAGGAAGAATCACTTTTAATGATCTTCTCCTAGAACTGGACTTGAAAGTACATTAAGTTTGCATAGAACACTGAACTGGGAGGGGCTACTGACTCCCTCAAGGGTAGAGAAGCCTTGCAGAAAGACTGTGACAAATTAAAGGGCTGAACAATTCATGTCATGAATTTTAACAAGAGCAAGTACAGCACAGAAATGGGGAACCCCAGATGCTCTTGAAAGAATACAGAGTCGTTGGATGAGTCAGAAGGGATGTCTAAAGGTCATCTTGTTCAACACTCCTGCAGCAAACAGGGACAGTAGCGCAGTCAGGTGCTCAGAGCCCTGTCAAACCTGACCTTGAATGTCCCCAGGGATGGGGCATCCACCACCTCTCTGGGCAACCTGTTCCAGTGCCTTACAACCCTTACTGTAAAAAAAAACCAACAACTTCCTTATATTCAATCTGAATATTCCTTCTTTTAGACTGAAACCGTTTCCGCTTGACCTGTCACTGCAGACCCTCCTAAATAGTCTGTTCTGTTCCTTCTTATAGCCTCCGTTTAGCCACTGAAAGGCTGCTCTTAAGTCTCCCTGAAGCCTTCTCTTCTCCAGGCTGAGAAGGTCCTTTTGAACCTCCTCAGGTCCTTTTGAGTAGGGCTGTGCTCAATCCTTCCATCTCAGTACAAGCTAGTATTGATGGTAGGGGTTGCCACAAACCAGGTGCAAGTTCTTGCACTTGGATTTGTTGAATCTTATAAAGTTCTCCTGGGCTCAGCCTGTCTAGGGCTTTCTGTATTGCAACCTGTCCCTCTGGCAGCATCCGGATGGACTCTGGGTTATCTGACATCGTGTTCAGCAATTCATCCCTTACGTACAGGAAAAAGGTAAATAAAGCATTAATAAACAGGAAAAGGGAACTGCTTCCTGTGCAGTTATTTTTTCATTTTTTATTTGGTGAGGATGAAATAGAAAGTAACAGATCTCAGGAAAAGAACAGCCTTTGCAAATGGCTTTCAAGAAAATCTTTCCTTGCACCGAACAGCATCCCTGTTTGATTTGTTTCAAGGCAGTATGACAAAGCTGTGCCTAAACATGTGGGCAGTTCTAGCCAAGACAGAGCCCCTGGAGCTGCTGGGTAGCAAAACAATCTGACACTGTGCACAAAGCCACTCATAGGATCTCAGGGAGTGCTACTAATGCCACACAACTGATTAAACAGCATCTGCACTGCACCTTGAAGGAGCAGCTAGGAAATCATACACAAGCTGCTGATTTCCACAGCCAGCAGTGTAAGGGCCATTCTGGTTCTGCAGTGTAACATTCGTAACACCCTGAATAAAACTGAATAAACCCCAAAAAGGGTCCATAACTGTTAATAGCTACAACACAGCCTTGTAAAGCTGTTTGGCCTGGCAAAGTACTTAAGTCCCACTCTGCTCTGCCCTTGTGAGGCTCTACCTGGGGAACTGCTTCAGCATCATTACAGCCTTCCAGTACTTAAAGAGAGCTCATAAATAGCAGGGAGAGTGATGTTTTACCCTAATAATAGTGATAGGACAAGATGGAATAGCTTTAAGCTAAAAGACAGGAGATTTAGATTTGATGTCAGGAAGAAATTCTTTGCTCAGAGGGTGGTAAGAAAGTGGGACAGGCTGCTCAGAGAAACTGTGGAGCCATTCAACTCCAGGTTGGTTGTGGCCCTGGGCTACCACAGCTTGTTGGGAAGACTGTCTTGGTAGGGAGATTAAACTAGATGATCTTTAAGGTCCCTTTCTACCCAAGCAGTTCTATGATTCTATGACACGAAACCATTGCTTCTTTGGAAAGATGAGAGGCCTTGCAGAGGTATCCAGACAATCTGGCACATTGAGCCATCAGCAATGCCACAAATGAAGTCCAAGAAAGGAAACTGCAGGGTTCTACAGGACACTGGGTTCTGGGACACTGAACACATGTGCAAAATAGGAGATGAGTGGCTGGAGAGTGTCTCTGCAGAACATGAGACAACATGAATTAGGAGTTTGCTCTGGCAACCAGGAGGGCAAAGCACATTTTGGGGTGTGTTAAGCATAGTTCCACCAGCCGTTCAAAGGAGCAGATCCTTCTGCTCTACTTAGCACTGCTGCAGCCTCAGTTTGAGTCCTAGGTGCAGTTCTGGGCTCCACAAAGGATGTTAAGGTCCTTGGGAGTATCCAGAGGAGGACAACTAAGATGGCAACAGGTCTGGAAGATGTGTGCTGTGAGGAAGAGCTTTGAGCTCTTGGGTTGTCTGGTCCAAAGGAGAGAAAGGCAGGTGGTGACCTCCTTGCTCTTTGCAGCTTCCTGAGAGGGAAAGTAACAATTCCTTCATAATATGAAGGAACAGCAGGAGGTTGAGCAAAGAGAGTTTTAGGTTGGACATGAGGATAAATTTGTTTACTGAGAGGGTAGTTTGACATTGGAACAGGCTTCCTAGAGATGCAGTCGATGCTCTGTGCCTGCTGGTGTTCAAGAAGCATATGGATAATATTCTGAGGGGTATGTTTTATTTTCTGGTCAGCCCCATCTCAATTTGACAGTTGTATTTGATGCTCTGTTTATGTCCCTTCCAACTCTAACTACTGTATTGTGCTGTATTGTGCTGTATTGTATTCTGTTCTGTTCCCTTCTGCTCTGCTCCATTCCATATCACCACTAGAGGAGGAACGCCATCCAACTCAACAGGAAAAGGAGCAGTATGAGGCCACTGGTGCTCTCTTCTTTTCAAGTAGATGCTTCTTCCACCTGTTCTAGTCTGTGTGGCCAGTGGAGCACTTGCACATGTGTCTTGTTTATACACATATAGAGAAGGCACTGAGACCTATTTTTTCCCTCAGATCTGCTAACAACAAAGCTAAAATTCCCCTAGACGTAGGAAAATAGAAGTATTTAGCCTAAAAATATTTGTCTGTCCCCATTAGATGTACCCCAGGCTATTGTCCCTTACGCAGTGATTTTTCAGAGATCTTTGGAAAGGTGGTGCTTTTCAGAAATACCTCGACTATTCAGCAGTAACAAGAGCAACAGATACGTGGGTTTTCTTTTCCTTTCTCCCCGTGTGCTTTCATACTGGTTAACTACTCAGCATATTTACTACATTTGTTCTCATACCCTTGCAGAGAGGCCGGACAGCTATTAGCCTCTATTGCCAAAGAAGAAAGGAGAATTCCAGGAACTGTCCAGACATGGAAGAAAAACCCACTGCAGACTGAGGGCTTTAGATCATGTAACAGTTATGCTGTAATTACCACAGCCCCGTGTGCCGTGCACAGCTGGAAGTTCTGGTGTGCAGAACAGGAAACTCAGTTGATGATCAGTCCATCACCAAGGATAACCCAGAGTGTTTGGTATCACGTTGCACTGAGTGCTGCATGGACACAACATCCAAAGTGGCTGGGCACAGTGAGTTCCCACACATCTTCACACAGCAAAGCTCAGAATGTTGTTCAAGTAAAGGAGAGGAGGCATGTAAAGAGTGGTAAGAAAAGCAGGTGACCTGGAAAAATATCCACATGTGCCTGGTTATTGGACCCCTGTGCTGGCGGATGATGAGATACAATCCATGTGAAGTGATTAAGCTCTTAAAAATGATGACAAAGTTGGATGTATTGGTTTATTTTAACTTCTTAGCCAACTGTTCCTCTGTTTAACTGAGTGGTGACTATGTTTTCTAGCATGACCCACCTATGGAGAAAAGTTACAACAAATCAATATTTGCATTTGAAATACATGTGCTGTTTTAGAGAACTCTGCTGTCCCGCACATTTGTGCCTTTCAGGAGGGAGGACACTGAGGCAGACAAAAAACCTGGCACATGCAACATCAAATTCCTTGTAAGGCTAGGAAAAAGGGTCACCAATTCATGCCATTAATCTCAGATCTGACCAGGTAGCCCAGACGTATCACTGGGCAGAGGGCAGGAGCTGCTCGCTGAAACCTCAGGCACCACACAACACAAACGGCTTATTTTCAGAGTATCTGATCTATTAAACTGGGAGGTGAAATATGCAATTAGTATCATAGAAATGAG
Source organism: Excalfactoria chinensis (assembly GCF_039878825.1). Taxonomy (NCBI): domain Eukaryota; kingdom Metazoa; phylum Chordata; class Aves; order Galliformes; family Phasianidae; genus Excalfactoria; species Excalfactoria chinensis. The sequence continues at coordinate 72,507,510 of NC_092857.1, read as the reverse complement.
CTTCAGTCCATGATACATCTTAATTAGCTATGTAATTTTAGTTATGTTCCATTTGTAGAATCAGGTCTTGTAATTTACTGTTTGAATGTTGAATTTTATTTCATTTTTTTTCTTTTTAGCCTTGAGGCTTTAAGTAAATAGAGGTATTTGGCAAATGGAGAGGAAAGTTGCCTGATTTAAATGAGGTTTCAGCATACACACTCTTTTCCACATCTCGCAGTAGATGTGGGTTGCATGCTGGCTTTCAGGCCTTAAATTCAAAAGCCAACCAACCGAAGATCACTGCTGATCTATTCTCTTGTGATGGAGTCTATACTTACTTTCCCAATTCAGGCAGGATCTGTTGGTAGTTCATCTCAGGGATAAGGAAGACAACAGACACTAGCTTTTACATGTCGTATTCTAGTCCAGTTTATGGGAGGCAGGATCACTGTTTGAAAAAAAAAATGTTTCCCAAGGGATGGAGATGTATAATCACCGTTCTTTACCCAAATACTGCTGTTAGCAGTACTTATTCAGAGTGATTGTCTATGGCTAAACATCTGGCAAATGAACTGTTTCCATGGGTGATCATAGCTTTTTGGACTGGTTTTGACAGTAGCAACATGCTAGATATCAGCAGGCCTCAGACACCCTTAAACTGATACCCAGATGTTTGACGTGACAGTGCATGGTGCTGTAAAGTGTGTTTTGCAAAGGGTGAGCAGAGATAAACCCTGGGCCAAATTCCCTATATCAAACTAGAAGGTGGAGGATCATCTCTCCAGGGAGGCAGGCTGCCAGTGCCATTGACAGATGAAGCAAAATCACAGACTCACAGGAAATGCTGACAGTAGAACTGAGCTCACTTCCAACCAGTCAGTTACCTGTTGGCATGGGGGAAGGGAGTGAAGAAACTGCTTAGGAACCAGGGGATGTAGGTTTGAGAAACCATATGCATTCAACATACTAAGAAACTTCCCTGGAACTGCTGGCAGATCATAGAGAATAGGCATGTTATAACTCAGCAGACTTTTATTCAACAAAACGCCACCGAAAGCAGCCTGCTTGTTATCCTGGGGTTTATTTCCCCAGCCTTGCAAAGCATGTATCACGTTGCTGCTTTTAGTCAGAGAGACGTTCCATTAAAGTAGAAAACACTTTCATTTAAAAGAACTGCCTTGAAAAATTATTGAGCATGTAAGACCTTCTAATGCTACTCATAGATACTTATTAGCTAATTAGTAATTAACTAACAGCTTACAATTAATTACAGTAAGAACAACAATTACTAGTTCCCCAGTGATACAGAAGGGCTAGACTGGACACAGCTAGTGACTACAAAAACAGCTCCAAATTATGATGCTCCGTCTCCTCGAATTTCTCAGTTCAGCATTTGATCTGCAAATGTCTGTCCTGGGTTGAAAGAATGCCATGGAAACGTGGTGGGCAAATTGCTGGGAATGGAGCTCCAAGAGCTTTATGCTTGTCCGTGAAGGTGCTGGGAAGCAAGGGCACTGCTAGAAAAATAAGGATCAGGCAGAGATACTGTGGTCACTCTAACCAAGTTTCCCCAGTCACGTCCGGGATTCATCAGAGACAAGGAACTTGTCTAGTAGTCAAGAATCAATAGTCAATAGCCAAGGGAACCACTGTCTGTAAAGCACACCAGAAAAGAAGAAATCAGCATCTGAACAGTGACAAAATTCACCTTGGAGGGCCTGTTTCGTCCTACTTCAAAGTCACAAGGAATGCAGGATAAGTGCCTGCATGAACGGTTGGAGAGTTTGTGGAATGTTCTGTTGGCATGTAGGGGTGAATGGGAAAGCTAGGGAAAGAAAACTTGTGAAGGTATATAAGTGATGTGAGAACTTGTAATAAATGATCGGGATCATTCACATCTGAGTCTGTGCATCAGATGCAGCACCCATTATAATCAGTCAGGTAGGAGGGAGCCAAGTACTAAGCAGGAAGGTTTCTTGGTGAAGCAAGGATGCAGTGCAGATCACAAACAACTTACAGCCACAAATGAAGGTTTTTTTGATTCCATGTAAAATAAAGGAATGATGGCCCAGCCTGAGAGTGGAGGGACACCGGATGAAGTTTCAGGGAAGGTGATGTAGTGGGCAGCTCTCTACATGGAGGGAAAAGCAGGATCCAAGGCACCTTAATTCAGTTCATTTCTTCCTGTTTGTTGAAGAGTGGAGCTCTGAGTCCTGAGAATGAATCATAGAACCATAGAATGATAGAACCACAGAACGGCCTGGGTTGAAAAGGACCACAATGATCATCTGATTTCAACCCCCTGCTATGTGCGGGGTCACCAACCAGCAGACCAGGCTGCCCAGAGAATGCTCTGGGGCTGACCCATCCCAGAAGAGAAATGGCCCACAGCAGGCCAGGGACATTCTCCAGTTCATCCAGGGAAGCCTAGGTGTGACCCTGCTATTGCTGTGATTTTCACACAGAGAAGATCACCTATTAACCACTTCTACTACCTGCTTCTCCCACACCTCTCCTCTTCTTGCCCTTTAAGTAAATGGGGCTAGGCTCTTTCAGTCATGCCCAGCGACAGGATAAGAATCAATGGGCACAAAGTGGAGCACAGAAAGTTCCATATGAACATCAGGAAAAGCTTCGTTACTTTGAGAGTGACAAAACTCTGGAACAGCCTGCCCATAGACATTAAGGAGTCTCCTCCACTGGAGGTATTCAAACCTGTCTGGATGCTTTGCTGCGTACCCTGCTGCAAGGAACCAGCTTTAGCAGAGGAGCTGGACACCGTGCTCTCCAGAGGTCCCTTCCAACCCCTTCAGTTCTGTGATTCTGTGAACAATTCCCCCTCCCGCTTACTTTGTATCTCCTGCCAATACACTGAGCTATGGGAAGGTCTGGTTTTCTAATGCATTCCCCTAGCTTTATGGAGGTGGAATGTCCTCAAGGTGCTTTACGGAGTCAGTCCAGAGGTGAAAGCCTGAGATTTGTACCTGAGTTGAGCCCAGGATTTTGCTGTTTGTCCTAGACTTGTTGGCAAGGGAATCAAAAGGTGGGTAGGTGATACAACAGCCGAGCGATTCTCAGTCTTGTTGCTAGCTAAAGAAAATCAGGTGCCTTTGATCTGATCTGCCACTAGGCTTGACACAAACCTGTGAACTGTTTTCATTAGGAGAAGACACCAGCTGCTGAGGCCCTCAGGGGAGTCCGAGAGCTGCAAAGGAGGAAGGGATAAACGAATTGTGTCACTTTGCAGTGGCTTGGAAAAGGATAACAACACATCACGGGCTGCACCTTGGAGATCTTGCTGTTCAAACAGGGGAAGAGACAAGAGATGAATAGAATGAATCATGGCAATGCCAGTGATCACACCCAAACCCAGATCTGCCAGGAGTTCTTTGTGTGTGTGTGTGTGAGAGGGACTCCAAGATAATTGCAACTCACCTCTTTCCTCCCAGAGATAAACAACACATTCATATCTCACCCCCGGGAATTCAGGGAACTTCCCTTTTGGAAAATGTTAATATTTTCTCATGACACATTTCTGTGTCTAAAAAACTTTTAAAACACAGAAACTCATCTGAAGGATTTCCTGAATTTTAATACCCAGTCTGTCTTTGGTAAGGAAAGGGGTGCCAAAAGACAAGATTTCCTCCCAGAGTAGAATTTTAAATAGAGATTTCTATATAGCTCTACCATGGAGCAGGAAGAAAATCCCCACCTGCATGCAGCTGAAATCTGCAGATACCCCAGGTCGGTGGGGTGTCTAACTTTGTAGAACAGATCTGAAACATCGGCTTTTTTTATTTTTATTTTTATTTATTTATTTTTAAATTCAAACCACATATCTTTCACAAAACAAAATGCAAATTCAAACAGCTATTAAGATGGAATGATCTTAGATTTGTAGGAAGGAGGCAGGCGTCACTGGAAAACAGTGACAAAGAAACAGACATGGCAAGGAACAAGGTGCCAAAGCAACTGACCAAGACCTACTGGGGTCTGTCTGTAGGTAACAGTTCAGGAAACAGCCTCTGAAGGTCTGAGGAGTGTGGGTGGCAGGATAGATAAGAAAGGTATCCCTCAGTGCAGCACTAATGGTACCATTAGCAAAGTGATTCAGATTAGATGGAGACAAACTGAAGATAGGTCAGACTGCTAGTGTAGTTTGGGCTCTGGAAACTTTGTATTGAGAGAATGAAGGAGGAAGATGTGTTTGACTGATCCAAAGGTCGGCTGAAGAATGACTTGATTTATCTGGGCAGTATATAGGAACTCTGAGCACAGGGTTGTGGTCTGGCAGAGGAGAGCTTCTCTGCTGAGCAGAGAAAATCAGAATAAGGGTGTCAAGATTTGGGTCAGATGAATTTAGAAGAAGGTACGCACTTAAATTGGAGCACTGAATCATTTTCCTTTGCAATAAGAGGTATTTTTTATCACTGTAGCAGTATGTGTGTGAGCTGACACTGCAGAATCACAGGGATGTGTAAGGGAGCACATGCGCCCTTCTTTGTGGAAAAAGGTATAGAATCACATCATCACAGATTCACCAATATTGGGTAAGACCTCCAAGATCATTCAGTCCACCCCTCCATGTACAACTAACGTTTCACCACTAAACCCTAGTACAGCATCTAAATGTTCCTTGAGCACCTCCAGGGATGGTGACTAAACCACTTCCCTGGGCAATTCCAGCACCTGACCACTCTTTCAGAGAAGAAATTTTGCCTAACATCCAAACTGAATCTCCCGTGGGTCAACTGGAGGCATCAGCATGGACAGTGCTTTCTCAAAAGCACGGAGCGTGACCATGATACAGGTAGGCAACCAGGAATTCAAAGTAAGGACAGGAAAAGTCTGAGGGAAGACTGAGTGTGCACTGACATCCAGGAAGCTGCATGAGTGCTTTAAACATATACTTTGGGTTAACAAATTGCTACCAAATATTCTCCAAAAAGGGGTGGATTCGGGTGACAAACCTCTTACAGTGGAAACAATGTGAGTGTTATATTAACAAAAACACATTAGAAAGCATGAAAAGATGGGAAGAAAACAAACAACAACAAAAGCAGCATAAGAAACCAAGCTCAGAGCAAGCAATCCGTGTCACTTTTTTTTTTCCCTCCTGTGTACTCTTGCTCTGTCCCATTTGTCTAGCAGTAATCTACATTTCAAATGATTACATGGGAAGCTGAAGTGGTAGTGACAGGGATAAACGAAGCTTGTTAAACTAATAGCTGCACTAATGCCCAAATATGTGAACTTCCAGAGTCAAGCAGCATCCAAGGCTGCCGGAGCTGTCAGCCTTGCTCCCCCTGGGCTCGTCCGCCAGCCACTGCCACATGATGAATGGCCCTGTCGAGTAAATTCATCCGGGGCCCAATTAAATAGGCAGAAATGAACTAGAGCCATCAACCAGGGGGAGGGAGAGGGAGAGAGAGCAAGAGAGAGAGAAAGAAAGAGAGAATACTGAAAAATAGGTGGGAGGAGGGGAGAAATATTCTGCACAAAGTCAAGGAAGCTCCAAAGCAGTGAAGTCATTCTGTCAGAAAATGGCCATTTAATGCTTTGCCGAGCCCACGACAGATAAGTCATCTGAAGAAGCTTAGTGGAGTCCCAGGGCATTTCATTTATTAATTACCAGCTTCAAGCAGGGGATTGCGACAAGCCTCTCTCTGCTGCTCTCACTCTTTTTCTCCCTTTTTGTCTCCTGTACACTGTCAGCTCTTCACTTCCTCTCTGTCAGACAGACAGGGCAGCCACACATGAGCAGGGAAGTTTGGCATATCATGGGAGAGATAGTGGGAAACAAAAGTTAGGAGGTTTGTTGTTGTTGTTGTTGTTTCTTCTCTATTTTTTCTAAAGCAAATCCTGCTTGTGTTTCTTCAGCCTGGGGATGTGCCATCCCATTTGCTTGCTCCTCCTGCCGTGTCCCCAAATCCTTCCTTATTTTCTTGGGAAAGGACTGATCCAGTCCTGGCCACCACCGTTCATCCTGTAGGGCTGTGTTCCCTCCTGGTCAGTGGTCCCTATCCCCATGCTGGCTATGGGCCCCAAGCACTTTATGGCTATGGGAACCACACTCCTATACATCCATTTAGCTTTACCTCCTGGCTCCCCAGTGGTTGAAGACAACTCTGAGGGGAAAAGCACTTTGCAGAGCACATGGCCATCCAGCCTGCCAACAACAGCAGACCAAGAGACAAACACAACCACACGTTTATAGAATGAATCACAGAATGGTTTGGGCAGGAAAGGACCTTTAAGATCACCTCGTTCCAACCCCCTGCCATAGGCAGGGACACCTCCCTCTTGACCAGGTTGCTCACAGCCACATCCAGCCTGGCTTCCAGGGAGGGGGCAGAATCACCTCCCTTGCCGTGCTGGTCACACTTCTCTTGATGCAACTCATGATATGCTCGACCTTTTGGGTAGCAAGCACACATTGCCAGCTCATGCTGAATCTCTGATCAACCAGCACTCCCAAATCCTTTTCCTTGGGGCAGCTCCCAAGCCATTCTCCATCCAGTTTATATCCATGTTTGGGGTTGCCCCAACTCAGGTGCGTCACACTTGGCCTTATTGACCTTCATGAGGTTGGCATGGGGCTCACCTCTCCAGCCTGTCCAGATTCCTCTAGAGAGCTTTCCCTCCCTCTAGTTACATCCCTGATTTGGGCCCCTGGCAATCAGCAGACCTCTCTAGACAGTGGAAAATGGTGACAAATGGGTGCCTCTCTGCTCCTCAGAAGAGAATCACCCACCACTACCACCCATTGCTTTTTCTTTGCTGCAGTAGTTGCTATACCACCAGGAGCAGGACTGGCTGCCTTATCCAGTTCAGATGACTTACCTGTTATTGTTTCTTTTTCCTTCTCAGCCTGGAGAACTGTGAAGTCATTCTGCAGAGGCTCCTCAGGCTTTGGGGCAGGTTTTTTCCTCTTGTTCGTCCTTCTCCTGGCAATTTACCATTTCTCATTACTGTTTGCTTCCCTTCCAACTGGATGTGCCAGTGGGCGAGTTTGGGGCTGTTTGGCCCTGGACCATGGATTCAATGCAATACCGTTTGAATCTGGCTGACTCTATCTCTGCCCCCCTGGTAGCACACAGCCTTTTGGCTATCTGCTGAGGGTCAGTCAGCTGCTGCAGGAGATCATTCAGGTGAACATGTCTCCTGCTACATTCAGGATGTCATGCCACCCATATTTTCATTGTATCTGCCCATTCATTTACCATAGGATCACAGAGTCACAGAATCACAGAGTCACAGAATCATTAGGGCTGGAAAAGACCTTTAAGATCACTGAGTCCAACTGTCAACCTATCACAGCCATACCCACTAACCATGCCTCCAAGTGCCACACTTTGTGAACACCTCCATGGATGGTGACCGTGCTGTGCAGCCCTGCTACAACGTTTGACCACTCTTTCAGAACAGAAATTTTTCCTAATATCCAACCTGAAACTCCTCTGGAACAACTTGAGACCATCATTTTTCCTCCTAACTTCTCCCAGTTGCAGGGGAGACCAGATTGTTACTAGTCTGTCCCCATTGAAGTTCTTTTCCTGCGTTGTGCATACCCACCAGAAGGAAGAGCAGGCTCAGGTCAAGGTTGGAGAAGACTGACAGTGAAGGAAAGGAGTAGACTGAATGGCGTCCATGGGAGCTCAAAAGACCTAGAAACACTGTGGCAAACCCTCATAAATCAGCTCCTTGTCCCCCTCACAGTCCCTGTTTTCATACTAGTTCTTGCTAAGGCACCCGAGAAGTGAAAAACAAGTTGTTAGTCACCTCAGTTACTTTCACATCACACAGCGCTTGGCCTCATTTCTCCTTTGGTCTCATTCTTACTACAGTTTCTAAAAACAACAGAGTAATTATTATCAGGGAAGGGGGATGGGCCGGTAGGTGTGGGGTGGTATTGAGATGAAATGCCAGAAATAATTAGAATCATAGAATGTCTTGGGTTAGAAAGGACCTTAATGGTCACCCAGCTCTAACTCTCCAGCCCAACAGAATGATATTCCTCTGGAAGGAGAATGAGAAAATTTGTTGCATTTCAGGGTGTTCAGTAACAAAGAAGACTGTGGGAAGAGAGGGGAAAGCAGACCTTCTAGAGGGCTGTGGTCCATCCTGTGCTAACTCTAGGCACTAGTCCCAGGCGCACAGTGGTTTCCTAGCTGTCCAGGCTGCATAAGTTGTTGTAGTAAGGTGCCACTGGGGAGCACAGCAAGCATTCAATGGTGCACAGGGTCCTTGTCTCCATACTGAGTTCAGTCCCTGCTGTGCTCACTACTCCTTGGCTTCTTGGGTGGAAGAGAGCCCACTCTGCTTCTTCACAGGACCCATTTCTCTTCCTCTGTGGATAACACAGGAAGGACAGAGCTTTCCCTTATCTCCAGCATTCCATTCTTTTGTAAAACATCAGTGTGTGCTGTTGTTTTCCTTTCTGGCTGCTGCAGCACATTTTGTTCCAGGTTGTTCCTTTCCCCAGGCGGCAGGTAAAGCCAAGCAAAGCCTTCCAAAGTAGAAGAAAGCATCTCTGACAAATGATGAGATGTTCTGGTTCTCATTTATCCAGCTTTTCTCGGTGCTTCACAGACAAATTCAGATTTGAGTTTCTGAAGTAGTGCAGTTTCTGTACTTTACTGCTGATGCTCCAGGACCTGGATAGTCTGACAGTTTATTCTTTCTTCTGGCTTTCTCCCCATGCTTTGTAAAAGCACAATTTCTCTGAACTTCATAGCTACTTTTGTGTACATTTTGTTAGAGGTGTTAAATACTTCTTGAATGGGTAGAGAAGCAATATCAACTATTTATTCTTTCCACCACAGTATTGACCAGACTTCTCTGTCCCTCAGGAATTTTGCCCGGTGTGCAGATGCATTCCTCTGTGTTTGTGTTCCCTATAGTTTACATTTCTGGCTTTGCAGCTTGAACAGGCAGAAGCTTTTTGTGCAGAGGCCTCATTTGCTCTGCTGGTGTCTACACATACAGCAGTTGACACTGACAGGCCACTGTGAAATGGCATTGGCACAGCTCAGTTGCTTCCATCATTGAAGTCCACCAGAAATTCAGGTAAACCTTCTGGCATGGGAAACCACCTCTGACACCCTTCTGCCCATGGCAGAAGACGTATTGCACAGCTCAGTAATAAACAGACAACAGTATCAAGTTATACAGCAACTGGAACGTTTGCTGCTGTACTCCTTTGCTAGGGAACAGCAGAGTGATTTAGAACTCTCTACAACACCAGGGCTTAGAGGATATTCACGGGAATAACTGAAAGAGAAGTTCTGTTTGCACAGGAAAAGTGAGACTTCTTTTTCAGAGGACAAAGAATCTTTGTACAAAGCATGGATTCCCAAAAACACTGATGGTGGTCAGTAATTAGGAACTGGTGCTTTTGAAAGTTCCCAGTGGATTTCACAGCCTGTGACTTGTCAGTTCAAGGAAAGCTTCTGACAAATCAAACTTCAGAGTATGCACTGAACAAAAATAATATTTTATTTCCTTAATGCTTCACTTGCTAAAGCCAATAGAGACCCTTAAGTTCAGTGAAAAAGACCATATTATTAGTTGCAAAGTCAGTTCTCATGGAAGTCTTTAACAAAAAGATGTTTTGGGATGGGCACAGAAAATCTGCTGTCAGACATATTCAGTGCTTGTATCATTTGAAAAGAATGATTGTTTGATTAAAATTAATTGTGACTTTATTTATTGTATGGGAGAATTTCTCTGTGAGCTAAGTGAGTGTGCTCCATCTAGAAATGCAGACCTTAAAGAAATGCAGGGCTCAGCTTCCTCCAGCTGCGGTAGGAGGCAAGCAAGTAAACCTGGTTACAAAAAACCTCATATAATGCTTATTATTAATAGCAGAACATAAAACTCAGGTTTGAAATGTTTGTATCTGCCTGAGGAGCCCTTTAGAGACTCCTGAATTCCTGCTGCTGGTAGATCAGAGCAGAGCAAATGGTGTTGCCTGTACGCCTGAAGTTGGGATCAGCACTCTCATTCTTGTGGAGTGCCCTATTTCCCCCAGCAAAAGTAACGGCTGCAGGACTGAAAATCTCAAAAAACGAGATGTAGATCACTATAATCTTTGGTGGAGGCAGTACAAAAATTCTTTCTCTAGTCTGGAAGAACAGAGGTTTTATGATGCCATCTCTGCAGGTAAGAGGGCATCTGGTTTCTGTCTCGAGCTCTGAATTTGGGTGAGAGAGGAATCAGTTCATGTGACTGCAGGCAATAAAGAGAGCTCTGTTCTCTCTGAGTTAGCCCTCAAGGCTCACCAGCTGTCCCTGGACAGAGAAACATGTCACAGCTATATCCTTCAAACTTGTTACAGAACAGGGATATGAACCAGAAAACTGCTTACAGAGGTGACAAGTCAGCTAATGCAGAGTGGGAGAGTATCTCCAGGTAGCTGTCTTTTTCTTTGCCGGGCTTAGGAGACACTGGCCTGCTCCTGGCAGAACTCCTAGCACAAAAATAAAGTCACTTTGAATAAAGTTTTGATGACTTTTCAGTCCTTAAGTCTATTCTGCCTCTTTCACTGAATTAAACCAGGGCCATAATTTAAAATAATAAAGGAAAGGGGGGGCTGGGGGGGGGGGAGGGGGAAGAAAGATAACTTGCTGATTAAGGAGGGAAAAAAAAATGAGGAACGTTGTATTTTGTAATAAACAGATCGTATCACCTCTTAAATAGTTCATATTTTACTGCAGTACAGATTATTGTGGAAATAACACAATGCAGGAATAGAATGTCTTCTTCGACGTAATAAAAGAGTGATGAGAAGCAACAATATCAAATAATGTGTCTGGAGTGATGCATACATAAACAGCTATGCATGTACACCCAGCCCCACAGACCTCAGGGGTCAAATGCTCTCCGGGATTGCCACAGAAGAAGTTTTCTCACCTCAAGGGTCCATCTGACCTCATGCGGACCAGCCTCCATTCTCTCCTGCTTGTTGCCAGGGCATCCAGCTTCTTTTCTTCCCAGCACCACAGTGCCTTTCCCCAGGCTCTCATGTCACTTGGTTGAAATAATAGAACGGCTTAGGGTGGAAGAGACCTTTAAAGATCACCCAGTCAAACCCTCAGGGGTTAAGCTGAAACAGAGCCCATCCCTACTTCCAACAGCGGACAAGTGGCTCCCTGGTATGAGGCTTTAAAATATACTCTGAACAACCCATCTGATATCTAAATTGGAGAACGTTCCGTCATTCTGGGTGTCCTTTTTGTCACAGGGAGAAGGGCTGTGTGAAAAGGGAAAGGAGACACACGAGTAGGAAACTTCTAATTTTTACACAGCCTGATAGTGACAGAGCAAAGTGGTATGGTTTAAAATGGAAAGAGGAGAGGTTTAGATTGGATGTTAGATGAAAGTCTTTACTCAGAAGATGGTGAGGCCTTGGCACTGCTGTCCAGAGAAGTGTGGGTGCCACAGCCCTGGGGAGTGGGGGCTGCAGTCAGTTTATAGCAATTCATCTCTACCACTCCTTGCCCCTCACTCTTCCACTGCAGCATGGGGTCCTTCCTATAGGATGAAGTCCTTACTGTGGACTGAAGAATGAAGAAGGAGTGATGTTTATCTACAAAGACAATGAAGGAGAGTTGTAACCTCCTCAGCTCTGCAAAGCTGGCTATCTAAATCACCGTTTCACCCACTTGTTTCTGCCTTGTAAGTGTACGACTTCAAAAACCCTGCTGGACTCTCTGCACATTGTTTCTGGAGAAATGAAGGAAAAATTCAGGATAACAACACAATCAAAGGAGGAGGAAAGGATCAACCTGGCTCAAGTCAATGGTCTGTTGATCCAGTATCCCATGGTAACAGCCAGAAGACTTCTTTTTGAATACTCGAGCAGATTTTCTGGTTACTGAGCAGCCTTAGTTCTAGAACTAAAAGGCTTTAGCTCAGTCAAATTAAAGAAGAAAGTTTACAATTCAAGTAGAAGTACTAACAATCATTTACATCACTAACAAGCATCATTTAAACCTCACCGTAAATGTTAAAATACTTGATCAATAGAAATCATTCATTCTTCAGTAGGAAGAATGCACAATCAGAAACAAAAGGATCCGCTATCTTAAAAATCATTATTATTTAATGCTGAGGCAGTAAAAGCTCTTAAAAATAAAACAGATATTGGGCAAAAGTCTTTCTTGTTTTCTTGCTTTCTAGTGGAGAAACGTTTCTAAAGGCCATCATGTAGCCTTCCAATATTCGGCTTCAAAATAGAGCCAAAGCCTGATACTTCATAAGGATTTGCGATGCAGACTATTTCTGCTTTGCTGGAGAAACCAATTCATTAAACCCATTAAAAGGGTTGAAATGTGGAAGCAGATATCTGTGTCTCAACCTCACCTCAGCTGAATTTGGTATAGTGTCTAGCTTACTCTACTTTTAATTTTCAGCTAATGCAGTAATGAAGATCATTTAGTCTTAAGGTCATAGAATCATGGAAGCACAGAAACCTTAGAGTTGAAGGGACCTCTGAAGGTCATCTAGTCCCACTCCCCTGCAGTGCACAGGGACACCACAGCTGCATCGTGTTGCCCTGGACCTGATGCAGCCTGGCCTTGAAAGTCTGCAGGGACGGGGCATCAACCACATCACAGGGCAGCCCATTCCAGTGCCTCACCACTCTCCGTAACAGACTTTTTGCTTATATCTAACCTAAATCTACCCTCTCTAAACTTGCAGCCATTTCCCCTTGTTCTACCCGCCACAGGCCCTGCTGAAGAGTTTGTCCCCTTCTTTCTTGTATCTCCCCAGTCGATATTGAAAGGCTGCTATCGGGTCACATCAGAGCTGTCTTTTCTCCATGCTGCACAGCCCCAGCTCTCAGCTTGTCCTGTGGGAATACAAGAAGGACTGTACAGAGCAGCAGCTGTGGAGCAAGATAAACAGCATGAGAACCAGGGACAACTCTAGAAGAAGAAAGAACAGCTTGTGGCTCTGATTGGGTAAGCGCCTGCATGAACGGTTGGAGAGTGTTTGTGGAATGTTCTGTTGACGTGTAGGGGTGAATGGAAAAGCTAGAAAAGCTAAACAAAAAAAGAAAACTTGTGAAGGTATATAAGTGATGTGAGAACCTGTAATAAACAATTGGGATCATTCACATCTGCGTCTGTGCATCAGATATTCCATTCCATAGATGGGTTTTTGTCCATGTTTGCTTGGCATTTCAATACTTGTCAGACCAGCAGTAAGTTCACACCTTCCGAATTGTATTTTCCTTCCCAGGTCTTTTTCTTGTGCTGTCAAATCAGGCAAATTTAAGCAAATGCCAATAATTCCATTTAATCCCTAAATTTCTTTTGTCATCATCATTGAACTTAGCTTATTAATGATTTCTTAGCATTTCAGCTTGAATGGGCATTCATAGATTTTCCTTCTTTTTAGGTTAAACCTAGAGTTATCATTGGATGTGTTTCTGTCAGCTTTTAACTGTTCTTTTCTCTTGCATGTGGCCAAGGCTCTGTATGAATCTGAGGATGCAGATGGGATGCAATGGGAGTAGAGAAAGGACTTTATATCAAGACACATCGTCACATTCATTATGCTGAAGGGCTGCAGCACTTCATCAAGTTCTAATTATGCCTGGCTGACAAATTGCTAGCCCTTTCAAGTGGAGATAGAATATCTTTGACTGAGTCCATTAGGGCTTGTAATTTTTGATAGCTGAGTTTGCCAGTTGTCTGTTATACAGATTTTTTTCTCCAAATAAGCTAACTTTTGTATGACCACAATGCTGGGTTCATTTACTACATGTGCAGGCCCCCTAAAAGGCAGAGAAGTGGGTTATATTATCACTTCTGGTCTTGTGCAGTTACTAAATTAGAATTTTAGCACCTGAAATTATTGGCTAACTGGAGGGAGGCTTGAAAGAGAGCAAAGTTAATGAATTGACTAAATATGACTGCGGAGAGAAGCAAAGAGCTGTGTTCCTTCTATCTGTTTTTCCAAATTTTACTGAAGCAAGAAACCAGCAACTAAACATCAGTCCCAGGGTGTTGGCGGATCAAATGAGCCGAAATCACCACTGAGAGGAGGCAGGTTTTGATTCTCCCGCTACCAGGCAGGTGGCATTATTGTGGGAAGCCGGACCTGTTCTGCTCTTCACAGCAGCCCTCCAGCTGGCTTATTGGCTAAAGTGACCTGGGACACAATGGTCCTGCCTTGCTCTTCCCAGCCAGGTTTGGAACGTCCAGACTGGGGGCAGCTTTTTTCATCGACAGGATTGCAACAACGCTGCTGACTCAAGGAGAAGGAAGGTTATGCTGCATGAAAAGAAACCTGTGGTGGAAATCTGGACATACTGCTTCATTAATGTGCCCTTGTGTTAGAAGCTGAGCTAGTTTGTACTTACAAACAAGGAAGGACTGGCTAGGGATGTGAAGGCCGAGGACAGCCTGGGATGTGGTGACCATGAGGCCGATGAGTTCAGGATCTTGCATGGAAGAAACAAGGAAATAAATAGAACTGCAACCCTGAATGTGAAGAGAACCAAGTTTGACCTCTTCAGAGACCTACTTGGAGGTACCCTGTGGGATAGGGTCCTGGAGAGTGAGGGGAACCAAATGAAATGAGACACATTCAAGCAGCTCTTCATCTGTGCTCAAGATCAGGGCATCCCTACAACAGGAGACATCAGGCAAAGGTGTCGGGAGATCCACATGGATGAGCAAGGAGCTCGTGGGAAATCTCAGATGGAAGAAAGTCTATTGAATGTGGAAGAATTGTACAAACAAAACAGATTGTGGTTTTTCCCCCCTTTTCTCTCTCTCTCTCTCTCTCTATCTGTGTGTGTGTGTCCATGTGTGTATTTCCTTGAGGAATACTGGCACTGCTGTGGAGCTCTGCCATGTGTCAGACCCTACTGGTCCTAATTGCCTTTCCTCGTAATGCATGCTAAACACGTGCTGCAAGACCAGGTAACCTCGTCCACCTGAATTTATTTCCCCATTCTTTGGGGAGGAGAAGTGCCTACTTCACAAGAAGTGTTCCTTTATGTGGCAAGTCAACAGATCTATTTTCCACTGTAGTTATTGTTCCCAATCTGACCATGTCGTGTCAATATGCCAGTACCACACGTGCAGAATTAACTTGTTTGAGATGTCAGCTTGGCTAACTTGTTTCCCAAATTCTATCCGCCCATCTCTGTACTGTAAAACAAAACAGTAGAACACCAATAACGTCTCAATGCACGCGGATACCGATCTGCAAAACTGCCCTGGAGCACCTCCTGTCATCCCTGCTTGTGCTAGGGCAGCACTGGTAACTTTGATGCATATTTGAGTAAGATAAGAACTGACAGTGCTAAGGCATTTTATGTGCTCGACTACAAAAGATTCATGCAATTATCTTTTGTCGGAATTCATTTTGTCAGCCCTTCAGAGTGCTAATATCTTTGGAAACTCTAAAGATGGAAAACCGAGAAAAAACACCAGTAGGAGAAGTTTTGTGTCACAACAGCATGTGTGGAGTAGGAGAGATTACAGCCAGAGATGCAAACAGTCCCAAGAACAAGAGCAGGCTTGGAAGTTTTGCTGTTAGAACCATTGATTCTGAACACAGCTACCTCTGCTCATAAATAGCTACCAGGTAATCTATAGCTTTCTAGATACATGTGAAACTCTTCCAGATGGCCACCACTGTCAGTTATAAGGTAGAGAAAGAGCCATTCTACTAATTGTAGGAAGACTGGCTTCCCAGAAGTGTCTTGGAAGGGCTCTCAGGTTCCACACCACAAGGTGTTCCCTGGGATGCTGCTAATGGAACAACTTTAGAGCCACCTTTCCTGGAAATCTCTTGGAACTTTGCTATAACATAGTCCTCTATAGACTATATTTCACAGGCATTCACTGACTTTGTTAGAGGTGTCGCCCATGATCCTGGAGGGAGCTGTGTCTTTCTACTACTGAATAACTCAGTAGGTTACAATTTTACAAGCAGCTTAACTTGCTGGTTTGTGTTAATCAGACTTCTTTATTTTTTTGGGAGAAAAAAATATCTTTGGTGTCCACTGATTTTTAGTAAATAAATATCAATTATCATGCCCTGCTTCTTTTAGTATTTCACAGTTATTTCAACAATTTTCAGCTTACAGTAGGTCCCAAACGGCTCATTTCCTACTGCATGACCAAAAAATATTGACTTTTCTAGCCAATCCTATTAAAAAAAAACCCACACCAAAACAAAACCACAACAAAACTTAACTTTTCAGTTTGGCAATAAAACAAATAAATAAAGTTTTCACTTTAGGAAAAGCAACAGCCCCTTACTATGCGACTGCTAAACATTTTATATTGTTGCATCTCCTTAGCAACGTGCAGGCAAAGACAGAGATTCTGGCTTGCTAAAATTAATCCCATTTGCTATCATTGAACACCTTTCTGCTCTGCCTCACCTCTGAAAAGTCTGTAGGATTTTGATGCTGCCCTTCTGGAAGCATGACCAGGTTCTGTCGGAATGAACACACTGACATCTGTTGACTGGCTGTAGTTTAGAGAGCACACAGTGTTTCCAGCCATCAAACAGAGCTCTTGGTTTAACATTTGAGACTGAGACGTGGGAGCCAAAACACAGAAGATTGCATTTCTTGATTGTCATCAGGAAGGGCCTCATTAAGGAACATGTGTATCTTTTCGGTGCAAAGGCTGTGCTCACAAAGTCTGTTAAGAGGACATTAATGAACTGCTTGTAACTTGGAGAGATCTCTTGCATGTGAATATTTATGGCTACATCTTACTGGCAGAAAATTTCAGAGCTGCTCAATTAGATTAAAGCCTTGCTAGGCAGGGTTTTAAAAACACATTTCAATACCTTCTGTTTCAAAACATTTGCAGAATCTGAGGTTTCATTGATTCTTCAGGTCCTCTGGCAAACTGCAAGTCTGTCACAGAGGAAAACATTAAATCTACCTTCCATAAAGGCAGAGGCAGTTTCCAAAACCAAGAACTACACGATGACCCATAATTCAGATTGTTCAGAAGCAGAGAAGCTGAAGTGAAGCCCTAAACTGCGAAGGATCGGCAAGACTGACACATTGTGGTTCTTTTCCTTAAAAATGCCTTTTCTAGTCCTTTTGAGGGGAAAGTGCACTGGCCAGGGCGGGATATTTGAACATAAGGGAGGGAAACAGGCTTGTGAGAAAGAAGCCTGGGGTCAAGACAATATTTTTCTGACCTTTGAGCATCAGAGTTACAGAAAAAAATCAGACTGCCCTTCAGTCTGTTTGTTCTGAGCTCAGGTTGGGTTCTCACCCCAAGTCTCCAAAACAGATGAGAATGCCTCAGCAAACCTTGGATTGTGTACTACTGTTCCCATTCATGTACACTACTCGTGAGAGTTATGCCTGGGGAAGCTGTAGTTGTATGCAAAATATTCACACTGGCCAAAGCTTCAAGGTAGGGTAAGTACTTCTGCAAGGCTGAAACACTCAACTTGTATACCACAGGCTCAAGTACTGCCCAGGCAACAGATTCTTTACCCTGAAAGCAGTTAATAATGATAGCCATGCCAGAAAGAAGCACGATGAAATCTGGAATTCATGGTAATCACAGATTTTCAGGAAGAAAAGGATGCAGCTCCTAGGGTGGGAGCTGCAGAACAAGTGTTTATCTAAGATTTCACAAAGGAATACTTAAAAGAAATACGAAGAAAAATAAGTGGACACCCCCCAGAACAAAAACAAACAAACAGAAAACAACCCAAAAACACTGACCAGAAATGTAATGCTGGAGATTTGAAAAGTGTGATCTAACAGATCATCCTCAAGCAACATCCTCTTTGATTTAATAGACTGAATATTTCCAGTCACAGAACCAGTTCTGGAAAGGGAAGAGAAGGAAAACTGTTAGATCTGACCCTTACTTTTGGGGAATTTCTTAAAAAAATGTCATTATTTGTAACATGCTATCACTTCATTTGCAGGCTAGTGAAGACTGCAATAACTTGATCTTATTGTAACTAGGACTTAGTTTAGTTTCATAGTTTAGTTTCCATTACAAAGAACTTCATATGTGTAACATGTTTAAGCCAGCAATATATTCGAAAAGGTGGTCTGTGAGTTGTGTATTTAACTGATTCCTGTCAGATCTGGCAGATTTTTAGCTCTTATCAAGTTATTAAGTTCCACAAAGCATCCAGGTAACATCTTTTTTTTTTTTTTTTTTTTTTTTTTTTTTTTTTTTTTTTTAATTTTATTTTATTTTATTTTATTTTTTATTTTTTTGAGCAATTTTCTTGAAGACGAAAGCTGATATTTTAAAGGAGGGGAAAGATAAATGTTCATCTCACTTAGTACAATGTCTGTCAGGTAGGTCTGAGTTACATTCCAGATGGCCTATGCTAATCTTTCATTTCTCTCTCCCCATGAGCTGGTAATAACTGGATATACTCGTGAATTCAACATGGTTACCCATTTGCTTTGGTCATGTTTGCAATATTTTCTTTGCTGAGGTGATTGCTGTCACTCAGTCTTGCCACCAGTGGCAGCTCAACAGAAGCAGTGGGCAGAACCTACAGCCTTACTGTAACCACGAGGCCTGCCAACACCGCACACGTCCAGCTCAGACATCACTTTTAATGGCACTAAAATGAGGGATTTTCTTCTGACGCATTTGTAGTCATCACTTCTGGGGGCAAACCCAGGACAGAAGTAATAATTTAAAAGTAAGGAGTAAAACTTGACGAGGGCACTCAGGAAGCAGTTTTGGAGGCTCTAAAAAACGCTGCTTCCTGCAGAGTCTAGTTTGACTTTACAATTAAGAAAGTGATAAAATGCATTCCTTAAAGGGTGCGAGGAAGACAGATACTGCTTTTAATGTTTAACTTAAATTTGTATCTCCTAGAACAACAAGAAATAAATAAAAAAAAAGACCGAAACATTTACTTTCCCTTAAAGGCAAAAGGAAAAAATAATTCCTTCACAGCAGTACCGAATATTTCAAGGATTGAAGTTAAATTCAGACACCTTGAAAGACAAAATGAGGCAACTTATCATAGCCGAGGGAATCATGTTCAAAACTCCACATTTTTTTAATGTCTTTGGTACTTGGTCCTGCACCCCTCACAATACAGAGCCCCTCCCTTGGCTCTGAAGGAGCACCATGGACTCCTTTTGTGTACAGCTAGCTCTGATGTGAGTGATGTTAACTACTCTGCCTTTGATTTATCCTGCACACAACAAACTTTTCATGCAAGTTCTTTCCGGACCTATTCTGAAAGAGAATTAGCATCTGGGGGATGGCACGATAAAAGCCTACGTTTCAGTTAACTGCATTACAAAGTTCTCTGAGCAGGGAAACAGACTAGGTTCATTAGCTGGTTCAGGCTTTAGCTGCCAGAGCACTGAATCAGAGGACAGTTTCTTTTGGAGTTCTGTGCTGCAGGATGGGAGACACAGTTTCTGAGGCTACCAGCCTCCTGCAACAGTATGGAGAGTTGATATTCAGTCAGACAGGACTATCTTGCTGAAGTGGTCATTGCTTCCACAATTGCATTTATATAGAAACATAGAATCACAGAATTACTCAGGTTGGAAAAGACCTTATTGATCATTGAGTCCAACTGCAACTCAACCATCCTTTCCTACCTAATAATCCTCTGCTAAATCATGTCCCTGAGCACCACATCCACACGGTTTTTAAACACATCCAGGGATGGTGACTCACTAGGTTTTCTTCTTAACAGTCATGGAAATGCCCCTTGCAAAGGTCAGATTGTGCATGCAAAGTAACTTCATGGAGAAGCAAAGGTAATTTTTCTTAAAGTTTGCCATTTCATTCTAATTGTTGTAACATTTTAATTAAATGAAATCCATAGACTGGAGTGAGCCTGCTGTCATAAGAATGACCTGCTCATCGCATGTGAATGTAACAGCATCTGACTGCAAAACAGCAAAAAATTAAAGCAAGGATGAAGAAGATGAATAAAGCCGAATAATTCAAGGAGAGAAATTTAAAGTTACGTTGGCAATAATAATTTGCACTTGTCCCCATCTGATCTTCAGCTACTTCTAAACTAAGCAATGATTTTTAAAAAAGAGAGAGAATCTGCTACACAGCAACTCATCCAGCAGGACATACATACAGATATTTGCTCCACTTTCAACCCATGCAGTCCACCAGTAGTCACTGTCCACCAGAACTGATGACAACCCTCTGGGCCTTCTTGGTCAGCCAGCTCTCAGCCCACCTTGCTGTCCATCTGTTCTACATCAGTTTGTCTGTGAGAATTTGATGAGAGACAACTTAGAAAGATGTGCTGAAGTCAAGACAAATCCTCACATCTCTTCCCCTGTACAAAGAATGATAGTGGTAGAAAGATACCTGGTTTATCAGGTGTGACTTTCCTGTTGTAAACTTATGTTCATTGTTCTCACTCGGTTTTTTTGTTCTTCATGTATGTAATAATGTAAAAAGGGATTCCTGGGCCATTTCCTCATCACAACCTTCCAGAGACAATCAAGAGAGGTATTGCAATGGCACAAGCCAACTCCCTTAGCACTTACAAACGCACTTCACTAGGCCCCATGGACTCTTAAGCATAGTCAGGTTGTTTTGCTATTTCCTAACTTGATCACTCTCTGCTTTGTCCTGGCTTTTCCACTGAATTCAGGGACCTGAGGTTGTTAAAGAGAATTGCTGAAGCACTTCTGAGGTCGTATCAGGAAAGACAAAGCAAAGAAGACATTCAGCCTTCTCCATGTCCTTTGTGAACAGGTTCTCATTGCCATTAATCTCTGGGCCAATATTTTCTGTAGTTTTCATTTTGCTGCTGTGGTACCAGCAGATCTGCTTTCCCCTTTATATCCTTCTCTCCATTCAACTTCATGGGGATTTTGTCTTTGTCAGATATAATTCTGCATGCCCTCAATGCCTCTGTATTTCCCCAATGTCAAAAGACTCTTTTAACACCTCCTGTTTCTTCCTTTTTATGTCTGAAATTTGTCAGGAGCTCTGTGCTCATACATGTAGTCCTCCTGCCACCTCTGCTTGTTTCAGTGTTTGCTGGGATTGACCATTCCTGATCCTTGTAATCCCTATAAAAAATCATCAGCTCTCCTGGGCCTCCGTCCTGCCCAGATGGTTTCCATGGGATTCTTCCAAGCAGATCCTGGGATAGGCAAATTACAGGGCTCTAATCTTGCATTTTAACTTTTTTTTTTTTCCCACCATGCATCTTCATGACAACATAGCTCTGAAACAGCACACAGACCTTTAATTTCTCCTGTTTGGTCTCACATGGAATGTTTTTGTGCACGAGGATTTCAGAGACATCTGTACTGATCCTTTCCTTTTTTAGTGCGGAGGCCCTTTGGATGGGCTCATGTCAGCCCTGTTGTATTGATTATGGAGTCCTTACCATTTGCTTTACACTGCAACCTTCTTTTGGCATCCTGATCTATCTCATTTGGTTTTGATTACACTCTCCACACCCTACAAATAAGAACTGAACACTCTCTGTATGTAACTGGCAAGCCAGTTGGCAAAGATATCTTTGCCAGTTATTTAGGCAGATGCCACGTTTTCAAAGCAGCCTTCAATCCATGAAGATGGTCTTATGGTCCCTCTTGCCAATGCTAGCTGCATAACCAATGGTTGACCTGCAAGATCTGCCTACTCCTCCTTTAGCCCTCTAGCCCCCTTCATGACTCACTGAATATCAGTTTAGAGCCATGACGCCAGCACTGACACTTCCCAGACTACCCTCACACTAACTTTGGTGCTCACATAGGAGAGCAGTGGAGGGGAATAGCTTGAGAGATGTACAAGCCTTGGCAGTCATTTCACAACATTCTTAATGTGAGTCCCTTGCAGGAAGCAAACCTCCCTAGGTGACAGGATAGGTCTGCAGATGATCTGCAGAAGTTCTCCCACCACAACCCCTTTTTGCTTCCTCCTAGTGCTGATGTGGGTCACAGGCACTGCAGCCTTTGGTACTTTGTTGTATGCTGCTGCTGTGAGGAAGCGAGGAAGCACTGTGTGCACTCCATGACTGCAGAAATCAAGGAGGAGCTAAGACGCTCTGCCTGGTGCCAGAAATCACAAGTTTCTTACTTATTCCTGCCCCAGCAGGTGCAGATACTGCCTGTTCCTTTTCTGTGCAGCTGAGCATTTAGGCTCCTGAAATTTCAGGAGCTCAGAGAAAATACAGTTGGTGCCTTGGCATTCATGAATGGACCCCTGCCCTCTGGACTTCCTGGACACACTGCTGTTGTGTTGAGCTGACCTTACAGAGAACTACTTCTGCAATACAAACGATTTCTAAAAATTATTATTATTATTATTTTTATTTTTTCTATTTAGAATTTTGGGTAATGTTCTCTGCTGTGATGCACCCAGGAGTGCTGAGGAATTGCAGGATTTACAGAGCAGACACTCCCAATAGTCTTCAACCGATGCCAGAGAATGTGGGAAGTGCCTGAAGACTGGAGAACAGTAAATGTCACTCCTGTCTTTAAGAAGGGCAAAGGGAGGACCCAGGGAAGTACAGGTTGCTCAGCCTCACCCCCATCTCCGAGAAGGTGATGGTGCAACTACTCACAGAAACCTTTTCCAGGCATGTAAACATCAAGAGAATGTTATCAGGAGCAGTCAGCAAACATTGACCAAGGGGAAGTTGTAGTTGATCAATTTGATCACTTTCTATGATGACAAGACAGAAAGTGTGAGGGGAGAGCAGTAGATGTAGTCTACCTAGACTTCAGTAAGTCTTTTGATTCTGTTTTTCATAAGATCCTTGTAGAAAATCTGATGAAGTATGAGGTGGCTGGGCAGGCAGTGAAGTAGATTGAAACCTGGTTTATTGGTCACAAACTGAGGGTGGTGATCAGAGACACAAAGTCTAGTGGTGAGCCCCAGGGGTCAGTACTGAGTGGATGAGCCAGGCTCTTTTTGGTGCTGCCCTGTGCCGGGTTGAGAGGCAGTGGGCACAAACTGGAGCACAGAAGGTTCCCTTTGACCATAAGGAAGCACTTCTGTGCTGTGCAAGTGACGGAACCTGGCACAAGCTTCCAAGAAAGGCTGTGGAGTCTCTTTGGAGATCTTCAAATACTGTTTGGACATGGTCCTGGACAACCTGCTCTAGGTGGTCCTGCTTCAGCAGGGCTTTGCATGAGAGGACCTGCAGAAGTCCCTTACAGATTCACAAACTGGCTGTGGTTGGAAAAGTGCTTTAATCAACAAATGCAGTGGTTTTAGTATGAAAATATATTACAGAAGTAGTCCATTATTTGATAATAATAAAAAAAGCAACTAACAAACAACTTTTCAGCAAGAGGGAGCTGAACTGAATCAAGTGCATTAAATTCTTCCAAAGAGCTTAAAACAATTTATTTCCACTTCCTCTGTTTCATTTTCTTAGTTCAGGTTTTCTTGTTCCGTTAAGCCATTCCTAATGCTGTGATGCAACTTTCTGATGCCACTGAACGTTGCCAGGGTTCAAAATGGACTTTTCTTTCCTGTTAGCTTTGTGGCTTGTATTTCACTCCCAGCAATAAAAAACGAAAATAGTTTTTAAAAAGATGTGTGTGAGGGGAGTTGGGTACTGCAGCTCATTAAAACAGAAACCCTTGTCCTCAGCTTACTCTGCAATGTGTTTTCAAAGCCCTTAAAAATTCCACTGACACCGCAATTCAGAAGCACCTATAGAAAGTCTGTAAGCATGAGCATGAGCAGATGTGTCTGAAGTTAGCATAAGCGATGTTAAACCTCATTTGTGCATCTAGATAGAAACTGATGTTTTGGTTTTATGGTTACATTGGACAGCTAACATATGATGAGATTTCACTGGGCTTGGAGTTAGCATCTGATTAGGGGAGAACAGAGTGGATGACTTAAATATTTGTGGCACAGAGTGAGCTTTACAGTTTAAATCACTGTAGGCCTTCCCTGCTCTAAAGTCCAGAGTGAAATGCGTGACAACTGGAAGGAATAACAGAATGGTACAATATACATTTAAAGAGAGGATTCTACTCCGAGACTTTAAAAGTTGCACAAATAACCAGAGAATTCAGGTTGTGCTACAAAGCATTTTTTTAATAGTTAATAACATGGCAAAAAGACTAGCAGAAGGAAACCCTGCAGACTCAGCCATCAGTTTTATCACTAGGTGAAGCCACTGCTATTGCCTACGGAATGCAGGCAGCCCAAATGAGGGAATATCACTTATCCTCCTACTCCAAAACCTTAAGCTCTGGTTCCATTGCTGAAGGCTGAACACTGCATGCACAGTAACTCCTGCCAATGGCAGACACTGGCAGGTGGTTGCAGCGGGCAGAGGAGGAACAAAACCATGGCAGAAGAAGTCCAACAGCCCAGCAGAGGAAGAACACAAATAGAGTTTGAAGTCAAAGCTTTCAAACCCACAGCTGGAAGTCTTGCTGCTACATGAGGTAATAAATAGGTGTAAACATGCACTGCCTCTGACACAGCCATGTCCGCCAGCTATGTCTGAAACAAGCCCCTCTGCTCCACTCGTGAGTTCCATCACATTAACTCACCCCATGTAACCATGACAACACATGTTAAAAACACGCTGTCAGGCTTGAGAAGGCTTTGGCTCAGGTGTGCCCAGTGCCTCCAGAGCTGCAGCACAGCTGAGCGCTGCAACAGCACTGCCTGTGCCTTAAGTTGTTAATAGCGCCTTAATTTGGTTCATAATGAGCAGGGGCAGAGCTGCAAGACCTCTCCCTGGGTCTGCCTGGTAGTCTCCAGCATTTTGCTTGTGCTTTCAGTATGTGAACTTGAGATATCTTGGGAAAAAAATATAAAAAAATAAAAAAAAAATCCCTGGAAAGAAGGAAAAAAGAAAAGCACCAAAACCTTGATTCTGGAGAGGTGGGCTTCAAGTGAGCACCGAACTGCTTCATCAGGGCTGCAGCAAGCGAGCTTTGGCCACGTGTGGCTCTGAGATTTTTTATCTCACAGAAAGGGTCAAACGCTTACATTTCTTACCAGCAAAATCTTACTTCCCAACAACAGCCAGGGGCAGGCAGGGCTGCTCTTTGCCCACAAACAGCTACCGTGGGACGGCACCCGACAGGGTCTCTGTCTCAGCCAGCAGATTGCCTCGTGATGTGTCACCTGTGGCCACTGCAAAACACAAGCTAAAGATTTCATGGGACTACAAATGAGGCTCTCTGGGGAGCCGATGGCAAAGACAGGAAAATTATTTGACAAGAGGCATGACTTAAAATTAAAAAGGCAACGGTGGTGGCAGCGAGAGCATAGGAAGTGGGAGGGGGGAGTGGAAGGAAAGCATGAAATCCATCAAACCCATATTTGTCTCATTAAAAGTATTTTTAATTTATAATGTCCTGGAATGTAGTTGTCACCCAGCTGTGCAGCCATCAGCATGTTGCCTCTCAATTTATTTATTTTTTTTAAATTCCCCTCTCCCACCTCGCTGGGACTGCCATCTATTTCTTCTCATCAGCAGCAGTTAGAGTCAATGGATTCATTTGTGGGCAATAGGAGCTGAGAGACAAAGGTGACAATATAATTAAGGTTTTTAATTCTATGCCTGAACAGTTAAGTCCAGAACTCATGATAATTAGCTGGCTGCAATGAAAGATCTTTAGTTGTTATTTTCCCTTTGCTTCATGTAATTGTTCACTTTGGTCAGCCACATTTGTCCTTTAATCTGAATCCTTGCTCGATGATGCTCTGTCTTTCCGTTTCCTTCCTTGAACTGCAGGAAATGTATTAGTAGTGCAGTAACATACAGATGGTGAGCGTGGGCACCAGGTAGCGTCCCTGCTCACACACTACTGCCGTGTGTCTTTTGTGCATGTGAAGAGGAGGGGAGTGCTGCCAGAGACGGTGGCTGCAGTGTTTGAGTATGTGACAAAAGAGTGGATGAGGAAATAAGTAAAAAAGATGGGTAAACTCTTGGCATCACAGAATCACAGAGTGGTTTGGGTTGTAAGGGAGCTTTAAGATCATCCAGTTCCAACTCCCTGCTGTAGGCAGGGACACCTCCCTCTAGCCCAGGTTGCTCACAGCCCCATCCAGCCTGGTCTTGCATGCTTTCAGGAAGGGGGATCCATAACCTGGGCAACCCGTGCCAGTGTCTCACTACCCTGATAGTAAAGACTTCCTTCCTAGTTTCTAGTCCAAATCTACTCTCTTCCAGTTTAAGCCATTTTCACATGTTGTGTCTCTACCTGTCCTTATAAAAAGTCCCTCCCCAGCTTTCCTGTACTTCAGGTACTGGAAGGCCACTATAAGGTCTCCTTGGAGTCTTCTCTTCTCCAGGCTGAAGAGCCCCATCTCTCTCAGTCTGTCCTCGTAGGGGAGGGTGCTGCAGCCCTCGGACCATCTTTGTGGCTTTCCTCTGTACCTGCTCCAACAGCTCCATGTCCTCCTTGTGTTGGGGAACTGGATGCAGTCAGTACTCCAGCTGAGGTCTCATGAGGGCAGAGTAGAGGGGCAGGGAAAAACAAAAAAGAGTCCCTGAAGTGTGTCCAGAAAAGAGCAACAAAGGTGGTGAGAAGTCTGGAGCACAAGTCTTATGAGGAGCAGCTGAGGGAACTGGGATTATTTAGTCTGGAGA
Source organism: Excalfactoria chinensis (assembly GCF_039878825.1). NCBI lineage: Eukaryota > Metazoa > Chordata > Aves > Galliformes > Phasianidae > Excalfactoria > Excalfactoria chinensis. The sequence goes on along the minus strand of NC_092857.1, from coordinate 72,480,960 downwards.
AGGCTCAGGGGAGACCTTATCACTGTCTACAACTTTCTGAAGGGAGGTTGTGGCACAGCTGGGGTCTCATGGGAGCAGAGCAGAGGTCTAGGTCCCTCTGCTTAGCATTTCTTCCCTGTAGCATGTCACAGCACTACTCAGCTTAGTGTCATAATCATAGCATCTAAAACAATCAGAGCAGATACTGCTTTTAACATTGTGAATCTACATACCCATAGCATGTAGCCTTCATTTCAGAGAAAAAAATGATCACAATGTGTCAGAAATGCTTCCTCTTTTTTTTTTTTTTTTTTTTTTTTTTTTTTTTTTAATCTCCTGTAGGGTCTGCTAACTGTTTTATGGTATTTGCATACCATGACCTAGGTACAAGGTCCTACAGAGTAAGCAGGACTATTCTCCTACCCGTCTTGTCTTTTTAGTATATAGCAACACCATTCCTTACCCCTTCTGGACACAGAACCTATGTCCCCTGCCCTGTTCTCATGCTGACAGGCAAAGGCAGGACTCAGGGTGCCATACACTTTCCCTTGGGGCACCCCCAAAAATCAGAGTTCCTGGGCATGGTATGGCTTGGTTTGCTATGCACTCTAGGCTGTTTTAAAGAATCGATCAATTGTATCTACCTGACTAATTTCAAGAGAGAATAACTAAACAAACCTCCCCTCCGTCCAAATTCATCTCAACTTCATCTCACCTCCCCTTACCACCTCTCACCTCCTCCTTCCCTCTCCCCCTACTGTTTTTACTTGATTTATATTTCCTGTGAGCGATTGCTTGCTTAGTCCAGGAGTCTGAAATATATTTCAGATGCCCTTCTCCTGTGTCTATGAAAACAGGAAGCCACAGGAATATGGAAGGACCTCCCTTGGGTTCCAAGTTACACTGGGTGGCCTGAGGGAACATGAAAGCCAAATCTTGAGTAGTCCACTCCTCTCCATTAAGACCAGCGAACTCTGGAGTTTTGGGTCTATTGGTTTAGTAAATATTACTCAAAAAGGAGCACCCACTTAAGAGGTTTTCTGTGATTCAAAGACCTAATGAGTTATAAATGCAGAAAATATAAGGAAGAGGCACACTTCTGTTGAATCTGGATTTAGTAACTCAAGAGCATATAATATGGTGAAAAGCAGAGGTGAGTTTAGCACAGATGCAGGAATAGGCAGCATGTATTGTAGAGCAATAACATCTGTCTGTAAAGGTTCAGCAGGAATGAAACAAAAGCAGCATTGCAGAAAGTGAATCAGTCTTTATCCTGAAAAAATGGTTATAATAAGTACTGGGGGAATGTTATGCAACACCAACTCTGACTTATCACATAACTTAACACAGAACACCAATAAAACCCTGCAGAGAGGCTATTTTGGCAAGTAATTTGCCCTCTGTGACCTGCCTATAGTCCTTGATAGGACTCTCATTGCTTCAAAACTGAGTGGACCAGAGACAGAAAAAAAAATCTTTAAAAAGAAAAAAAAAAGTTGTTCCTACAAAGGGAAATCAAACACTGGCAAGTAACATAAAAAGCAAGTAGAAATGTTTGTGTTTACCTGCTCCTTTGTTGTTTTTGGGTATGGCATTTCCCACTCCACCTCCCCTCCTCCTTTCGGTACCCTGCAGCCAGTGCTGTAGAGCTACAAGAGAATGATAGAACAATAGAATATCCTGGATTGGAAGGGACCAACCATCAGGCCCGTTCCCTTACTCTCTCAAATAACATTTTTAGGGAAGCAAGCATCTTTGGGGGAAGCGTATATACTTTACTGGAAGGAATTTACTTTGATTGAAGGGCTCAGTTCAGCTCTTGTTTCAGATCTTGAAACTGATATAGCTGATTCCTCTGATCCCAGATGGCAGGTCTGCACGAGCACAAGCATGCTGTGATACACTGCTTTTCTTTTTTATCTGACAGTTTCTTTCTTTTTAAGCCTTTATTACAGAAACCTCACATACAATGTCCTCTGCAGGGCACTGAACAACACAGACAGGTACTCTGTTAAAGTCCCAGACTGTGGTTGGGAAAGAACATGGAAAGCACATTGAAGACCATTCATTGTAAGTTTCTTGATGCATAGCTTTAATTTTATGGCTGACTTCTATATACACTTCAGTTCCCAGGTATGGTGAGCAAACCAATTGCTGGTTGAACTTCGTGTTATTTTTGAATTATCTGACCACTTGATCTTTGCATCAACCAAGGTATTTCAGACATCCCTGGAGGTAACATTTTTTGAGGCCCAGAACTGTGAGCTGAAGGCTTTGACCTATGGAAGGAATTTGTCTCTATCTGAGGGGAATTAGGAAAGGCTTTCCCCATGCACCTTATAAACTATCTAGACCAGCAACACCATTTAACTCCAAGGCAAACAGCTCTAACCTGCAGCTCGTATCCTCAGTTGCTAATACAGTTTTTACTCCTTATGTGGCATAACATCAGCAAAGAAGGGCAAGATTTCTAATACTGCATGAGGTAGCTATGACATTGCCTGTGGGTTATCTCTACATCTACAGAGCAGTATAACAGCCAGAACACTGAGTGCTCTCTTTGGTGGACTTCCACTAGTTTCTTCCTTGCTAGATACAAAGTCATTCTACTCCATCAGTGTCAAGAGCAGTTCAAGATTGTTGTGCCATTCAAGCTCCAAAATGGAAGAAATTTTGAGGACCAGTGACTTACTTTTACCTCTGAACTAAGAATATCAGCTGCCCACGAAACTACTGCAGACACCTGATTTTTCCCACTGGGTCTAGGGTTTGAAATAAGAGGAAGAAATAAGGGAAGAGGAGAAGAGAGAAGAAGAGCAGAGCAGAATGACGACAAAAAAGGATGAAAAGGAAAGTGATAGGGGATAACCTTGGAATGCCAACACAGCAATAATGAATCATTGAAGTTGGGCAACATTCCTTCTGGGGAGTCTCAGTCTCTTCCAGTCCTGGCTGAGAAAGGCTAACAAGGTGTTTTTTTTTTCTAGGTTTGGCATTATCATCCATAAACCTGCCATGCCTTGGAGCTTTCTAAACTGGCTTGTACACTGAAACTGAAATATGGGTGACGCTGTGATCTCATCTTATTTATCGTTGGAAGAAAAGGTGCCAGAAAGAATTTTCTCCCAGAGGAGGGATGGAGATGCCCAGGATCGTTCTGTTTGCATATTGGCAGTAACTATTGGCAGGCTCTTTTACAGAGCTCCGGGTAACTTGGCTTGTAGCCTGCCACTTCTGGAAAGAAATGCCAGTCAGGCCAGCTTGTTGGTGTGCACAATCAGTGCATTGCATGCTTGACTACCTGTGCACACCACAGATGATCAGAGTTAACGAAGGGAGTGTATACATGAAGGGCGAGGGTATCCTAAGCAAATGTTTTTCAGTTATCCCCCTGGTTGGTGCCACTGCGATGTCTGAGGGTGGCTCTGTCCTTCCCTGCCCACCCAGGGCTGCATTCTCCTGGACCTCTCTGCACACTTACTTCCATGTCTATTGATTGCCAGTCCGTGCAAGGGTAGGAAATATCCCCAGAAAGCTATTGGTGAACTCTGTTGTTCAACAGGTGCGTATGTTGCACACCTTCTGCCAAAAGCCTGCAGACTAGAAACTGAAATATTTCCTTTTTGGGCTCTCGGGGATGTTCTCGAAAGCTGTTATAGGAGTTCATGTTCCTGTGCCCTTGAATCCAATAGCTGAGGCAAAGCGGTTAATTATTTTAGCCTCTTTATGGCATCACTGTTAACTCACTAACGTGTTCATATTTCCAAATGAATGACAGTCTTAAAATACAGTGCATGCATCCTATTAAACTGTTCATAATCGGAGCTGTCTGGAGCAGAAAAAAGTGCTAACTAGGCATAAGAAAGCAACCAAAGTTAATGATTCAAAGATAAAATATTATTTTTAAACTACAAACTGTGTGACAAATCCAAGAAACTGGGAGTCTGCAGGACGCATCTTCAACTGATGTGAGACTAGAAATGTCTTGGAAGAAGCAGAATCCTTGCTAAAATGCACCATGATAATGTGGGACGGTCACGGTACACCATGCTTTTATCCTTCGCAGAACCTTTATGGGGAAAAGTCAGTGCCAGCTAGGTCCTTTGCAGAGATGGGACTAGAGTACCTATGTGACAGAGGAATGTCTCCACAATGACATTGTTCTTCCCTCTTTGCATAGGTGGTGGTAGGGAACCAGGCATTGCTCACAGCCAACATGAGAGGAAAGTCCAGGTTAACCAACTTAATTTCCTTCAAAGGCAAGGCCTTTTTTTTATGATCTAGTTGACCAGTGCAAGCTGGTTGATGTGATTTTTAATTTCTGCAGATCTTTCAATATTGTTTGGCACAATATCCTTCAGGACAAAATGTCCACCATACAGCTAGACAAAAACACAGCTTGATGGCTGAACAATTAGCTGATAGATGAGACTCAAAGGCTTACAGTAAATACCGTTGCCTCATGCTGGAAGCCAGCCATTAGTGGGGTTCACCACGGCTCAGTTTTAGGGACAGTTCTATCTAATACCTTCATAAATGACTCGGATACAGAACTTGAAGGTATACTAACAAAGTTTGTAGATGCTAAATCAGGAGGAGCTGCTGCCTCCCTCATGGTAGGGATGCCTTGTGGAGAGATCTAGACAGATGCCTTTCTTAAAACCCTTTGCCACATAGTGACATGGAGCTACATTCTTATGTATATATCATAGCAGTGCACAAGCTACTTAGCTTGGGACCCAAGACCACCTGTCTGTTTCTGAAGTACATGCAGGGAAATGGATGCATGATGTTGCAAGAGTTACCCCAAGAGACATTCTGACTTCTCTTGGCCAGGTTGGAGATGATCTTACTGATGTTTTCCAACCTTAACCAATGATTGTATAAGGCCCTGGGCAACCTGATCTACTGCTTGATCTAGTGGCTGGCAAATCTGTCTGTAGATGGGAGCTGGAACTAGATGGCCTTTGAGGTCCCTTCCAATGTAATTCATTTTATGATTCCATGGCTTTAGTGAGCAAACTATCGCTGTCTTTGTTGCAGTGCAGGGATCTGTGTAAGGCTCAGAAGAGACGGAATTGTATGCTAGACTAATTACAGATACCTTCTAGAAGTGTTTTTTTTTTCCCCCTGATTGTGTATTTATTGCTTAGCAGTAATGTTTCTGATGCATCAAAGTGCAGTTCCAAGTCTGAAGAAGTTGAAAAGGAAAGTATACATTATCACAGGTATTGATTCACATGCTACAAAGCCGCAGAGAAGTTCAGACTAGGGGGACTGAATTGACTATAGCCGAGTGAAGGAGAGCTTGAAGGATCCCAGTTTTGTGACAGACCTCTGTGTAGTGCTCTCTGTTTTCCTTTCTAAAATTAATTATGATGAGAATTCATCAGCAAATTAAAGCTGAAAAGTGCTGTTGCTGTCATTTGAAATTTCCACATGCTATCCCATATGCCAAGACAGGGTACCTCAGTCTCCCAGTTCCCTCTGTTTGAAATCTCCTGAAGGGCTTTGAGACGAACCTAGAAAGCTGAATCAGCTGTACTTTCTAGGTCTGCATCAGGTTGCAGCAACTACTGTAATACGAGACTTCTGCTGGCCTGTGAACAGAAGGTCCTTCCCAAGGCAGACTTTGAGGTGGTTCTCATGAATTCATCTGTTCAGACAAAGTGACATATTAGTAGTTGACTGCTGCTAGGCAGTTTTAATCCATTCCTGCTTTATCTTTCTTACAGGGACATGTCAATTGGAAAGAGCAAAGTACAATTTTACAGCCAATTCATGTTATTCCATATTGCTCCCTGCTCTCTGCAACACTACTTGCACAGAGGGCAATAAACAAATGAAAGTGCAAAGGAACTTTGTGGATATATCCAGTGTTCTGATCTTATAAAATCTCTTCCAGAAAAGTCATCATTTGTTAAATAACTGGCAACCCCCTGTGAATCTCCTGAGAGCTGCCACTGCTCTCATTCATTGTAATTGAAGAGGTCCACCTGCTACAGGGTTGGTCTCTCAAATATACGGATGCCTGACATGCGATAGATCTGCCTTGTCACCACCTTGATTGGTTTTTATTTTCAAATGAATGTTACTTATTCCTGAAGGTTTTAAGCACCTGTGTCTGCACTGGGGTGACAGAAGGTTATTGGCCACTGTGTCACCTGTTTCCTTTGTCTTTCTCTTACAGTTTTCTCTGCAGGGCAGAAGAATGCAAACTGAACAAATGCCTTTATAATCCTGAGTGGAAATGACAGAATTTCCACCGCGTGCTTGGACATTTCAGATTTGTTACGAGCAAAGGAAGCACTTTTAAAACTGAGTCTCGTGTCTTGCTAAACACCAAGCATCAGGCCATGGGCAGCCAGTTTCCCCAGTAGAATAATATGAGAGACCGTGTCAAAGGCTTTGCTGAAGTCTAGGTAGACTACATGAACCGCCTTTCCCTCATGTACCGGTCTGGTCACCCAGTCGTAGAAGGAGATGAGGTTGGTTAAGCACGACCTGCCTTTCATGAACCCATGCTGGCTGGGCCTGCTCCCATGGATGCCACGCATATGCCGTGTGATCTCACACAAGATTAAAATCAAAAACAAAGAATAAAAAAAAGATACAGTTAGAATGGTGCTTGACAAACTGATGAGCTAAAGACATATCTATGTCGTAGAAAATGTGCACACCTCTCCAGGTACCTTCGCCTCTTTTCAGCAAAACAATGCTTCATTAGTTGATTTAAAATGCAGGCTCCTTAATTAGAGCAGAGGAAACCCCCTGACACCAGGGAAGTCCTAACAACTACATGTAACTCTGGGATATTTAGGCTTTGATTATCAGTGTGCAGACCAGTGAAGCCAGGTCTTCTAGCAGCTACTCTGCATTTTGCATTACACCGTTCTGACTCTGTCCGACCAGCAACTCTATGCAGTTATAGTTTGCATTATGTTATCTGCCACGTGCTTCCTTCATACTACGGCTTTGGTTTGCTTTGCTGTCACTGTGGAGAGGGAAGGATGTGTCTGATTTCCACCTTCTACAAGCAGCCTTGCCATGTCCAAGAGTGTGTCTGCCTGCGTTCAGCTAGAAGCATCAGGTTTCTGGTCTTCAGAATTCTGGGGGAGGGGTGGGTTATTGGATTTACCTGCAGCCTATAAATAATGTAACTCTTCAAACTCTGGTGCTTTGATGGCTTCTTGGATTTATATTTGTGTGTGTTAAGCTTAGCTGTAGGGAAGCTTGAGATGACTGTGAGTTCTGCCAACTGCGTAAAAGAAGAAATATTGTAACAACAATTTATGCAATTCTTGCTAACACTGAAACACTCAAAGATGGAATTTAGCATTTTTTTTCATCTTATGATGCTCAGTGCTCAAATGAAAATGCTAAGAGAAAAAGAGAAACCTCTTTTCAACAGAAAGGGAAAAGCTGAAATGTGAACTCAGAAGGAAGCCCTCTCATTTGTAAAATGGAAGTGAAACTCAGTCAGTTGCATTAGAAGAGCTGTTTTTTAAAATGAACTGTGGCTTGGTGAGCACCTACAGTGTCACAAGGCCAGTCATCCGGTCCTACACCTGCCTTGCCTGCCCTTAACTTGGCTCTGACTCAGGCTGCTTTTCACAAAGAGCTCCCCAGAAACACTGCGTTCTTATTCTGCACTGAGGGCATCCCACACAGTTATTCACAAACAGCATCCGACCAGTCTTACTCTGGTTAGTTCGCAACAAAGGGCACGTTGCTCCTGCAGCCTTGCCTTTCATGACCCACAGAGAAAGAGGGCCTCTGCTCAAACCCTGCTCTCTCTGCCCTTGCAAGGGAGGAGTCCTCCCCCTCTGCTCAACAAGACTCTTCTGGACTTGCTCCAGTGGTTTCACATCTTTCTTGTACTGGGGGCCCCAGGTCTGGATGCAGTACTCCAGGTGGGGGCTTAAGAGGGCTCAGGGAAAATATCTCTATCATTCTTTAAAATGAAGATTTTACTTCACCTCAGTTGAACTTCCAGTAAAGCTAATCTGTCTGTACACTGGATATTTCCATTTGTAGTGCTGGAAAGTTTGTTTTTGTAATCTGGTTTAGTTGGAAATTACCATTATCTGATGTATGATGTTGCTTTTTTGGATGTGTTTTGCTGCGCTGGTCCAACATGCTACTTGAACATGTACTTGAATAACCACTGGGTGATATTATGAGGTTTGTCCCTGTGTATCTACACAAGGAATCAGAACAGAAACAACAGCGCAGCATGTTACTAGCAAGCTCCCTGACAGATGGAGACATTCACTAAGACTATCCAGATTCTCAGAATTCATACACACTGAAGAACATGCTTAATTTAGGCCCATTCTTAAGTCTCCTTGCACCGGATGAGTTGAACTTGATGATCCGTATGGGTCCCTTCCAACTTGGGACATTCTATGATTTAAAGTATAACCACTTGTGTTTCTCTTTCAGTGACCTGAAAGTGAAACTGTGGGATGGATATTCCCAAATAACAGAGCAGCCTCCACTGCTTTTTAATGGGCTTCTGATCTTTCTAATTCACATATTGAAATTGTGATTATTGAAGATTAACTGCATAAAATAACACAGACTGGGACGTGTTTGGATTAATGATAAAGAAAACAGTTTTATTTCTTCTGAACATCGTGACTTCTTTCAAGGCAGTGGTTTATATCCTACATAATTTCTAACTCCATATGATCTATTTGACCCAGTCAGACTGACCTGATGCCATATTTGCTCACTCATATCTTTTAGAGTCGAGTCCCTATTTAAGTGCCCAAGGGAGAAACACGGTTTCAGGTTTTCGGAAGTGATCAGTTCCATGTCACTCAGACTTCCAGCAGGGCTCGAACCTGTGATGTCCTCAGTCCCAAGTAGTGGTCTCTATGGAAGGATTTCCTCTGGAAAAGAGTGGCCAGGCACTGGATCAAGCTGCCCAGGGAGCAGTGGAGTCCCATCCCTGCAGGTGCTCAGGAACCACGGAGGTGTGGCACTGAGGGATGTGGTTACGTGGGTATGGTGGGAGAGGGTTGGAGTTTGAACTGGATGATCTCAGAAGTCTTTTCTAACCTTAAATATTCTATGGCTCATACTTCCAGGTATTTGCAGTCCTTGCAAACCATTAAACCACAGAAGAGTAAAACCAGTGTGCAACAAACACGTTCGGCAAATAACAGGAGAAGAAGAAATCAGGAGGACTTAAGTTTGCTTATTTACACGGTCACATTTCATTTCCAGCTTCACAGTTTTTTGTGAGTTCGTACTGTTTTCCTCTCCCCCGACGACCCGGGAGCGATGAACGGGGCAGAGCCCTTCTGCTGCCCGCCACTGCCACCTGCCGGGGGAGCTGCGGAAGACCCTAACCCTAACCCTAACCCTAACCCTAACCCTAACCCTAACCCTAACCCTAACCCTAACCCTAACCCTAACCCTAACCCTAACCCTAACCCTAACCCTAACCCTGCTCCTGCGGGCAGTCGGAGCCTCCAGACCGGCTGTACCCGAATCCTGCCTGCTGCGGATGCTGCAAACCACCTGTCTGCAGGAGATCAGCAGTTCTGAAAATCCCATTGTTTATGTGATCTAATCAGCCAAAATACATCGCTGCTGAGGCAATAGATGAGCAATAAAGACCTCTCAGACTCCATCATCTGTGCTATGCAGGAGATGCTCAGGCACGAGGAACTAACTTCTTGTAATTGCTCTGCTCCCAGTCCGGCATGAGTATGCTGGATTTTTGTTGTTGTTGTTGTTGTTGTTTTTCACCCCGAGGGTGGTGATGCACTGGAACAGGTTGCCCAAGGAGGCTGTGGATGCCCCATCCCTGCAGGCATTCAAGGCCAGGCTGGATGTGGCTCTGGGCAGCCTGGGCTGGTGGCTGGCAGCCCTGCACACAGCAGGGGGTTGGAACTGGATGAGCACTGTGGGCCTTTGCAACCCAAGCCATGCTGTGATTCTATGATCCCAGATGCAGCAGGAGGCAGAGGCGGTCTGACACCAAGCCTGTGCTGTGCAGAGAAGATGGACAGTAAGCAGAAGTGGAAAGCTGGGAGTGTTGTCCTTGGGTTTGGAAGTTTGCTGTCTGCAGCTTTCCTGCCCTGATATCCAAAGAAGCCCAGAGAGAGTGTTATAAACACCACGCAATGAAGGTGCAACATAGCACAACAGTAGAAATCACCTCTAGAGTTTAACTTTGATGTGTTCTGCTTTCATGAAGTGGTAGTGTTGGGAGAAGGGGGAAGAACGGTTTTATTAACAATACCATGAAATACATTTCCCTTGATGACAGAAAAGCCACCACAAGGCCAATCTCCTTCACTCTTGGTCACGATGGGTCAGGTTTAACCCACCTGCTCAGTGACAAATGATGCAAGCTGCATCCCCACATTGTTTTCTTGTTTTTTAGAGTGAAGCAAGTGTAACAAACACAAGTACTAAATGGCATAAACCTACCTCAGGCACAGAAAACCACCACAAAATGTTGCTGCTGAAGTTTGCTCTTTATTTCCTGAGCTCCCACAAGGCTTCCAGAGGAATCCATTCTGGCAGTATCGGACCTCCAGCTGATCCCAGCACTGCTCCCACTGCTGTCCTCACTATCTCTGCCATCTCTGAAAAAGCACACTTGCTCAGCTTTGTGAGGCCAAGCACATTCATTTGTGAAGTTTCCAGAGGTTTCTTTAGGTACATAGAAGAAATTCAGCCCTTTTGATTTCAGTTTTGTTGTGGCTGCTTTCATTTTTAGTTTCTGCTGTGCTTTCCTCCTTGAATGTTATTGTAATTGGTTATTTGATTTTGTTAAACATCTCAGCATCTTGCACCTTTTAACTTCCTTTGTCTCACTTTTTCTCCCTCTAATTTTCTGCCTCTCGTTATTTTTTAGCATAGCTGTCATTGCATGTGTATTAAAAGGGGTCCAAGGAGACCAAAGCATCTGAGATTGCAGCCATAGCAGCTACAAGCATTTCAATATTTCATGTTTTGGCATGCTTTTTTAACGGCCACATAGTAATAAGAGCCTGCAATATATGTAAATGCATACACACACACACACATATATAAACATATGCATGCTTTTACTCTCTTCTCAGTTTAATTAAGATCTTTCATTGGGCTTCTTATCTGCAATCAAACTTGTTCACCACATCCTTGGGAAAACACTGACACATCAGTAGCCCAACATCTGAACTTTGCAGACAGGTGATTACTTCTGCTCAGGGAAGTCTGAGCTCAGCAGTGCCTCTGCTAAGCCAGAGTGTTCTGTGTTCCCTCACAAGGACTTGGTAACTCAGCTGTTTGCATCTGGTCTTCCTACCTCAAAACTGTCATTAGAAGTTCCGTAGTTGTCAGGGAGGCTGAACGCGGATCTGGATTTCCAGTCTCTGCTGCATCATGCACTGTAAAAATAAGATGCCTTCTTCTGGTTCGGCAAAGAGAAGGATCTCAAATATCATTTCACTTCTCCTGTTCAGTCAGCAAAGCGGCAAGGCTATCACACAAATGCAGGGCTGTGAGAATGCTCTTTGTTCTCTTCAAACAAGTCCTTGAACCTCAACAACTCAGTAAGGCAGCGTTGCCTCTTCCTGTCCATCACCAGAGCCTGAGCATAAGAATGTGATGTGAGACCTATACCAAAATACCACTGAGGGGTTTAATTGTGTTTGTATGAGGTGTTCCCTGAAAGCTCTGACCTGCACACAACTAACAGCGCTGTTAGGGGAGGAAGGCCCTCACCGTGGCTTTTAACTTTCCCCCTTCTCCAAACAAATGTCACTTCCAGAGCTGCTGGCTGCAACAAAGGAGCTTTGTCTGCAGGGAAGCATTCCTGGTGGTGGCAGGCTTGCAGAAGCAGTGGCATATCAATCCCTGGACGTGCTGCTGCATTGGGAAGCTGGAGGCAGTTCTCCCTCCGACAGGTAACTGATTGGATTAAGAGGCCTGTCTGACAGCATGTCTGTTCAGCCACGCAGGCTAATCAAGCTCCCCATCCTGCCTGCTAATAAATCCAGCACTGGGGACCATTCCGCTTGATGATCTCTCCTTGGGGAGTTTTTAAGGCTCCTCTCTATGAAAACTACTTGGAGTCTATTAAAATTGAAGCTCTGCTGTTGTCATGTAGTCCCAGAGAGTTGTGGGAGGTGCCTGTCATGCAGGTGGAGGTAGCTGTTACATATTCAAGTGAAAAAATAGCCCCTTCCATGAGAAGGCAGGCATTCCCATCAGCAAAGGGGAATAAAAAGACCTTTGCTCATCTATTGGTCTGTCTCTTGTCACCTCTCAAAGGATGAGACTTAAGGAACGTGATTCAGTGGCGCACTCACTGTAGATGACTGCAGTGCTGAAAACACACATTTGCTGAAGTGATTAAGCGAAATGCTTTTTGTTTTTCCTTGGCTTTAATTCATCATTCAGCTCTGCTGCTCCTACTGTTCAGAAAGACACGTTCCAAGATAGATTTCAGAGCTCTCAAAACAATATAGCAGGCTCTGCTATCTCTGCACTGGATATGCAGCCTGAACTACAGCTTAGTAATTCCGCGATGGGAGCATTTGCTCTGCTTGGAGGACTGACTACTCCAGCATGTCTACCTGCAGTCAGCTCCTAAAGGACACTGCCTGAATAGATCAGAAAACAGCAGTTGTAAGACTTTTAATATATATATGTAAGATGTATAAGTAAATTGCTATTTTAATTATTTTCTTCAATGGGGGGCAGTCTGAAAAAGGCTGAGTAAGACAATGCAGTAAAAAGACTTCCAGTTTGTAAAGCTGCTGTGGCTTTTGACTCAACTACCACATGAAAGGGACGTATGAAATAATATCCTTTTGTTAAGATAAGAAGTTAATGAATGCAGAATCACAGGCTACACTGATGCAAAGTATTACTGAGATTTTAGCTTTTGTTTTCACTGGACAGTTGGCAGAAGAAAATTCTGATGGCATATCAGGCATGGGAGAAGCTTAAGGCACACCTGCAATGACAATATATAAGAAACATTCAAACTGTTGAAATGTTATGCACATTCATCTATTGTGAACGGCCTGGAAGAAATTAAATATGTGTCTCATTAACCATAAGAGATTACACAACTTCCAAGTAATTTAAAACTATGGACAAGCCATCTCAATGGCTTAGAGATTCCCTTCTCTGAGCAAAGATCTCTGCATACCTTCCCCCCCCACAACTGAAGTTGCTTCAAATTCAAAATGCTGTGTATATTTTCTTTTGTGGCTGAACGCTGTTCCTGTGTCTTCATACTGGCATTCACAGCTCAGACTCTTGAAGTTCATTACAAAGATAGCTGTCTGCTACCAACCACTTCTAAGGACAACAATCAATCTCACAGATTAGCATGAAAACCATAATAACATTAAGGTACTAGTACTGTAATAATCACCTTAAGGGACTGGATTAAGCAAGTCACGCTGGAGTTGAAGGGTTTATTTCCTGTTATTGCTCCCTGTAGCCACTCCTTCCCATGTTAGCAGTTCTTGGGAATGATGAAACATGGAGTCGACATCAAGCATGTCCTCTGAATGAAGTCCAGGTACACTTCCTCCATATCACGACTCATGTTCTAACCTCTGCCACCAACTGGTGAGATTTCAGGGGCTGGAAACTTTTTTCTCCCTCTCCTCTCACTGCAGCACAGAGTAACTTGCTGTGGCACCCAACAGTGCCTGGAGAGTGTTGGATCTTCACCAAATTATTTTCAGGATACTCTGGTGCCTCTAGTCTAAATGAACATTTCTTTGTTTGTTTGTTTTGCTTCACACGACAGAATACTTCTCACAACTATTTCAGAGCGTAGCACCATCATATTGCTTGGACTGAAGACAGACCGAAACTGGCTTGAGAGGTAGCCCGATGCCAACCCCGTGAAATTCAACAAACTACATGCAAAGCCCTGTATCTGGGGTGGGGCAATCCTAAGCATAAATACAAGCTGAGCAGAGAATGGCTTGAGAGCAGCCCTGAGGAGAAGGCTTTGGGGGTGTCCTTTGAAGAGAAACCCAACATGAGCTGTCAGTGTGATCCTGCAGCCCAGAAGGCCACCTGGATCCTGGGTTGTATCAAGAGAAGCGTGGTCTGCAGGTTGAGGGAATTGTTTCTGCTCCTCTGCTCTTCTGGGGCTCCATCTGAGATACTGCATTCACTTCCAGGGCCCCCAGCATTAAGAAGGATGTTGAGGTGATGGAGCAGGTCCAGAGGAGGGCCATGAAGGTGATCATAGGGCTGGAGCACCTCAAAGGGATAGGATGAGGGGTAGTGGCTGTAGACTGGAAAAGGGCAGATTTGGACTAGATATAAGGAAGAGATTTTTCACTGTGAGGGTGGTGAGGCACTGGAACAGGTTGCCCAGAGAGGCTGTGAATGCCCTGTCCCTGGAGGCATTAAAGGACAGGCTGGATCAAGCTTTGAGAAACCTGGTGTAGTGAGAAGTGTCCTTGCCTATAGCAGGGGGCAGGAACAATATGATCTCTAAAGTCCCTTCCAACCCAAACCATTCTATGATGGTGTTACAGACTGGCAAAGGAGATAAAGGGTAATAATAAAGGATATATAAAGTATGTCAACAGTAAAAGGAAGACTGGGGATAATGTAGGTTCCCTTCTACATGCAGGGGGAATTCTGATTGCAGGGAATGCTGAGAAGGCAGAGATACTGAATGCCTTCTTTGCTTTTGCCTTCACTACAAAGACTCCCCCTCAGTAATCTTGGACCCTGGAGTTAAGTGAAAGAGTCTGGGGAATGGAAGGCTTCCCTTTGGTGAGGGAGGAGGCGGTCCAAGAGCATTTAGGCAACATCAGTGTGCATAAACCCATGGTCCCTGATGAGATGCATCCATGTGTGCTGAGGGAGATGGCAGAAGTGATTGCTGAACAGCTCTGTTTATCTTTGAGAGGTCTCTGGGAGAGGTGCCTCAAGGCTGGACGATAGCCACTGTCACTCTAGTCTTCAAAAAGGGCAAGAAGAAGGATCTGGAAAACTACAGGATAGACAGCCCCGTCTCCATCTCTGGGAAAGCAATGGAACAGCTTGTTCTGGATGTCATTTCCAAGCAATTGGAAGAGAAGTATGTTATCAGGATTAGTCAGCATGGGTTCACCAGGAGAAGGTCATGCTCGACCAACCTGGTAGCCTTCTATGATCTCATGTTTTTCTGGGTGGATGTCAGGAGAGCAGTGGATATAGCCCACCTTGGTTTTGGCAAGGCATTTGATACTGTCTCCCGCAACATCATGATGAAGAAGGTGAGAAAGTGTGGGATAGATGACCAGGAGGTGAGGTGGGTTGAGAATTGACTGAGTGGCCAACCTCAGAGGGTGGTGATCAGCTGCATAGAGTCCAGTTGGAGGCCAGTATCTAGCAGTGTTCCTCAGGTGCTGGTGCTGAGTTTGGTCTTGTTTGACATCACCAACGACCTTGTTGAAGGGACAGCATCCACCTTCAGCAAGTCTGCTGATGATATGAAGCTGGGAGGAATGGCTGACAAAACAGAAGGCTGTGCTGCCATTCAGTGAGACCTGGCCTGGCTGGATAACTGGCAGACAGGAAACAGATGAAGTTTAACAAAAGAAGTGTAGAATCTTGCAACTAGGGAGGAATAACTGCAGAGAGTGACTTGGGGGTCCTGGTGGACAACAGGTTAATGTTCCAGTTCTGTGGACTGCCCATTTTCCAGGTACCTGGTCCTCAGAAGAGAAGAAGAAATACATAGCCCAGGGGACTTGGCATTCAGAGTGAAAATAAAACTCCTTGCAAGTCATGAGATCTTCCACTTTCTCTTCTGCCCATACTTTGGGCAGTATGTGTGCTCCCAGCCATTTTGCCTTCAGTTTTAGACTAAGGCCTCAGTTTCAGACACTCTCTCTCTGATTTTTTTTTAATTTTTTTTTTAATTTATTAGTCTCAATTCCAATTATGTTTTGTATTATATCATGTTATCTTGCATTCTGATGTCGTATTTAGCAAATTAACTTCCCCCCTCAGGTTGTTTCCACTCTTCTGTTTTTAGGCCCATCTCCCATTTCCCGACCCTTTCCCCTTTTTCATTTTTCTCCATTCCAATTTCCTGGGGCTCGGGTCTGTGTGTCCCCTGCCTCATTAGTCACAGAACTGGGCTGAACCTGCCTGTAAAATGTTGACAACCCCTCTTTAACATTAGCAGAAAAAAAGAGAAAGGATTTCTTAAGGTCAGGGAGCTGCAGAGTGCCATAGCTAGCTTTGATTTTCACAGAGCTGACTGTAGGCTGTGCAGTCTGCCAGACTCTGGACACTGTACCGAGTTTTTTCCTTTTAGCAACAACCAGCTATGAGTCTGCCCTTTATTCTAGGAGCGCCGTATAAAGGATGAAAGGCCTTTGTGTTTTGTGGAATGTATTGGTTTCTTATTAAGTTCATCACGTTCTGTTTTGGAGTTGTGTATGTGTAAAATCACTTCAGGGCACTGATGGGGAGACCTATCTGGTACCTGTATGAAATGCTGTATGATGTGAATATTGACAATAACATCCCAGAGGGAGTAGCTAATTTTACAAACAACTTGATATTTACATCTGCTTCCAGGTTCTCTTCTCAGCTCCTTATGCATTTTTGGAATGCCAGATTCATTCTCTGAGTCAAACCTGATCAATCACAGGAAGAACCAGTATCAATGTCAGGTGCCCCTGTGGAAGGCTGGAAGTGGAAACAGGTATCCTTGTATCTAGAATGGAAAGAAGAAGTGGAGGAGGAGAGAAAAAAAGATCCAGGAGAGGGTCCTCCTCAGAACCACCATCATTGAGGAAGGCAGCAGAAAAAACTAAGAAACACAGAGAGAAGAGTGATGAGGAGGAAGTCACTGTTACCACTACTCGTAAACCTCTGAAAATGACTGAAATCCAAGGCTGGAGAAAGGAATTTATACAGCACCCGAATGAAAATCCTGTCACCCGGTTGCTTTGGTGTTGAGATGCTGGGGCTAATAGTGTGTTTCTAGATGGTAACGAAGCTAGCCATCTAGAAGCATAGCTAAAGACTCAGCTATTAAGAGAAGGATTAGTAGAAGTCTGGCTGGAGCCACCACCCTTTGGAACAGGTGTTACTGGCTGTCAAGGAAATATGTCCTTTCAAAGATGATCTGGAGCCTGAGATGAAAAAATGGACTACTATTGAAAAGCGTATCCAGTATTTAATGGAAATAGCTGCGGTGGAAATGTGGTATGACCCCATTTGTTCCTAACCATCCACACCAAGACCATGATCCTGAGAGAGCAAGGCGTATGCCCGATACATGGTGGAAACTCACAAGGACAGCGCCAGACAAGTACACTGGTACAACACCAGCAAGATTTGAATGAGACAAAGAACAACAGAGAAGATCCCTAGTGTTTGTTCAGAGTATTGGAGGAACTGCCTCTATAGATCATGATGAATCCATGGTGGTATCAGAAACACCTGATGAAGATCATTAAGATCAAAGGAGTTTAGTGAAAGAGCTGATCAAACACATTATAGGTGATGGAGCCTCCTTCCCACCCACCATCATCAAAAATCTCCGCTATTAAAGGCAGACGTCTTCCTGTTCAAGCAAATGATGGTAGTAAATCTACGCCACATGCTGCCTTGTGGAGTTACTTACATGAGCATGGAGAAGATACTATCAAGTGGCATAAGAAATCCACTCCTGTACTATGAGCACGGGTGAGAGAATTACAAAACAGATCAGCCACCAATTCAATTACTCCAGTTACTGCAAGTCCTATACTGACTCATGGATGGTGGCAAATGCCTTATGGGCATGGTTACAGCAGTGAGAACAGAACAACTGGCAGGCAACTGAAGTACAACAGATTAACCATCAGGTACATTGAGCTTCCAAAATTGAGGTGGTCCAAGTAGACATAGGCTGGCAACGCAAGAGTGAATGGTTTCTGGCTCAGTGGGCCCATGAGACCTTGGGCCATTAAGGAAGAGACGGAACATGTAAGTGGGCTAGAGACCGAGAGGTGGACTTAACTACTAAATGAGAACAGAGAACTCACTTCCTCAGACATGGGAAAAGCTGAGGTGTTCACTATGCACTTTGTCTCAGTCTTCTCTGGTGATCATGCTCCCCATGTCTTCCAGGACCCTGGATCTCTAGGTGTGGGTGAGAGGAGCGGATTCCATCCCACTGTAACAGTGGAACAACCCCAAGGCCTCCTAATGAAATTGTACGTATATAAGTCCATTGGTTCAGATGATATCCATCCTAGGGATCCAAGAGAGTTGGCTGATGTGGTTGCTGAGCTGCTCTCCACTATATTTGAAAAACCATGGCTATCTGGTAAAGTTCCTGGTGACTGGAAAAAGGGAAACGTTACTCCCATTTTCAAGGGAGAAAGGATGGTCTGGGGAATGACAAGCTGGCGAGCCTCACCTCTGCCTCTGAAGATCCTCCTGCTTACCATGTTAAGGCACATACGAGATGAAGAGATGATCCAAGACAAGGGTGGACAGTGATAGGACAAGGGGCAATGGTTTTAAACTGAGACTGAGAGGTTTGCTTGGATAGTAGGAGGAAGTTTTTCACTCAGAGGGTGGTGATGCACTGGAACAGGTTGCCCAAGGAGGCTGTGGATACCCCATCCCTGCAGGCATTCAAGGCCAGGCTGGATGTGGCTCTGGGCAGCCTGGGCTGGTGGTTGGCAACCCTGCACACAGCAGGGGGTTGGAGCTGGATGAGCACTGTGGGCCTTTGCAACCCAGGCCATTCTATGATTTTATGGACACTATTGCACAGGTTATTCATAACTGTGAAACGTGTGTCACGATTAAACAGACCAGGAGGATGAAGCCCCTCTGGGAAAAAGAGTGATGGGAGAATGATAAACATGGGGAGGAGTGGCAGGTTGGTTATATCACCTTGCCACGATCTCTCAGTGGTAAGTGGTATGTTGGAGGCAATCACTGGGTGGCTTTAAACACTTGCAGTACCCTGTGCTATTGCCCAAAACACCATATTATGTCTTGAGAAACAAATTCTGTGGCAACGTGGCACTTCAGAAATAACTGAGTCAAATAATGGAATTCATTTCAGAAATTTTCTTTTAAATACTTGGGCCAAAGATCGTGGCATTGTGTGGATTTATCATATTCCCTATTGTGTACCAGCTTCTGGTAAAATTGAACGATACAGTGGCTTGTTAAAAAACCATGATAAAAGCGATGGGTGGTGGATCATTTAAGCACTGGGAGAAGCATTTTGCAGAAGCTTTTTGTCAGTACTCAAGGATCTATCAGTTGAGATGGTCCTACCCAATCCATCTCCCTACATACTGTACAGGGAGATAAGGCCCCTGTAGTACACATAGAGAGCATGTTGGGAAAAGTGGTTTGGGTCTTTGCAGCTTGTGGAAAGGGCAAACCTCCTTGTTTTTGCTCCGGAACCAGAGTTCATTTGGCGGGTGACGGAGAACAATGGGGATATTCAGTGAGTACAAGGCAATTTGGTGTTAGGGAAGTGCAATCAGTAATTCCATGTGTATATATGTGTGTGAGCGTGCGTGTGTTTAATGCATGTTAATTTTTGTTTGCATGCATATTAAGCATGATGTAGTGATGTGGAATAAGGGGTGGAGTGTGGTGGCTTTATGACTTTTTGCTATCAGTATTGCACATCATCACATCGCGTGGTGCACTGGGTGTCTCAGGAGAGAAGAGATGTACTGCAGCTCAAAGGAAACTTTTCTGCTTCATTTCTGTTTTTGAGGAGGTGTGAAAGACAAAACTGATTGAAAGTCAAGAGATTCTCTTTTTACTCCCCGGTGGATCAGAGTGAGAGCCTCAGTTTTCAGGAACTCTTATTTTTTTTGAGTTTCAAACCCAATTTTTACTATTATGATCAGTAAATTAATTTTCCTCCTCAGATTGTTGCTGGTTTTGTTTGTTTGTTTGTTTGTTTTTTCCTCTTTCCCTTTCTTTTCCCTTTCCCCTTCCCTGTTCCTCCCCCCCCCCCCACACACACACACCTTCTGTCCCGCTGTCATGGACACAGATAGATCTAGAGATAACCGTGACATCCTGAAAGGACCCTCTCTTGTTGTTTTCCCTTGCAACTCAGGTACCCATGCCTGTAGGTTAGAGCTGGGTTTTCCATCCCATTCCTCATATCTTCTCCACAGTAATGCACGTAAAACCATGGGGTGATACATGCTATCTACATACTGTATCCTCTCTCTCTAGCAGAAAAATGATTACTTCTAATGGATTAAATACTGGTTTGTACAGGTAAGGAAGCCATTGAGCCTGTTTCTTCCCAGCTGATTCACAGGCCCACAGAGAGGAAGAATGATTATCTTCATACTAAGTAGGCTAGCCACTTCATCTGCCACTGGTTTTCTGTTCTTTTCAGTTCATTCCTGCCAGGGTGCCGGCGTACGATGATGATGCATTCCATACAACTCTCCGTCATATTGGTCACACACATATCATATCATCTAGATTGTAGGAGTTGGTGTTATCATCCAGGCTAATCCCATCCATCACTTCTACAGCAGCTAGTTCCCTCAAGTACTCGATAACTTTCTCCACGGAGGTCCATTTGGCTGGGTTATTTATCAGGTCTTCCTTGAAGGGATATCTTTCCCTCCTGGCTGACAAGAATCACTGCCATAGCATAAAAGGCTGTGTCCCTTCTCCAATCACTTTGTCAGTGCCACTTTCCCTAAAAAGAGATCCCAGCTGTTTGGCTTCACTGTCCACTAAGACAAGACTACTGGCCCCACCATCCCAGCGCTGGAGCAGACACATGTCCAAACCACTGGAGGGTATCCACCACTTTGGCACCTTCCTATAGCATCCCACACTCCCTGCCAGTCAGAACTATCGCACCTCAGCGTAGATCTCTGGGTGATATTCTTAAATAATTGTTTAACCTTGAATGTAACCTAAAGCACATTCACAACACACTACAATAGGAGCACTCTGCTTTGAGCATCCCACCGATATTCAGAATTCTCAAGAGCTCTTCTAACAAGCTCTTGAGCTCGAGGGAAAGTAAGAAAAGTGAAAAGGATGCTGAGGAATTGCAGGAAAGTGCTTTTCCTTACCTCCTCCATAAATGGGAGACAAAGCAATAAGTGTAGTTACTAATAGTATCAACAGTGTGGCTTTTAAACTCTAAAGATGACTGCAATGCCAAATGAACACAAAACATTAGTTTCTCTGTTGCCAGTTTTAGCATTATATAAGCCAAGGCTACACAGCATAACAAAATAAAACCCTTAATCCAATCAAAGAACTCCATAAATATGGAAACAATCAACATAGTGATCATCAGTTGACAAACTACCACAACACCCCATGTTAGCATGCTTTGGTCAGATCTGTTATTATCTTAATGTTTCGTGTCCCGCATGGGGCACAAAAAATGCCTGCTGTGGTTTACCCTGGCAGGTAGCTTATCACCACACAGTAGTTCACTCACTCTCCTATCTTTTCAGTGGAATGGGGATGAGAATTGGGGAAAACAAGAAGTAGAACTCATGGGTTGAGGTAAAACTTTTTACTAAGATTTAGAAAAGGAAAAGAATAGTGTTTATGATTATATATATAAAGAATATAAGTGACAGGTAAGCAATTGCTCACCACTCACCGATGCCCAGCTAGTTCCTAATTAGTAAAAGTGAGACAGATGAACTCCCACCCCCTGCAAAACTCTTTCCACTTGATATGGTATGGAACATCCCTTTGGCCAGTTTACATCAACTGTCCTTATTCTGATCCCTTTCATCTCCTTGTGCCCTTTGCTGTGAATAGCCTTGGCTTGATATAGCACTGGCTTAGCAGTAGTTATATACACTGGCATTTTATCAAGAACCAAAACATAGCATCTGTGAAACAGCACCTGCTATGAGATAGCTTCTCTGTGATGTTTCCTCAGACACGCTGAAGAAAACAATTCCATTCCAGCTGAAACTAAGACATTCACACTTCCAGGAGAAGCACCTTCAATATTTTCCCTTAATAAAAAGATACATGAGCTAATTCTCTTTACACTGACTCTAATCTCCTTGCCTATAAAGAATCTGATAAGTAAAAAGAAGAAACTGTATCTTGCAGTCATAAGTGGGATGCTTCTAGGTAGGGATAACAGATCTCTTATTGCCTTTCATCAGGCTATTCCTTATAGTTCTCTTTGTTCATTTTCTTTCTCTCTTCTGGTCTGGGTAGGTTTTATGCCAGTGCTGCTGGGCCCGAGCTATTTGTAAGCAGTTATATAAAATCATCTTGTGTACAAGAGATGCTCACTTCTGACTTGTCACATATGAATAAAAACTTGCATTAATAGCTAAGAGTAAAATCCTAAAGCTGTGCTTTGTGCAGGTGTGACTGATAGCTTCCATTACAATCCATTAGGTATTTTATTCTTGTTAAATGAAGAGCAGACAACTTTGTCAAGTATTTTTAGTTCCCCCTGGTCTTAGTGGCTCAATCTATTTTCAGGGTTGTCCTGTAAATGACCACATATGGCTTTGTGTCTGTAGGAGTGATGACCGAACAGCTGGCTTTCATTGCCCACCAATTTACCAGAGCCCCCTTTATTGTGACTCTGACAGCACAAGGGAGCTTTGTAGAACTAACAAAATACATCTATTGTCTAATTGTCTATTTATCACCTTCCACAGATTTGTGGGCCTCTCATCTGAAAGCAAAGGGGGGATGGCCTTGAACAATGATCCTTGTCAAGGCTGTTGCTCACTTTAAATTAGAATCTCATTGCTAAATAACTAATTTAGTCCTGCTATCAAACAGAAAAAGTGGGTATTCAGTACAAAGTGCCAGATGGGGAATTGATTATATCCTCTCTTAGGGTGCATGATAGTAGTGTCAGTGTTGACCACTCCCGAAGGTGGAGGTAGCTCCTCAGAGGCAGGCAGCTTTTCATCACATCACGGAGAATTAGCGCAGGACAGGAATTTCCAAGCACCGTAGCTGAAGAAAGAAAAGTGGCCTAAGACAAAGTGATTTTTTTTCCCCCAATCAACATTATAGCAAGGAGAGAAACATACGTACTTACTACTTTTCATAAGTAAGCACTAGAGATTATTTTCTTAGCTCTCTAAGCTGAGACCCAACCTGCTTTCAGTACTAAAGCAAATGAGACTACAGTCCTGCATTAGGTTTTTCGAGCTGTTTCCAGTGCATAACAGAGAATTTCCTCTCTGAGACTTTCCTTTTTCTCTTTAGTGCCCTGGCCTAGATTTATAGAATCATAGAATGAATCACAGAATGGCCTGGGTTGAAAAGGACCACAATGATCGTCCAGTTTCAACCCCCTGCTGTGTGCAGCCACCAGACCAGGCTGCCCAGAACCACATCCAGCCTGGCCTTGAATGCCTCCAGGGATGGGGCATCCTCAGCCTCATTGGGCAACCTGTTCCAGTGCATTTACCCTCTGCAAACAGAAAATAAAACTTTCTGTTACTGTGAGCAGAATTTTTGCCCTTTTTTCTGTCTCTGCAACATCTGTAAATGTGCCTTTCACCAGGAAAGCAACACTGCTAAAAGCATGACAGAAAAAGTGGGAACTTGTTTCCTTTCAGACATTTGGCTCTGACTTTCTCTTTGCATCCAGGTTAGTGTTGTCTCTACTTTCACTCTGATCCAAAACTCAGTGAATTACCAGGTAGAGATGGGATATTTCTAATCAAAGTCTCGGGTTCATTTGGTACTTTTGGTACTACTCAGGTTTCTATCTAATGTTTATATTCATTACTTCAAGGACAGAAATGATATGAAATGGAAACACCTCTTCTTCCTGCTCCTGCAAATTAGGACATCTGGAATCTGTAGAGGCTCATGGGACCCTTCTATACATCTTCTGTTCTCTCTCTGCTTGTTGCTTGGCCCACTTCTCAACCTTGGGCCCCCCAGCAGCAGCCACAGGAACAGAGCACAGTTATCAACAGCAAATGACAGAGTTCTCCCTCAGTAAACCTGGGCAAACCACGCACAAAGGGGATTTTCTGTTATTCTTTGAAACTTCACTCAAAGAATGCAGCCTGCTCTCCTCCATGGCATCTGCCATTAGTGTCTGACTTCAGTCACCACATGCTGTCTGACTCAAATGCTGCAGCTGCTGGAGGAGTTTGAAGGAAAATCCCCCCTTTTTTTTTTTTTTAATTATTTAATTTTATTAACTTTATTTTATTTTATTTTATTTTTAATTTTATTAATTAATTTTATTAATTAATTTAATTTATTAATTTTATTTTATTTTTTATTTATTTTTATTTAATACTTTTATTATTTACAATCATTATTTCTTTTATTTATTTATTTATTTATTTATTTATTTATTTGCATCCATTCTCAGCAAAATCAGAAATCCGGCACAATGAACGTATTTCCCCCTATGCCTTTGCACAGCTGCACCAGAAGAGAAAATTCCCTTCTGCCTCTCCAAACACAGCTTTGGAAACACACATCACCAAACTGCTTGCTCGCCTTGCAAAAAAAGCCTTTGTTCCTTTCAGAAGTCAGGCTATTAGCAGTAAGGTTAGCAGAATATGGCGTAAGATAGTTCTGCATTCCAGCCCAGCAGAGTCACGTTAGGGGAGAAGGCAGAACACAGACTTCTGGCTTTGCTGTCCAGCCTGCAGACAGTGCGCGCAGAGCCAGCTGTGTGCTGCCAGCAGCTGCCTCGTCCTGTACTGGTCCTGTAGAGAGCCACAGAATGGAAAAAAAAGTTACACACATGGCCTGTGCACAGTGTTGCTGTCAAGGATATATGCTGTCATCACTCACCAGGACATGCCACGTGACGCACGGCTTGGGCACTCTACTGTGACAGCACATGACAAGCACACTGGTTCCCAATCAGACACCCACTGGTTGTTGTGCTCAGTCCACAGCAGCACAGCGGTGCCTGAGGCATTTGTGTTTCCTAACAAGAGGAGAGCAGGTTACAGACATTACTGTGCAAATCCTCCCAATATTTCAGAGAATGCTCCTGTAATAATAAGATGCCACATGCTACTCCGAAGGTCTTCATACAGAAAAAAAAATGTTGCACAAGTTTTAACCTACATCCGTCGCTTGGTTATTTTCAAGAAGTTGGTGTGTGCTTAGATGTAAAACAGTTCATTTTCAGTCTTTCAAGAATGCCTGTTTCCACCTGAAGCCTTTAAGTGCATAGGTTGTTCCGAAGGTAATGCCTCCTGTTAGTTTCTATGCAAACTGCAACAAAAAGTGCATTAACTCTATTTGACAGAGCAAATTCTTAGGTCCAAAACACCCTTTTTCAGTGTAGTCACCAACATTAGCATTTTCACTAGCAATGAACAGCCTGCACGCCTTGCTCACGCAGATCTGCACCAGCGGAGATGAATGTTGTCACCACTGCTGAAATGCACAGCCCACTGTCTCACTGTGCTAACATCCCCGTTTGTTCTCCATCAGTGTCCAGCAAGCATCAATGAATTTCAATGGCTGCAATTTTTTGTCCTGCATGGAGGAATTCAGTGACACACCTTTGCTTCATATGCACTTCCACGACAGATGCCATTTTGTCAGATAGCCCCTCTGCAGCCATCTGTCACATGGTAATAACATCTAATGAATATTAGTGGGAAAGTTCAACTTCTACTGCCATATCGCCAACGTCCATCCCTGATATTGTGGGCCAACACCATAAAATAAGAGATGTTACTTTCAGAGCAGACCTAGAGTCAGCAATTAAATCCAACAACAAGGATTATATCTGATACCCACCAGAAACAAGCCCAGCACCTTGTGCTGACAGCACACCTGTGTTGGAGGAGCTTCCTTTCTGAATTCAGATCAGCTTGGATGGGATGGTCTGGTAAAACTGACTTTGCTGAATGAGAATGACTCAGATAGAACTGAAGGCAGAACACTTGGGTGGATGTTCATAGGATAAGGGCTCTTTATTGTTTTCCCATCACTGTGCACAAGCAGATTTTTATTTTTCCTGTGGAGCATTCAGAATTTATTTTTTTTTCCCCACCTATAGTACGTTTTTGTTTGTTTGTTTGTTTGTTTCGTTCCACTCCCACTGAAATGCTGCGAGATTTATTATGCTCATAATGAAGCTTTTTATACACATGTTGGGAACAGCTTCTTTCCCTTCAGTGCCCACCTCTCCTGGCCACTTTTAAATAGCCCCCAAAAGTGGAATCAAAAACATGCTGGATAAAACTTCAAGCTCCAGCCTTATTCATCCCCAGCAAGGCTTGTTTATCCAATATTTTGGTCTGACACTGGATTTCCACAGAAACTTCTGTATTCAGGAGCAAAAGTTAGTTAGGAAAAGGAGAAAGATACAGCTGGTTGACCAACAAGCATGTTGCAGTGCAGCTCTCCATCTAGTTGGATTCTGTGTCCCAGTTCTGCTAACCACTTTGAGTAGCTTAAATGATCTGCATACACACACTACTCATTTTCTATTTTTATCATTACTTCTTGCCATACATTTTTAGTTGTTAAATCACTATTGTTGATAGTGTTGAGCATGCTTAACACGCATGCTTAGCATGCTCTCTGGTTCCATACACCAACAGCCTTCTATTCACTCTTTGTGCTTTTTTGAGGAATTTTCTCTTCTTACATGTCTTGCTTTGGAGGCATGACAAATGTCCTGTGTAGCCTGGCTTCCTTCATTTATTACTTTCTGACTACTTACAAGTCATCCTCTCAGGTTCCCCTTTGCTTTAGTTGCTCTGGGGCTTCACATGGGAAATGTGATAATGGCATTGTGGATGTGTGCATCTGGGTAAAGAAGCAGAACATAAGAAAGACAGAAACAGAGAATGCCAGATCAGCCCTGTTTGCCCTGTACCTACTCTTGAGCCAGCAGTAAGAAATGAGCCAGACGGGAGGGAGCTTAGCAGCTTGTTCACGTGGAAGCTCTGGTGCTACAGCCTGCTCCATGGCTCCTGTTGCTCCTGTTGTCTCCCTGCCAATTAAGAGAGGATGCTGAAGACTCAAATATTAGATCTGCCCAAACATTTCATATTCTTGTTATCCCCAGCCTTGCCTCACTCATCCAAAATTTTCTTTCAAATCTCATAGCACACTTCTGCTCTTAGAAACAGATGACTCCACCACCTCCCTTGCAGCCTGGTTCAACACCCAATCACTCTTACACATAATTTTTTTCCTCATATCCAACCCGAAGCTCCCGTGGCACCAGCCTGAGGCCATGGGTAATGATCAGATTGCTGGTTATGTGGGAGAAGAGGCCAATGCCCACATTGCTACAGCCTCCTTTCTTGGAGTTGTGGAGAGCAATGAGGACTCCTCCAGATCTCCTCATCTCTAGACCAAACCATTCCGGTTCCCCAGGTGCTCCTCATAAGACTTATTGCCCCACATCCTTCCCCAGCTTCACTTCACTTCTGTAGGTAAATCGTTAGACTCAGTGCAGCTGTATAAACAGTTCATATCTCCCTTCTGGATTATTATTTGGAGTAACGTCCACCATTAATCAACAGCAGCATCAAGAAGGCACTCTTCATCTAAAATTGGACACAGAAGGACCAGATAAACTTCTGCATTGCATGACTTCCAGAATAGAGCAATAGGTGCCTGTAAATGCGCCATTTCACTCATGGGCAGATCTTCACTTTTTGTAGAAAAAAAACAAAACAAAACACAAGAGTGGGAGTGACAATTGTTCTTCTCCATTTCTCTTGTTATTTTGGAATCTCACCCTGGAATAAACCCATTTTTTGGCTCCTAAAAGGTGAATGACAAAGTGTGCGGATTTTTATGTTTCCACTTAAATGAAACATCACCGCAGGGGAAGTCTGGACAGAAAAGGTAAAAGCTGCCATGTATGCAGCGCTGCATCCCTCCTTGCTGCAGGAGAGATATACAGTTGCATCATACATCTTGATGGGCTGTCAGACTGACAGGGGTCAGAAGGCACTTAAAGGATAACTTCAGCACATCAGCGCTGATAATTTATAGCATCCACATTTATATCATCGGGGCATATATTACTTCTTATAAAAAGTGACGTGAGATAAATGTTAGCGTGTTGATGGAAACAGAAGCTGTGAAATTGGTGTGACAACAAAATCCATGGAACGTGGTCATACTTGGAGCTCAGCATGGGACCAGGAAGCCACTGGAACCACTTGCTATGTGCTTGGTTCGCAGTGGTCATCAAAGAACTGAACAAGAGACATGGGGAATTGATTGATTGTTATGTGCCAGCCCAGCACTCCTAGGACTTTCTCTGTGTGAAATCTGTGCCCTTCTGGAAGGTTTTCAAAGAGGCAATGATAGTTGCTTGAAAGCCATGTGCACAGTTTATGGCAGAGCGGTTTATTTGTACAGGACAGCATCTGAACTGGAGTGAAAAAACAAGCAGGGGAAAAAAAATACCTCATGCTGCTGCAGGGTCCTTATTTTTGGGGAACTTTGCATAGGCTCTCAGGTAAATGCTGAGGCATCTCAACTGCTTTGGCCCCTCTTATCTTTGACTATTAAACCTTGTCCCAGTTTTGGTGACTTTGCTGTACTTCTGATATCCAGGACTACAGACAATCCGTGCCAGCTGCATGCTTATAATGGAATTGGATTTTTAATCTTTGAATGAATTATCTGCAGCTTACTCTTGATCTGCCAGCTTAGCAGCACAGTATCACTTCAGCTATTTGCCGTATGTCTCAGGAATGACTGTAGGGGGGTTGGATCTTCGTGAGCAAGACAGGAATCATGGAACATTTACTGTGATGTCAGACAACTAGCCGGGACTGGCTCCCTCTTTAACTATGGCAGCATCCAGTCTGGAATTAAGCTGTCAAGACATCTCCATTGAACACATGAACTAATTATCAAGACAGGACTGCAATGGACAAGGAGTTACTGTGGTAAGGAAGTCTCTTGCAACTCCTGTCAACATCTGTTTGGACAGAAGCATGTGTAGGTGTCGTTAAGCTCATCTTTAGTTGTTTCAGTACAGGCATTGTTAGGATAGCTATTCAGCAAATACAACACCACAATAACACAGAACCTCTATGAAAATCAGTGTTCAGTATCTTTGAGTATGGAAAAGCAGACGTAGTGCTGTTTTCAGTTAAGTGCAAGTTTTCATTATCTGCAAGGATGTGGTGCAATGGAAGGCTATGATAACACCTTCTACTAGCACACTTTTAAAGGTGCTTGTTAAGATTTAATGTAGAAAGCAACACAGAAGAAGGTGATTTGCCCTTTCCAAAGACTGGTGAGGTTTTGAGGAGAATGTGATTTATGAAGAGAGATGTTTCTCCCTCAGCTGCTAACTCTTAAATGAGGGTAAGGAGGGTTGTACCCCAGGTCCACCCATTCCAGTCCCTTAGGAACACTGCTTGCACCCAAATTACCTGGGTTAGCCACACCTTCTAACCAGGTGCTCAATCACTGGTTCAGACTATGACCTGTCAATTCCCATACAAATGGTAAGAAATAACCGAACAGCTTAAAGAAAGAAGATGACCCCCTTATCTCAGCAAACCTTGGTCTGGTAAGAGGCATCATTCAGAATTGGTCTGCGCTAGTCCTCTCTACAGGTTCACTCAAGTAGTAGCATGATGGCTATTGATACGCTTGCGCTCCTCTATTAGGCTCATCTCAGTCATTCTGTTTCACAGGATCCTGGAATAGTTTCAGGTCAGAAGGAACCTCAGAATGTTTGTGCTCAGCGTCTTGATCAAAGCAAGTAAGTGTGAGGTCAAACAAGGTTACAGAAGATCCACACTGGCCTTGAAAACATCCTAAAACGGAGACTGCACAGCCTCTCTGGGCAAGCTGCCCCACTGCTCTCTTTTCTTTTTCCCTCTCATTGCCACTTGTTCAAACTTACTCCTGTTGTCTTTTGTCCTTCCACCATGTATTACTGTGAACATCCTGGCTCTTGCCCATTAATAGCCTCCTGGAGATACTGAGAGAGCACTGTTACAACCTGCCAAGAAAATCTCTTTTCCAAGCCGATCAAGTCAGATGCCTCAGCTGCTTCTTGTAGAGCCTCTCCTGATTACTGCATAACATAGCTTTCAGCAATTAGGTGACTTAGAGTAGAAAAACACTCAACACCCATAAAAACTGCCTCTGTCAAACAATAAGATAAAATGTTGTGTCTGACCTACAGATAACCAGGCTCCGTTTGTGATTCTCCTCCCCAGCTCTTAAAGCAACAGCTACAGTCAGCAGAGTTGCATGCACTGGATCCTTCTCACAGCAAGGGAAAACTGCAGGTGGGTTTTACCTGTAAGGACCTTCCCATATGCTCTCCAGCCTTCTGCACAGAATCAGAATCACTAAGGGCGGAAGCCTCCTGGTACAACCCTTGTCCCAGTTTGGCCACTCAGAGCCAGTTGCCCAGCACCACGTCCAGTTGGCTTTTGAACATCTCCAAGGACACAGACACCACAACCAGTCAGGGCAACACGCTCCCAGGGCTCAGTCACCCCCAAAGAAATTAAGTGTTTCCTTATAGTACGAAGGAACATCCTGCCTCCTGTCCTCACAGTGGGCTCCACCAGGAGGAGCCCGGCTCCATTTCCTTTGCACCCTCCCTTCAGGTATTCATGCTTTCCCTTCTCCAAACAGACTCCAGTTCTCTCAGCCTTTTCTCATAGAAGATACGCTTTAGTCCCTTCCCTGTCTTTCCAGATCCGGGAACCCACTACTGAACACCACGCTTTAGATGTGCGTCATCGGTGCTGAGCTGAGAAGCAGGATCACTCCCCTTGACCTGCTAAATACAGTCCCACCAACATGTCCTGGTCAGTCTTTGTTGCCTTACATTCAACTTCACATTCAGAAGGACCTGCTGGTCCTATTCTGCAAGGCTGCTTTCCAGCTGGGCAGTCTCCAGCATATATACAAATGTGAGGCTGTTGCTCTCCAGATGCAGGTCTTTGCCTTTGTCCTTATTGAACCTAATGAAGTTTCAGCTTGATCATTTCTCCATTCTTCTGGCATATAGACAGATAATAGAAAAAATAAAAGTGCCTAGGTATGCATTTAAGATCTGGAATTTCTGTAATAGTTGGCTACACAGACACAGACTTACCTGAGATGTAATACTTTAAAAATACTTTAGTGCTCCCAGGGTTGGCTGTGCCTCTTCACCAAGTGCTCAATCACTGCTTCAGGCTGAGACTTAACAGTTCTTAAACAATATACATACAGATGTAGGATGTGTACCTGTATATAGAGTCTAGGAGAAGAGTGAGTTAAAGAGCCTAGAAGTTACACTAATTTCGGATTCTGGCACACATACAGCTCCTAGAAGCAAGATATCACTGAAAATCATTTGTAAATAAAAAGCCTTCATCTTCTGCATTTCCAGCACAGAGGGCTTTTAAGTCATGCTCCAGCAACATCCAGTCAGTGTCCACAGGGAAACGTATTCAGAGTAGCTGCCTGGCATCATGGAAAGGATGAGAGGAGTGTGAGAATTGGTTTGCGCAAGTAGTTAGTAAATGTAGAGGTTTTCCCACAACACCAGGAGACAGCCTGTGAGGGAGAATGCTGAAATGAGGCAAAAGGATGAAAAAAAGGATGAGATATAATACAAATAGAAGAATAAGGACGTATTACACATACTACAGAAGAGGGAATCTCAGGCACAGAGGAGCTGTTGCTCATCACACAGCAGTGTTGTGTGATGCTGATTTCTGACGTTGTGCCCTTAGTTTCAGGAGAAATCAGAAGCCACGATGTTACCAAGGGAAGGTCATGCCTGACCAACCCAGTGGCCTTCTATGAGGGAGTGATGGCACTGGTGGACAAAGGAAGGGAAACTGGTGGCATTTAACTGGATTTCTGCAAAGCCTTTGATGTGGTCCTGAGCCACATCCGCATCTCCACACTGGAGAAAAAAGGATTTGAAAGGTGAACTATTCAGTCAGTAAAGAACTGGTTGGATGGTTGAGGCAGAAGGTTGTGGTCAGCAGCTCTGTGTGCAGATGGAGGCCACAGATCCTAGAGGTCACCGACAAAAACAGTGGGATCAAATGCAGTCTCAGAGGTCGTTGTGCAGTTTGTATGACAGAAGGAAGGGATGTCACCCAGAAGCATCTGGAGAAGCCTGAGAACTAGGCCAGTGCAAACTTAATGAGCCAGTTGTTGCACCTGGAGAAGGACAATTCCAGATAGGTGCACAAGCTGCAAGATCACCCTGAGAGAATCCCTTTGGAGAAGATCTTGGTGCATCTCCTAGATGAAAAGCTGAGCCAGCAATGTCCACTAGCAATCTGGAGGGCCATCTGCATCCTGGGCTGCATCAAAAGAGAGGTGACAGCAGGATGAGGGAGGTGGTTGTCCCCCCGTACTCTACCCTTGTGAGGCTCTTCATGCAGTACAGTGTCCAAGCCTGGTGCCCCCAGAACAACAAAGATGTGGAGCTATTGGAGTGGGTCCAGAGGAGGCTGTGAATATGGTCAAAGGTCTGGAGCACTTCTCCTACAACGACAGGCTGGGAGAGCTGGGTTTGTTCAGCCTGGAGAAGAGAAGCTTTGGGGAACACTCACCGTGACCTTCAGATTCTTGAAGGGAACTTATAAACAGGAAGGAAAACAACTTTTTACAGTCTGACTGTGATAGGACAAGGGAGAACGGCTTTGAACTAAAAGACAGGAGACATAGGTCAGATGTGAAGAGGAAATACACTTCACTCTGAGGGTGGTGAATCACTGGCACAGCTGCCCAGAGATGCTGTGGATGCCCCATCTTTGGAGGTGCTCAAGTCCAGGCTGGTTGTTGCACAGGCAGCTTGAGCTGTTCGGGGGGCAAGTGTCCTGTATGGTAAATGTTGAGTCCTGGCCTGAACCTGAAGAAAAGCTACCAACAGATCCACAAGGTGAATCACAGCAACTTGAAATGATGCATCACGGGGGTGCCACCCTAGCGACAAACCAGCGTTGCCTATGTCGTACAAGCACTGAACATCGCTAATCACCATGGCTGAGTGGGAAGTCTCTGGTCACACGGCTTAGCATGGCAGTGTTTCCGTGGCACATCAGAGTCGGTATGTTCTCAGTGGACAGGAAATGACAGAGATGATAATCCTAACTTCATTGGAAGTGTAAAGCCATCTTTACCAGAACTGTCACGTTCCAAGTTGGTTCCTTTCTCTAGAGGAATCAGTGCTAAAGTTAGAAGGGCTGCATCAGATGTGAGATTCAGTAACTTCCTGCAGAAAATACAGCATATACTCACAGCATCTTTGGAGCTGGAAGGGACCCCCGAAGTCCAACTGCAATGAACAAGGACGCCACGTCTCGCCCAGGTGGCCTCACTCTGGAAGTCTCTGCAGGTGGAACATCAACCACGTCACTGGGCAGCCTGTGCTGGTGCCTCACCACCCTCACTGTAAAAGGAGCTTTTCTTTACACTGAATTGAAATCTACCCTCTTTGAGCTTAGAACCATTCCTCCTTGTTTCATAACCACAGACTCTCTCTATATTGCTCAGCAAAGTTTGGGGAAAAGGTCTGGTGTGCAGTTGTTAAATGGAGTTCTACTAATTATTTACAAGGCATGCTCTTAAAGATCTATTCTAAGACAAAAATAACACGGGAGTGTTGATACACAAAAATCACCAAACGAGATGTACTTGCTTGGGATTTTTTATTTTGTTTTCATTTGATAGGAAATAAGGACATCGTTTTAGTGCTGTCTCTACTAGAGACAGGATTCAAGAGCATTGTCCAGCAGTGCTGAATGAAACTGCCCAGAGCAGTTGCTTTTCAGGATGAGCTTGTGCCCATTTATATGATTAGGATTTGTTGATTAACCTTTTTTCTTTTCTACCTTCCTTCTGTTCTGTGCATTGCAAGAAGGATCTTCTTTGGAAACTATCACTTTAATAGAACTTGGCGTGCTGGCAGCAACCAAGAGATCATCATGACCTGTCTGAGAACACCTGAGCCCTACTTAGCCAGTTTAATTAATTTACCTTGAACAGTCCCTGATATCAAATTCAATCAGTTCTGTTTGATACACCAAAAAATCACTGTCTGATCTTGTTATACTTAGTGTAGAGTTTGTAGAAGCTCTTGAGGTTTTCCTGTTGGAGAAAAAAAGCAGCTTTTTCTCTAAGGCCATCACTGAGTAGAATGATACACATGAAAACAGAATGACTTCTCCAAACAGGGGAAAAAGTAAAAGCAGGCATACGGATTCATTCAGCTCATATGACTGTGACCAGAATGGAATGCAAAAGGGAGCGATGATTTTATTTGAATATTTGCCCTCAAAGCAATTAATTACAGCTCTCGAACTTCAGGCACCCGTGTACTATTGAGGAAAACAAGAAGGAGATAGGGATGCTCGACCAGTCCTCATGTTTGCAAAGTGGCTGCAGAAGATTAAAGAGAGAAAAAAAAAAAATTAAAAAAAAAAAAAAAGGAATAAATAAATAAATAAAAAAAAAAGCACAAGCTGACAATAGAGATAAAAATCTGTTCTGAAACACAGCTTGAAAGCTACTGAGAAGACCAATGCATTATCTCTTGCAGCCTGCTACTTGTTAGCCCACCATATGTTGCATCATCTTTTCCAGGTGAGTGACTTGCACTTTGCCTTTGCGTTATGGATTGCTCACAGGAGTCTCTGGAGCCAGAGTCACCAAGATGAGATTCTGGAAGGTGTTCTCTTGTTGGGGGAGACGTCTTTAAGCATTATGATGGTTATTTCAGCTGCGAGATGTGTCTGAAAGTTAAGTTTTTCACTTCCAGTCGGTGGCAGTCAATCTCTTCTCCCAGATAACTAGCAAGAGAACAAGAGGTGATGGCCTCAGTTTCGTGTGGCCGGCAAAATATGACTTAGTTGCTGTTACTTAAATATGGTGGGACTGTTCCCACAAGTGGAGTGCTGCAGTGAGTGGCCATAAGCTCTTCAGAAGGAGTGGAGGAAGGGATGTGTTGTGACTCAGTTGGAGATTGCAAGTCACTTTCCACCATCTATTGTGTTCCTGGTCAACTGGAGAGGTTCCAGAAGATTGGAGGCTTGCTGATGCAACTCCCATCTACAGGAAGGGTTGTAAGGAGGATCGGAGGGACTGCAGGTCCATCAGTCTGACCTCGGTTCCAGGAAAGGTTATGGAGCAGATCATCTTGAGGAAGATCACACAGCATGTGCAGGACAACTGGGAATCAGGCTCTGCTGCCATGGGATCATGAAAGGCAAATCCTGCTCAACCAACCTGATCTCCCTATGGTTGAGTGACCCGCCTGGTGGATGAGGGAAAGGCTGTGGACAGTCTGTCTAGACTTCAGAAATGCCTTGGACAAGCAGTGCCTCCAACAGTATTCTCTTAGGAAAGCTAGCAGCTTAAGTTACAACTCAAGGAATGTTGAAACAAGCAAAAATGTCAATTATTCACCCATTGGGGTTATTGATCTAAGATACATTACACTGCTCTGCTTGACATGGATGAGGCTGTTATCAAAATGCCACATTCCACCAGCTCTGCTGCTTTCTGGACTTACAGCTACTCAGATCAAGTCTCAGGGAGAAGCTGAGCCCTTGGTTTCTATTCATGCAATAAAGCAGCGCAAGCAAGCAGAAAGCAGAGCTTGCACAATAGTCCAGCTGCCCCAGTTTGGGTCAGTTACAGCCCTCAGCTGCAGTGCCAGCACCTTGAGCTGATTGCTAATATTTAGCAGGCTTATATTTGAACAGCTAAAAACCAAGCAGGGGTCCAATACTGCAGCTGGAGGGGTCATGCACAGAAGTTATTTAAGCTCTGATATGAAACTTCAATTTGTTGGAACTGTATGTATGTATGTATACTTTTGCCAACAATTATCACAATTTATTATCCCTTTTTAAAATTTTAACCAGTTATTAGCAAGCTCAACTCCTGTGCTGGTCATGCATCGCCTGTGAAATCTCACTTTGTGGTATTCACTGTTTACGTTCAAGTTTAAGGGATGTTAAGATTGTGACACCCCACAACCCCTCTCCCTTTACCTCATTGCCACTGTGTTGTTTTTAGGCCCATCTCAGGGCATGGCTCTGTGGGTTCTCCCACCCCATCAGTACAGAACCGGGCTGAACCAGGCCCAAACCACTGGCACACATTCTATGCACATCTGTCATTAGGGTGACTGGCCAGGCTGGGCTCGCATTACAGCCCTTCCTTGTGTTTGTTGGCCAGATTTGTGTCATCGAATGTTCCCGTGAGTAGCGTTCCTCCCTTCATGTCATTTTACATCCGAAAGGTTCTTGGCCAGAAACACGTAACATTTTGTAACATTTCTCACCTTCCCTTGAAATTCACTAGAAACATCCCAAATTCTTTACCTGCCTGAAGAGCAGAGATGTGATAACCTGAAGTTAGAAAGAAGCGATAGAGACTTCTACCTTGGTCAGTCAGTGCTACGATGAATACATCCTGCTGGTTCGTGGGCTGTGGATCGCTGTAGCCCCCATATACAGCTTCTGTATGAGAAAGCCTCACCCAGGAAAGAGCCAATAATGTGGCTTATATACAGCACAGACCACAGTTCCTTCCATGGAGGAAAACCTGCAGCACGATGCTGTGAGCTGCAGCCCCCTTTCTAGGTGTTAGTGGGCATTTCTTTGTAGAAAAGCTCCAACAGAATTGCCCTCTGATACTGCTGCATAGTTGTGTATCAGTGCGGTCGGTGCTCACGTTCTCATACACTCCTGATGCAGGATAAAGGTGTAACTGCATAACAGAAGAAATCAAGCTTTGGAGACATTCTGTTTCATCATGAGGGATATTCTAACGCCTCTGTCAACTCCTGTTTCCTTCCTAGTTCTGCAGATCTCAGATGTTATTGGTAGTAATGATCAGTGCTTCCCTTTTGCATTGAGCAAAGCTAACAGCATCTGAAGTCTGTGGGAGAGTCCTCTCTACGTGTACGTGGTCATTAAGGGCAGCAAGTGATGGGAACCAGTCCTGGTCAGATCCAGCAATCAGCAGGGCCATGTGAGAGCACAGAGATGTCTGTTCCAGCAGGGTTATCTGACCAAGGACTCCTAAGGGGTCTGCACTTCTTTGGGTTCCATGCTCAGCTTTGCTGCAAAGGGGGAAGTTGTGGTTGTGTCCCCATTCAGGGCAGAGATCCTGGGCAGTCCAGCAGGAGGGGTGTGGGGCAGGAGCAGCAGCTGGAGGAGGCTGCCACACTCTTGGCTCTCTGTGCACACCTCACACCATCCCCTCTCAGCTGCCTGCAACACCTAACAGAAACATTTCCTTTATTCACTGCCACTTAAAGGGGCTGCATTGCTCTTAATGACCGGGGAACACGAGCATCACGTTTTAAGCATCGCAGAAGCTTAGTAATGAGCTGTAGCAACGCTTTACATAGGATCACTGTTTAAGCCCTAGCCTTCTCGACTTGCCATTTATTGAAGATGGCTCTATTTGGTATGGCACTGAGCACATATTTCAACCCTGTGATCCACAGCTGTGACTTAGTTAACGATCTCAATAAATCCTACTTAAACAGAGACAAGAAGAGAATTATGCAAATGCATTTCTGTACCACATGTACTTGATATCTGGAATCGTACCATAAATGAGCCTCAGCATATCAACACCGATAACTTTTTTTTTTATAGCAGATGTGAAAAATGAGGCAGTGGAGCAGGGGGTAGTTGAAGGAATCTTATTTCAGTCAAGTTACAGTGGCAGAACATGCAGCAAAAGTTGACAGTTTTGTAAGGAAAGGAACTGTACGGTGGGCTTACACACACAGACGGTGGTTACGGCTGTAAGAGCTGACACGAGTTCTCAAACACAGCTGTGAAGGAGATCACAATTTACATTCCCAAACTGGTTCTTCTAACATGATGATTGAAGTCTCAGTACAACGTCACGGCTTTCTCAGCAGCAGTCACACTCGGCAGCTGGATAAAATGTCCTCCAACAGCCCCTTGTAGACCCAAGCATCCCCTCTAAGCCTCTGCCTCCTGATACCAACCGCTTCATTCTTAGTGAGCCAACACACTTCTAACTCAAACTTCATAGATCCTTTGCCAGAATCTGGCTTTGTTTGGCATTTCAGGGTGTAGCTGCACAGAACAAAGGAGAAGCGGAATAATCATCTAACCGTGTTTCAAAACTAGCACTGAATGATTCTGAATGAAAAAAAGCACTTCATTGGAAGCACCCCACTGGCATTCACGTGACTGAGAAAACAGCCCAGGATGAAGTCAGCTGAGAGCTGCGAGCACCTCAGTCCAACAGTGGTACCTTCAGAGGT
The DNA here is from genome assembly GCF_039878825.1 of Excalfactoria chinensis. Classification (NCBI taxonomy): domain Eukaryota; kingdom Metazoa; phylum Chordata; class Aves; order Galliformes; family Phasianidae; genus Excalfactoria; species Excalfactoria chinensis. The sequence continues at coordinate 72,442,763 of NC_092857.1, read as the reverse complement.
CCCTTCCAGCTCTGAGGATTCCATAATTCTGCGATCTCTTGGCCAAATATCTGCGTGTTTTAACTACCAAGAACGAGTGTCACAGTTACGCACGTTATCTCTCCCAGTTACCCAATTTCATCGTGTGGCTGCATTACGGCTAACCTTTTGTATTTAGAGTTTTACAGGGGACAGACAACACATTGCCCTTCAAGTGCTGCATCGTCATTAACACTTTGTGTTTGTCAGAGAGCTCTATGGGAGCTCACTTAACTTATTTAGCACTGTTTTGCATTGTGTGGACAATTTTTAATGTAGATGTTCATTTAATGTTCCCTATGCTTTTTCTAAAAGTATTGTATTTTACAGCGTGGGGCAGAGAAAGTAAATCAAAAAATTTGCTTTGTTAAGGGCTATGGAACTGACTATTCAGGCTCACACAAGGTGAAGCTGTGCTGTTTTCCACTTACCCCTTCTTAATGTATTCCACCTGTTTCTTTGGAAGGACAGAGTCTGGATTCAGTAGTTGGGTCGTGGTAAGGCTACAGTGCACCTAAAAGCAGTCAGCTCATTAAAAAAATAAAACAGAATCATAGAAAATACATTTCTCCTGAAACATTATGGAAACGTTTCATGCTGAAAGCTGCAGAACGTCTGACCACGCTGACAGGCGCTTCACTCTGCAGTATGATCATCATTAGGACACTGCAATAAGAACAGGAACACTAATTTTGGACAATTAATATCAAAGCATACACGAGTTCTAAAGCAGCATAAAATCCAAAGCAGCAGTGATGGGCCAGGGAAGCACAGAGAGAGGTCTGTAGCCAGCAGTACTCGCTTGGCAGGATTACAGAAGTCAGCCATGGAACCAAATGCTGAGTTCCCTATGACACTACCCTGCCACACAGCTGGAGAATAGCCTGCACTGTGCTGCTTTGCTGAGGCTGAGTGCTTCAGATGTCAAGGAACACACGAGGTTCCATGAGGCTTTTCTAGCCTTGAAGTATCATAGTGCAAAAAAAAAAAAACAACAAAACAACTCTGAACAAATCAAGGTTATTTCCAACCTTAAGTTCAAGACTGTGATGTCTCCTTCTCTGGAGATATTCAGAACTCTCCTGGATGTCTTCCAGTGCTGTTTAATGTACAGAACTTTTTAGCATAGGTTGGACTAGGTGATCTCCAGAGGTCTCCCTTCCAGACTCCTCGGTTCTGTGACTGTACAGGAGATGCCCCTAATGGCTACAGCTCCAGGAGACAGCCAGCTGAAGAGATGATCCATTGATGTTATGGAGCCGTGTATGCTTTCATAACAGCCTTGTTATCACATGAATCACATGTATTTTGAACATGACATCTACGGATGCAGATGTAAGTTCTTCTCCAGTGACTGACGTGATTCTGTTCACTCCATGGAAAAGTCAAGGTACGTACATTCTGGAAATCTCAAACCGATGCTGTGAATCAACTTGGCCAGGTGTAAGTTCTTAATGTAATGTAAAAACGTGTTCTGTGCAGTGCATTCAGTAATTACTTTTTCTAAGGCTATTTAAAGAAGTAGTAAAATAAATAAATAAATGGCTGGGTTGCCAGAGACATCAAAACTCTGAAAATCAAAAGTCACACTGACAGCATCAGAAATTCTTTCAGCTGCAGTTATTAAAGCCTTAACTTTCACCTTGGATTCTACTGAATTCCAGACAAGATCCTAGAACTCCTGAACTACGGAAAACAACTAGCAAGGAATGCTGGAAATGGAACAAGATGGGATTTATGTTATGGAAAATAGGAATGCGTTCTGAAGATGAGTGACTTCTAGTTTTATTTCTTTTTCTGCTTTCAGTGTTTCCCAGTGAATACAAAAAGAGGCTTTAGGAAACTTCTGACCAAGAGAAAGGAAATATAGCTTGCTGTTGTGAACAATGCTTCCTAGGCTGTTCATCGATTAAGGTAGCACAGCTCTACCACATACAGATAACTGGACTCTTACCTCCTCTCAGGAAGAGCCTCGGTTGCTGTCAGTTCATATGTACTTATTGGTGTTTTGGGCTTCTTACCTGGGGTGACTGTTGTGAATTGGCTCTCTGAGACAAAGTATCCAAAACAAAGCAGGTGCCTTTTTGAATTAGAGGATTTATTTTTCTTCAGTCAGGATTTCTCATGGTTAGCAATTAACTTCTTAAAGCCAGCCTCCTACCTATCTCTAGTTTGCATCTTTGGAGTGATAAAATAGGTTTTAACTACAAGAAGAAGACTACAAAAGAAACTTAAGACTGATTTCCTCAGGGCTCTGTAAGTCAAGTCTTTGAGGGACCAGTGCAGTTCAGTATTACAGGTTTGGAAGGGATGAGAATTAGACAGAACTGCTTTCTTGCTCTGGCACTGGTCGCAGGACAATCACTGAGGAATTTACTGTGTCAAAAAGTTCCATTTCACATCAAGTACTTTCCTTTATATGAAAGGTGTGAATTACATACCCACAGTTAATACTACGTGTTAAGTAGCAGCCTAAGAAGTTCTGTGGATACGTGTTGGAAAAGAGTTACGCGGAACAGTTTTGAATTTGTGGAGACACCTCAGTCTAAAAGCTCAAAGATTCAGCTTTACAAAGCTGCAGTTGTCCCCAGACAATGATGTGCTCAACATTTCCAAGAGATACTTCCACCATTCATTGTCTCTAAGTAATTCTTCAGCCTACCCTGAATGTCAGCATTTCCAATTGGACAACCAAAATTGTTTAACTCTCAGGAATATCTAACAAAAAGGAGCAGAAATCACACTACTGCACTTCTCCTTTAAGAAATACCTACTTTTCCTTTTTAAACTTACCCTAAGACAAACATCACAAGTTACCACATGCAGTCTTAAGACAAAAATGAAACCTGTGTGAACAACTAGCCCTCGTACTACACTTTGTTGAACACTTAACAAAGGAAAAGTGACACGTTCAGTCACCCCTAATAACACATTAGCCTGCAAAGACATGGTGTTTCTGAACAACATTCCCGAGCAATTGGAACAGAAGAATCTCCAATTGTAAGAAATGCTTAGTATCTTAAAGGGCAGAGTTAACATGTACAGTATCTACACTAAAAGAGGCTGAGGACAAGCTTTTTTTTTTTTTTTTAGCTTGGAAGTGCTGATAGCACGGACACATTTCCATGGTACGTCACATAAATGTAGGTGTCTGCATTATTAGTCAAAGTATTTCCATTGCCATGCTGCACAGATACATGCAAGTACTGGTATGCTATCATGAGGAATTCAGTAGGTTACATTTAATTTAGAAGCAAGATGCAATTGAAAGCACTGTTAAATAAAAGCATGCTTAAATAAAAGCACGCCCTTTTCTTTCACTCAAAATAATAGACCAGAAAAAAATAAAAACAAAACCCTCATAATGAATGTTAAAGAAATTATCTACTAGACCTCGATGGAAAGTGGAACCACATGCTAGTTTTAGGAACACAGCACTTGTCTCATTATCTGAATGCATCTAAGGGCATCTCCTTGTGAAACTGAGAACTTCTACCATTAACAGACGAGTAACGTGCCCTGATATATGGTTAGACTGCTTGCAGTACGCTGTCAGATGTACAGGCTGGTGGCTGTATGTGCTGTGACCAAATAAACCCCACACTGAAATCTTTCAGAATTTTAGGACCTACAAGTATTGCATTCATACTTAAATTAAAAAGTTCCTAAGCTACACGTGTTCTAGGTTTTCATTTGGTAGATACAACATACCTTTGGAAGTAGGCACCTGAAAGGGTATGCCTTCCACTTGCTTCTCTGTCCGACTCTTTGAAAAGGCCTTTGGAGCAGGAAGTGCAAAGGGCAGTTCATTTCTTAACGCTGACTCTGCATCAACATTCTCTTTGTTTGCATGCTTCTTAGATGCCACTTTTCTTGTCACTGGAGTTGACAGTGTGAATTCCATATCACCCAGTTGAGTATCATGCCTCGAATGCTGCCAGAGATGTAACAAAAGGTATTCTGATCACATCCGGAGAAGTTACTGTCAAGGAAATTCTAACAGCTAAGAAGGTCAGACACAATGCTTATAAAAATATCATACACTACTTGTCCATTGAACAAAATAGTTTAAACCTCGGATTCTCTCCTAGAATAAGTTCATTTCTTATAGACTGTCAAATGCCATTTTTTTATTTGTTCATCCAAATTCTACATTTAGGATTAAACCTCACCAGCTTATCTAAACATAACTATGAATTATCACTTGGTTTAGCTGCAAAATTTGAATCACTTCACTGTGGATTTTCTCGTCCAGCACAGTAAGACTGAATTTCTTTCGGTACCTTTAAAGCTCTGTCTACCTCTAGCCTAACTCCAAAATCTTATTAACTGTGCCTTATCACTTCCCATTGTGTTTTAAAATCCCCACTGACTCCTTTACTTGTTCCCTTGCTTGCTGTTTCTGTGCAAACCAAACACTGGAGTTGGGGTTCTCGTCAAACGAACCATGGCCTACAGGTAGAAGGCACCAAAATTTATGCTTAACATACTTCTTTGCTCAGTCTGTATCTCCTTTTGGTCAAGGTCCACTAGATATCTAAATATGTAGTAAGTACTATGTACAATGAGAAGTAGATTTTTGGATTAAGAACTGTGTTTTATTCTGTAAGAAACTAGCAATAGATCTTCACACACCTGCTCTGTTCTGTTTGTATTTAGAATAAACTCTTCTAGCGGAGATTCTTCAAACAGTGAAGCTTCATCAGAAAATTCCATGGATCCAAAAGTATCTGGAACATTGCTGCAATCTGGCACATCTTCATATGTCATTGCATTTTCAGACTGAAAAGAAATGTTCAACTGAGATTCTTTTGCAGAATTAAAAGGAAGATTTCATCAGAAAAAAATATCAGCAAAATCTAAATATGATTGCTTGGCAAGTTCCAAACTGTGGCTAACAGCTAATGGAAGTCCACATGCCAGCAGCAACAACTTTTATATTATGTTCTTAATAATGTAATTGTGGATTTGACGTTCATATCAAGAGCAGAAGCGAAATTATTCTCAGAGCTCAAGTCATCTTTCACAGCCTGTGTTGACAAGAACAGCATCTCGTAGCCTTTGAAGACTTGGGCCACAAGCTCTTTTCACCAAAAGTCAAATAACAGCCTGAGAAGAACTGAAGAAAAGAATGCAGTGAATTCTGAAAGTGGCTCACGTAAAGGTGAACAAGTCACATCCAAAACGTGAGTATGGAATCTGCAACACTGCTTGAACCAGCATGTGAAAGCCTATGAGTAAGCCCAGGAAAAAGTTCCTTACTAAGTCATGGAATTCAGTCAAGATTTCTAACCTTCGTGTCTCACAACATATATGACTGTGGTATCAAAACATCCCTTGTTTCTGACAGCTTTTTATGATTTCAGGAACATCTTTCCCCTGGACTTGTTTCATACCACTTCACCAAAACTGCATGCAGCTACCTTACGAGTCCTGAGATAGAAAGGAAGCATTTTTGGAAGCTATGTTCTGTTGACAGATGTGTCTCCCGATCTGTGTTCATAGTTATCACAATGACCATGTCTCATTACTACTGAAAGCAGAAACAGCAGATCTAGGGAAGCTTTATGATGACCTACTAAAAAGCCCTTTCCAGAGGGCTGCTAGCTACAGACAATCTCCATTCCGTAACAGAAATCACGTTCCCTTACAATATGAAAGCCTGAACAGGATACCTTGACTATTATGTTTCAGAAGAAATGTAGGCCATGGGGATTTTTTTGGAATTTCCTTAGGCATAAAACTTTGCAAAAAGTTGAACCCGGCATTTTCCTCTGCTGAACTCCATGTCACTGCTGACCGCCTACTGCTCAGATCTCTGTAGATTCTTCTGCAAGGCCTCTCATCTCTCCAGGGAACCTGCAGCACTTCCTGGTTAAGTACCATCAGAAAACCTTCAGAGGATGCATGCCTCTCCTGCATCCAAGTCATTGATTAAAATGTTAAACAGGATTTGCCCAAAAATGGAGTGTTGGGAGCACCGCTAGTGAGTGTCCACTATTAGATGTAGACCCATTCACTATGACTCTTTGAGCTCTGCCACTGAGCCACTCAGTATAGCCTGTACCTGTCCATCTCACACTGGGTAACTTGTCTGGAAGGATGCTGAGAGGAACAGGATCAAAGGCCTCAACGAAATCTAGAAAGGTTACATCCTCTGCCTTCATACACTATGTGGGTGTCCTTACCATAGAACAAGATTTGATGACCAAGACTGGTTGCACACACGCTCCCTTACTGATGATTAGGCCACCAGGCTGTTGACCCAGGCAGAGCTTCAGCACACAGAAGCATTTTTACCAGAACGTTGTGCTGAACTCCAAAACTTACCCCCAGGCTTCCTGACTGTGTGGTGCTGGCGTGTCCTGTTTGTGATGGAATTCTTAAGTGCGTGCGTTTGCCACGAGTCTTCTTGGACTGAAGCAAGAGACACGTTGCTGAGATCTGGTCGTAATTCCACTAGAAAACAGGAGTATTCGGATCTCTTCAGAAAAACTGTCAGTACACAGAAAGCATTCTAAAATTTTCTGCATGTCTGCAGTATTTTCCCCTTGATGTGCAACCTTCGTGTCTGGTCACATTCGGGTAGTTTCAGGCCTGAGCTGATTCACACAACATGTCTGAGATAAAGAAGCAGGCTACACTTGTTTTTGCTTGAAAGTCAGCATACTGTGCAATTGCTGAAAGTGAAAACTAAAGCTGGTGCCAGAGTCTCTACTGAAGTGAATGGCAAAGCTCCTATTAATTCAGTTTGTACAGCATTTCAGCTGGACTCCCATTTTTGGGGGTCATGTTTCAGTCCAGCTCCAGGGAGCATCAACATTCAGCTTGAATTTCAGCAGCTTTTTGACTACTGTGAGAACCACGGGTACAATGCTTGACAGACTTGCAGTGTAGTATAAACTTGGATGACTTACAAGTCATCAGTAGTCCTTTGAGTAAAGACTGTGAAAGTATCACAGACTTGAACGGAAGAACTTCTTCCCCTTGTAGGTTGATTGTTCCCATCATTTCCTATACCTGAAGAAAAGTAACAGTGACTCCACAAATGATCCCTCCTAGATAAGATTTACAATTTACATCTATTCCTACTAAAGTTATATGGGAATCTTAACAACCCTTCAAATTCTACCACTTTCTATTTAATAGAAAGACAATGCAATTTCAAGAGACAATTTTCAGATTCAGGTTAAAGCCAGAGTGGAATGCCATTATTAACATTTATACAGCATCTCTAGAAGCACTCAGTTCTGCCTTTCTCATTTATTTTCAAAAGTTACTGGAATGAATTTATTTCTTTCGGTGTTTGTGAGCTGTAACTCCCCAAACTTGTTTGTTGTCTGAGTGATGTGTTGATATTTTCCACCTATGAGTGAAACGTTTCCATGCAGTGAGTTAAGCCAGCATGTGACATCTATTGTTCATCCATAAGTTTCTGTTTTGAGTCTACCTGGACTTGCAGAGATTCATAAGGATTTTAGCATCGTAGAAAATAACAGAGGCGTAGAAAACACAATTAAAGGAGAAAAAAAGAATAAATGTGAACTTCAGAAATGTAGTTATTAACTAAGGAGAGACTGAAGTTCTGTAGGGGTACCTTACCTCTGAAAGGTATGAAATACTGCATGTTTGAGAATAAGCGAGCATTAGAGTCTGTTCATACAGTAAGGATATTTACCGTAGGAGTGGGCTTAAATAAGTGATTTATTGACATACGTTTATTACCTCTGATATTAATGCTGATAGATTCTCTCTGCTCTTGTTGTGAAACACAGAAAGCTCCGTTACACAGTCTTCATCAAGGTGTCCCACCTGCAAGAACAAGACCTACACTGAAGAAACAGCTTTCAAGTCATCCCACAGCTCAATCTCACCGTGACAGTGTTCTGCTATGCAGCAGTCAAGTCAATAATTAGCCATGATTTCAGATTTTCTATTTTAAATAGTTAGTATTCTGGCTAAATATTGCAAGGAGTAAACAGAAAAAGCCACCCAACTTCAGCAACTGGTCCCTCTGTGGCAACAGGTTCTGAGCTCTGAATTCAAGTACAAAACCTGTCAGTAGATGAGACTTTTTACTTGAGCCGAAGTTACACTTCTATCCCTTCTTAATCACTAGTTACACGGCATGTACAGCACAGCTGTTCTGCAGAGAAACAGTGACACCCAGTGGAGAATAGCAGCCATTGGCTGCAAATGCAGAGTAACTTCTCAGTATCTGCAGCAACAATCTCTCCACACACTCCAATTCCCACCTCCATCCCAACCCCACTACCCGAGCCTCTCACACATGGAAAACAATTGAGAGACAAGGAGACAGAAATGACAAGCACAGATCCAGAGAATCGTAGCATGGCTTGAGTTGGAACGGACCTTAAAGATCATCAAGTTCCAAGTTGCAAAGCTGCAACTCACCAGATCAAACTGTCCAGGGCCTCATTCAACCCAGCCTTGAATACCACCAGGGATGAGGCATCCCTACCTCCTGTTTTATCAATTGCACCTCTCTCTCAGCATGGGGCTGTCTGCAAACTTCCTGAAGGTGCACCCAGTTCTGTTCTCTTTGTCACTGATCAAGATGTTGAAGAGCACTGGTCCCAAGGTGGACCCCTGAGGGACACCACTTGTCAGCAGCCTCTGAAGCAATGTATTCTCACTTCCATGCTGTGAGGATGCCAGCGGTCCAGAAAAGAGTTCAGAAAATACTTCGACTTCTTCGGGTATACATACTTACTGGGTATTTACTTTGCCACTGAACAGCATCAGAAGGACCTTGCATGAGCCAAGGGTGACTTTACAGTTGTTTAACTGTAATCCGCTTCTTTGGGTCTACCTAGTGGGCAGAAACACTCCAGCTGTTACTTACAGCATTGAAAAGAACTGGAGACAATTCTTCTATTCCTAAGAGCTTCGAGGTGCCCAGAAGCACAAATAGAAACCAGCAGTATTTCATCACTTCACCAACAGGAAGGTCAAACACCTGAGCTGGGAAGAGCAGTTACAGAACCTGCGGTTACAGCAAACGTTCCACGAGCATTTTGTATTATCAGACTGCCTAGATACAGCTCAAATGCATACTGAGTATGTTCAGCTTTCTTTATGAGACATCTTTTGTTTATAAATCACTTTTAGTTATACAGCACGGTTAAGAACATCCAAATGCAAGCTGCTTGAAGACTGTTTAATTACTAAAATAGTAATTGTTTCTATAAGCCATAACTAGTACCATGTTTTTATTTGAGAATTTCCAGCACACAGCAATGCTAACCTTCAAGGATTCAAAGCATGGAACAGTTAAACTTGTTTAAACACTGAATACTTTCTAAGTACTCCATCAATGTTTTGACCTTATGCAACAGCATTTTGTAGATCCATCTGAATAGAAGCGGCTCTTTTTCCTGTAGCAGCTGGTTAAGTAGCAGGGTACTGCGAGGTGAAAGCCGTTTGGGAGCAGCGTATTTTCCTCTCTGCAATAAAACAGTTTAATGAAAATAAAATAACTAAAATAAAAGAGGATTTAGAATGAACCTTGAACAACTATTTGGATGATACTGACATTTCTTTACTTTCCAAATGTAGGAACAGACATATGCAAAATCAGCCTTAAGAATCACTTGAATAAATTCAATGAATTTATTCATTGAATGGTGAAATGAAGATGTGCTTGGCTGAGGGCAATGCTGAAAGGCAAACTGCTCACAAGAGCTACAAAATGCATAAGATCACACCAGACATACTTTGCTCTGACCACAGTTATGGCACATAGTCGATTTCCTTCAGTATTCCCAAAATGAAGAGATTATGGGGAACAAAATACTGTGCACAGACACTATGATCCTGGTTAGATTCAAGCAGCAGACTTAAAACAAGTCAGAGTTTTAGATTCCAGGATATTTCAAGATCCATAACATGTGAAATTCAGTTACACAACAATGCCTAGGTGTCTGCATTTCAAGCAGCTTTCAGATCACAGACACATAAAATTAAAACAAATTCAGTGCAGAAATAGCAAGTCTGTATCTTAATACCTGTGAGATTATCCATTTTTTACTGCATTTGGACTAAGTTCTAAAACTTGCTCATCCCAGTTCACTTAAGCAAGTTCCACCAGTTCAACCAATGAAGCTCTAAGATCCTGCGTATGTTAGGCAGATAGGACTAAGCAGTGCAGAAATGATCTCTGACAGCTTTAAGAGCTCCATTCTGCTTGCAAACTCGCAGTCCAAAACTATTCACAATGTTAAGGAAACGAACACCTGAAGCAGTTGGATCATCTGCCATTTGCTGCATTCTGCTTCTTGGCATAATGGTTAGCACAAAGGGTTTTCTGCTGCCCTGCAGAAACGAACAAAGTCCTGCTTACAAATGGACAAAGTCTCAATGTACAGCATAGTTTGTGCCAGACTCAAAAGCCACGTCATTCAATTAATGTGCTCAGGTTGTTATGCACTCCAAAAGGAAACGGAACCAAATGCTGAATTCCGAAGGCAATCTATGGGGTTTTGCATTGCCTCCTGATTCTGGAAGAGGAAATTCTAATAGCAAATGCAGAACTTTGCTCTTCATAGACATGAGAAGAGCTGGCGTTTAATAACATTCATTTCTGGTAAATCAAATGATGTGTTTTTATTTTTACTACATATAGCATAGGGAGCAGCCAGTTGAAGAATCAGATACAAAAATCTAGCCCATTGGCAAGAAAATACTTCTTAAATTCTGTGTGCTATCATGTCATAGAATCAGGCTACAGTGCCACATAGGCCAACCAAGTGTGGAACCAAGTCCACAAAATACTGGTAGACAAAGCAGCAAAAAAGGGGGACAATATTCATCAGACAGGCCTTTCTACCCACAGCTCAGCGTGTTCTGCCATCAGAAAAGTAAGGTCTCTTGTCAAGCTCAGCTACTTCCCTTCTCAGTGTATTCTAGCACCACTGATACCCAATGTTATCCTCCTGTAGAGTGTCATCGTATTGTCATCATCCAAAGGAAAAACCCACACAGCAGAGCATACAGCAGTACACCCATGCTCCAAATATCCGCCTGAGAAACAGAAAGACAAGCTTACAAACCTGAAGCACCCAAAATGTCTTACTGACAGACTGCATTGTCGGTCCTTGCCAAAGCCCACACACAGCCCATGAAAAGCTGGCTCTTTCCCTCAGCAAAAAAACCCTTACAGTCCCAGAGAAAGCATGTAACACTCATTCAATTGTTCTTCCACTCAACTTAGAGCGCTACTAAAACCAGTATCTTCATCTTAGCTCATCACACTGCTGCAGTTCCTTTGACCAGGATTTCACTGGCAAAAACGAAATCAAAACCCTCACAAGGGATTCAGCACAGTTGTGTGTTACTGGCTACGAGAGCTGTCAGCACAGTCACCTGTAAGGCTCTGCTGCTGCTCTGTTTATGTACAGGCACAACAAGGTTCACACACCTCACAGTGCAATTCTCACTTGGACTGTAAAGAAAAAGGAGGCTTGAAAAGCAGTGTGTGGAAAACAAACAAAGCCAGAATTAGAACAACAGTGGGGCCATGGCACTTGTAGGAATTGCTCCGCCTTTAACAGCAGAGTGATTCAAGAAGTATGAGGGCATTCCAAACCTGACCAGTTTGGACAGATGAACAACTGCAAGGAATGGGCTCCAAAATTTCAGACATGAAATCAAAGCTGGAAAAACTCTTCACATTTTCATCTCCCAGTTTTTAGTACATGATGCATTACAATGGAAACAAGTCTTCACATACAACTTGGCAGCTAAAGACAAGTCTGACAAAACAGACTGTGCAAAAATGTGACAAATGATGGATGATTAACAGAGCAAATTGCTCTTTCAAAAACTTAGTAGTAGAAAGAGATCTCTGAAGCTGCTGTTTTGTAGAGCCCCAAAGCAGTCGCTTGAGACAGTTCAGGATCAGCCAGAGACAAACCAGCCAGCTGTGTGAACTGAGACCAATTGCACTTTTCTAGTCTGTGGCCACTGACAGCTTCTGAGAGCTACCAAGCAATGCAGCCTCGCAGAATTCAGAAGGGAAACCAAGAGAGCCTACCTGAGCTCCACTGCGTTTAAATGTGGAGAGGGGAGGGAAAGAGGGTAAAACAAACACCGGTCTACATACCTCTGAGCCAGTATCCACTTTGCCCGGGATTAGCTCTGGTGCTGAAGAAGCTGGGCTTCCACAGCATGTGCTCAGGCGGTAATCAAGGCCTCCCTGGAATAACACAAAGAATAGAGAGAAACATTTGCTTTAACAGAGTTGATGTCTTCTGGGAATAACATTCCAGAAGCCTCAGAGGCTTCTTCTCCTGTGTATATTTTCATTCATCTTACATTTTGTTTTCATTCAATGGGACCTCACTAAGCAAGTATTGTCTAAGACCGTGAGTATCACGTAAATGTGCAGATCTCAAGCTGCCCACTTATCCAGTGCCCTTGGCATGATGCATTATTTTCCTCAGCTGATCATCTGGATTGTGCCTGTTGGTTGTGCAACAACAGCCTGTTGGCCTTGATTACCTGTGAGAGGCTCCAACTTTGGCCAGGAAAAATTATTTGAGGGTAAGTAATTCTCTTTGAATCAGTAAGGCAGCCTTCTCATTCTTTCTTACCAGCACCCATCTTCCATGTTAATAAAGGCTTCTGGAAATCAGTTTGAAGATCAAGAAGCAATTCAGTTCAAGCATATGCAATCACAGGATCCGTATGTCACCTGCAAAAGTCATTTTATTCTATCCACAATCTCAGCCTACCTACAGTTCCTTAGAAGGTTCCTGAGGCACACCAACCCCATACTCCTACCACATACCCTTGCATAAGAGAGGTGATGTACCTACAAGATTATCTACAGCTTAGACTATGAAAATAGGGAGTCTAGGTGGAGAAAATAATCTAACTGTGCTTCTGAGCAATCTGTTAACCACTCTCACACAGTTCAGGCCATTCCAAACAAGATGCAAGTACATGCCAGCCACAGAAACAGCTTGAATTTAGGGTGTTTGCTTGGACAAGTCCCTGTTGCATATGGTGGTCAAACATGCATTTTATTTAACAGATGCTCTTCCCTTTGGCTTTGCACAGAGTCCAAAGTCTATCAGCTTCTAATTATCAGTCAGCAGATTTTCCCAGTGGATGGAAAGCAGTCAGGAATGATTTTCACCCAAGTGCCCAAGGAAAGACATTTTCTCTCCTGTTATTTCTTGCTGTGGACAGTGGTTCCCAGTCTACTAAAAGCACGCTCGCTCTCGCCGTCTCAGAGATCTTCACTGACTGCTAGCAAGTACCCATCTTCCAATAGCCCAGGTGGGAAATACCAGCTTGTATCTGTTGGAAAGGACCTGGGGACTAGGAGGACAAGTGGTGATAGAGCACAGGCTGAATGCAAGCCAGCAGTGCGCTCTGACAGAAAAGAAGTACAACAATGTTATCAGCTGCATTAAAAAGCAGCACAACCAGACCAGGACAAGTCATTCCTGCTTCAACGCTCATTGGACCGCATCTAAAATACTGTATCTAGTTTTGGCCAGGAAGGATAACAACCTGACACAGGTTCTGTGGATGACCTGCAGCCTGTGCAGGGGGCTGAAGCTCCCACTCAGTGAAGGGAAGCTGGGGAGAAAGATGTTGGTTCAGAGGAACCTCATGGCAGCTTCTCAGTGCCTACGGGGGGGAGAGGGTGCGTATGAAGATTGACTGAGGCTGTGGCCAGCAGGTCACGATGGGATAGTGACAGGAAACAGCCATACACCAGAACAGCAGACTAGATAGAAGGAAAAAGCTTTTCAAGCACTGAACATATTCCCCAGAGAGAACATGCAGCCTCATCCCGGGGAGAAGGCGATGATGAGAGTGGGAAAAGCTCTTGAGAAACTTGGTCTGACGATTCCCAGAGCAGCAGGTTCAGGCACAGATCTCTACAAGTCCCCTCCACACCAAGTTACCGTCCAAGCCTATAAATCCATCAGCCTCTCAGCTGGAAGCCAGTTTCTTCTAAGAGGGATAGACAGTGCTTTCTTTTTCAGAGGGGAAAGGCTCTTTAGATAGAGGGATTTCATAAGATGCCTAGGAAAATGCTCGTGCCGGAATAATTTGCTTTACTGAGAGATACCGGCAGCTTAAAACATGCAAAGCTCTAACCTACCTGTGAGGAAAGATTCAAGCCTTCCAGTACCTAACCTGTGCTTCAAGTCTTCAGTGACAGAAAATCCACTGGATGGGGCCAGAGGAATGCATCTCACCCCACACCCTCTGTATGGCCACCATTTGTTTAAAGGATCACTCTTCCTTGAGGCACGAAACTAGAGCAGTTTACACAACAGACTGACACCACAAGGGCTGTTCTCTAGATACAAACTGCAGCAAAGAGTGTAACAAAAATGGGAAACCAACACTCATATCAGATCTGTGTCCCATGAGGAGCATAATGCTTTACTCCCCTTCCAGAGGAAGATACAAAATCCAGCTCAGCTCCAGAACGTAGTACCAAATAGCAATAAGTATCTAACGTTTCCTGTAGTGAAAGAATTCTACGCACAAGATGATGAAGGATGTCTGAGTTTCAGCTGGGACTGAATTTTCTTCAGTGTCTGATAGTATGAATGCTTTCGTTCTAGAAAAGCAATGTAGACAGCGCAGTGATGCTTGAAGTTGCTGCCAGGCAGCGTTGTGCAAAGCCAAAGTCAACATCAGCTGAGTGCCCAAGGAAGTGAGAAGGAACAGAATTAGGACAGCTGACTGAAACCGGCCAAAGGGATGTTCCATACCATACGACAGCTTGTGGAAAGAGTTTTGAAGGGGGTAGAACTTCATGTGAATCTCTTCCACTACCAGGAGGCTAACTGGACACGGACTGGTAGGTGGTGAGCAATTGCTTTTGCATTCATCATAACTACCATCCCTTTCTCTATCTCAGTAAATAATTCCATCTCACTTTGTGTTACTTTTCCCCCCTTCGGTTCTCTCCTGCAGTCCACTGGAATGGAGTGGAGGACTGTGTGCTGCTGAGCCACCTGCCAGGTTAAACCACAACAGCAGGGTAACTTTCTCTCTCCAATTTAGAAACAGTGAAATCAGAGAGATGCCCTGTAAGATAAGGTGATCTGAAAATGCATTTAGAAAGTATCAGAGAAAGATCAGTAACAACGGCAGCACAGAAAGCACGGAGCAGCACCGACAGGACTCTCTCCCATTCCCCGTGCTCAATCAGAGCAGTATGCACAAGTGCTCCAGTTACGCCCTGGGTCGTCACTGTGGCAGACCACACCAGCTAAGAAATCTGACCCTGGCCTCAAACTGTGTAACTGAAGCATTGCATTCATGCTGTGGGTGGCACAGATCACTCAGAAGGTGATGACATTCGGGGGCTCTGGTGTCCCACAGACCTCGCAGATGCTACTTCAAAACACTGAAATATGTTAGGAATTAAAACCAGTTCTCTTACCGTGAGTGCTGATTAATGGCTTCTACAAAAAGAGAATATATCACATTTCCTACTTCATTTTCAAACCAGTGAATCTTGAACCCAGTCTCCACTGAGATCTGTCAGAATCATTTCATTTCAGCTTTATTTTTATATTATTGTCTACTGCTAAAGATAAAAACAGTAAACCGAAGTGTGGCAGAAACTATTTCTTACCTCTAAGACTGTAAATATTTCTTTGGTGTCTCTCTTACATGATACAATGGGCAAACATGTGGATGACTTCAGTTCTTCGTGGCATCAGTTTCTGTTTTAGCACGAGGCAAGTCATCCTTAAGAGACCATAAAAGCAAGCTATGGAATCGCTAACTACTGTGCCATACCAGGTACCACATCTGACTGCTGTGGAGCATAAAAAGCACATATGGCACAGTGCACAATTCAACATCAACTCAGCAAAGACTGACATCACTCCATAGAAAATCTGGAACGCAGATCTGTGAAAACTGAACAGAAAAACATTCAGCATTTTCATTGGCATTTTGTGAAAGTTGCTGTCATGATGTTGAACTTCCTCCACTTTACAGCCAGAGAATATTGCCCTCTGAACAGCGAGGAACAAGATTTGTGGTGCTCTGTTCAACTTTTTCCAGTTCTACAGCTTCTTTCAAAAGCCAGTGGGACCAGCAGGCTGCATTCCTATGTACCATCCCCCTGCCCCCGTGTTCTTGAGAACTCCACAACTCCAACAGAAGATACGATCATATTGAAATGCGTTTTGGCTTACCCCTAAAGTAACTTTGTCCATGATTTTTATTGCAACTCTTTCACCAGTAAGAAGATGCCGCCCGAGTGTTACCTTTGCAAAACCACCCACAGTTCAAAATACAGATGCTTAAAGTTGAGTGCGAATTCTTCTCTAATGTAATACTAGAGGAAGAGGTAATCGGCACCATCATTTTCCAACTGGTTTCAAAAGTCCAATTTCAAGTTTATACAAATGAAACCTGACATAGAGAACCGACATGAGCTGTCAATCTATTCTCAGATTAACTCTAGAGTGGTGAGACAGACTGTTAGGCGTGCTGTTTCTGTACAAAGATGGCACTTACCCGTTCCAACTGCTTAATGCAATTCCCAGGACTTGAGAATTTCCTCGTAGCTGTTGACAGACATCCTGAAATGTGCATGAACTTAAGATCCTCCAAGCACGTGCAACGAGGAAGTGCCAGCAGTGTTCACATCCTCCTTAGGACATCTTCTTAGAGGCAGATCCAGCGCTGCTCATCTTCTCACCAAGGTGCATCCCCCTCTCACCCAGCAACAACAAAACGCAGTGCATGAAGCTGACTTCTCTTGGGTTAACAATATGTAACACCCCTCAGGGCTTTGTGCCACAGAGCAGTAGCAGGGCTGGACTACAGCTTTAGGAAGCAGTGGAAGCCTTTCCCTGTATGGTTACAGTGTCCCTGCACGCACCCCACAACCAGAGCAGTGCAAGCTGAGCTGCCTTGCTGTTTCTTGCACTCATCCCCATCTCTGCGAATGAAGACTCGGAATGCAGTCAAGGCGTTGATTGAGCACAAGCGGGCCTTTATTCAATAGGAGAAAGGAGGGGGTGTGAGGTCTGAAGGAAAGGTGGGATTCATCCTCCCTTATCATCATGAGAGTGGCTCACAGCTCGTGCTGTTGCTTGGAGGCAGGGACTGGTGGTCTGATTCTACGCCCCCACCCAAGACGCTCGGCTTCTCCTCACTGATGCTGACCTGAGCCTGCATGGTGGTGCTGCTGTCGGGGCACTCGGGTTGTGCTGGGATTGTGCTGTCCTGGGACCCCTGCACTGGGTCCCAATCCAGGCTGGTGCCGGTGCTGTCTGGCAGGCTCAGGTCAGCAGCTTCAGGAGGGATGGGATGAACAAGGGCTTGAACAACGATGACGTTCTCATCTTCATTGATGGTGCCATATGGAAGGCTGTCGATTGAAATGCAGCATCCTGTGCTTCCTAACAGCTCTGCGTTGATGGAAGCACAGGATGCGCTGTCGTCCCATGCCCGGCGTCTTCGGGGAACACATGGGCTCGGGTCACCTAGGAAGGAGGAGATGCACAGCGGTTAGTGTCAAACGTTCACAAGATGAATCGTGCTTTAAAGAGGATCTTGACATTTGGCTATGTAGTGGTGGTGGGCAGAAGCAAATAGGCTTCTAGCAACAGTGTCACTGTCTTGACAGTGATCCTCGTGCAGGTGCACCTCTTGTGTTGACAAGAGACACATTTGGGAAAGACAGGGGTGAACCAAAGATGTCAGGCACGGGCTCGAACGCCAGAAGGAGGTACAAGCCCACTGAAAGCATGAATCCTACCTGTGCTGCTGACAAGCAGTGTTTTGAAAGCTGCATTTGCACCCTTACCTGCCAGGACCAACACTTCTGCTTCTGAGGGCTCCCTGGCACTGCTCTGCAGTTGGCGTTCGGCTGCAGGGGATGGTTTGCCCAGGCAGAAGCAGGAACGCCAACTGCCAGCTGGTGCCTGCTTCCTCTTGCTGGGCACTCTTGGTCTGGAGAGAGAAAACAGAGCATGCTGCCAGTCGTGGTGCAGGGTGAGGGAAGAGCTGCTCCGAGCCCTTGACGACAGTTGCCCATTCCTGGCAAACCCACCCGACTAATGATGGTAGGGGCTGGAAAGGGAAGTCCTCTTTACCTTTCAGATGGAAAATCAAGGACTGTGTGGAAGATCCTCATTACAGCTGCGGGGCCTTCCTCCACCTCAGTGTTGCTGCTCCGTGTCGCAGCAGGAGAGCTGCTCTGGCCTCTCCTCTCTGCCAGAGCCTCCTGCAGCGTGAGCAGCTTTGCAGATGGAGGAGACACCCACACAGACTTGGGCCCAGCAAGAGAACTGTGCCCTGCAAGGGGAAACCACAGGTAAGAGGGAGGATCAGAAAGCAGCAGCACAGACATCCCAGTTCTGCATTTCTCTCAGACTTGCTTATCAGAGCCACTGGAAGAAGAGGGGCTCAAAACATCTGAATGGCAGTGACGGTTTTCTCCATGTAAATTATGGGTTTGGACACTCTCAGAATCCAGGAACAGGGCACCATATTCTAATCTAAACCCAGAAGCCTGCTGTCTCCTCAACAGTAAGAGCATTTTCAAAGGTCTTGGAGAAGGCCTGGATTGGATCAAGGTGTCAGATCAACATCAAGCTAATGGAGGAAGACGCTCACCTGCTCCCTCTCCCACGGCTGGTGTGGATGTGGAGGGGAAGAGGACGTCTGTGTGGGTGATGAGGAACTCCACCACATCTGACTGCATCTGCAGCTCCTTGCATGCAGCTTCTCCATAGGTGGAGGCAGACTGGCTCTGCGGGGATCTGAAGAAAAGGCAGATCTTACAAGTCATTTCCCCAAGATCGTTTCCCCAAGTCTGAATTTCTGTAGCCAAAAACTGACAAGTTGGGCTCAGGAGACTTCCGCAGTGGGCAATCAGCGATGCCACTGACGAAATTCTCCTGGATAAGCAGGGACACAGCAGTCCCAGCTAAACAAGTGACTAGAAACTGTCATCTGGAAATTGTGCCCCTGGCGTTGGGCAGGAGCAGAAGTAAGCATCGTGGTGAAACGGAAAAAGAAGTTTACCTTAAGAGGTTTGGAGCCCACACTATCGCTAAGTTCTGAGCATGCATGTTGGTCACGGAGCAGTTCCCAGCCAGAGACGCCAAGTGTTTCATTAAGTACTCCAGCGTCCTGGAAAACAAGAGGGGCAGATGTTCAGCACCAAAAAGCAAGCCGTGCTGCAGTGCACAAAACAAACCTCACTTCACGCTGGTTGTTGTCATTGCTACTGTCCCCGAATAGGAAGTAGGTAAAACTTAACTATGTGCCACCACGCTGCAGCACCAAGCCCCAGCACAGCACAGCCGCAGCCATCGGCTGCACCAACCGTGCCCCCATGCCAAGGAACCGACCCAGTCAACCGACCCGACGCAGCCTTCAGCCGCTTCAGCGTGCACAGGCATGATGCTGCCAGCGTGAGGCAACACCTGGAATCGCATCATGGCCCTCTGAAAGGCAGCAGGGCTGAGCTCAGCAGACCGAGTGCAGCACTGACCTGTAGTGAGGAGCGGGCAGCTGCTGGATGGTGTCCTGCATTCTGAGCAGCCGCTCCTCCTCTGTAGCTGAGCAAACAGCGTCCTGGAAAAAGGCAGGAAGGGATTCAGACAACAGGCGGGAATAGCAAAGGGAAGGGATTTCTCGCAAGCATTGCAAATAGCTTAAATAAGCACCTCCTGGCACCACCAGAAGTGGCATCAGCCAGAGGCAGGAGGTGGCAAAGACATGCCTCATGGGGCTAACAGAAAGAAGACCTCGGAGCTGGGGCACTGCTGCAACCATCAGCCAGGACGCCCAGGGAAGAGGTACGTGTCATTTCCAAGACATTGCCCTGAGCTTACCGAGAACTTGCCATACAGCTGCTCGGTCAGCAGAGGGTTTGGGAGCTCCCTGAAGTACATCTTGCACAGGGAGCTCACGCTGTGAATGTCTCGGACGCTGAGCTCGGGAACCTGCTCCGACTCGAATTCATGGCTGCAGAGAAGGACACAGGATTGAGCAGAGGGCTTTGAGAAAGAGGAAAGCAAGTCCAAAGCCACAACAAATACAGTCAAGAAAAGGAAGGGGTTCCTCTGAACGCCCGCAGCATGGCACGTGCCCCTGCTGACAGCTGTGTCAGTCGCAGCACTCTTACCGTAGTCGCTGGATCCTGGACGCCACGCCAGACAGGCGGTAGATCCCCTGCACCACGCCATGCTGCTCGATGAACTCAGCGCAGCTCTGCAGGACCTGGGGGACTACAGAACAAGAGCCAGCGGTTAGCTTAGCTTCTGACTCAAGTCCTGGGTCAGGCCCTGCTCTTCTCACATCCCACCCAGTAAGCCCAGCCGGGCTACCACTTGCTTCCTCCTTAGAGGAGAAAGCTGGCAGAGACAGCTGTGAGGAAGCTGCACAGAGACGTGTTCTTGGCTTTCCAGAAATGCCACCACCTAGCAACAGCCTGGAGAAAGTAATTCTGGCAAAATCACAGACACTGCAAGTCCCATCACAGCTCCCTGGGGAATGGAGGAATCCAATCTCACGACCAGAAGAGCTAGGAAAAGGCTGCAGGATGCTCTCTTTGGCCAGAAGGCTTCCTACGTTTTCAGACTGAAACAATTGTTGGATATGATCTCCCTTTCATCTTTAGATGCCCAGCGGAGGGAGATCTCAGCAATGGGCTGTTCCTTACCATCACGGCCAGAGCGGAGAAGGTGCTCCCCCAGGTCACACCCAAACACCCCTTCCTTCGCCGGCTCCGGCTGCTCCGATCTCCTGGGGCGAGCCTTCACCACCGAACGAAGGAAGGTGCTGAGCTTGCCCCGTTTCTTCGGCACTGCAAAGAAACAAAACAAAGAAACCAGTTCATTTCAGGCTTGGCTCAGTTGGACGAGGCTGAGCTTAACGCCTTCGACCGAGCACGGAACATCGGGAAGAACATTCCCAACAAGGACACGCAAGAACGGATTTTTCCCGTCCCTGCACGTGCCCAAGGCCAGGTCAGAAGGGGCCCCGGACAGCCTGCTCTCGACTCCTGCTAAATGCGCAGGCTGGGCACCCAGACTGAGGCAGGGGCCTTGGAGCCTGAGGATGATCCTTTAGGCACCTTCCAATCCCAAGCCATTCCAGGAGGATTCTGTGACTTCCCCAAGCCCAACAATAAACACAGTGGGATTGGGACAGATCTCTGCGTGTTCCCATGGACCTTAATGCAGTCCTGTTGCTAAGCTTGCTCAACGCGGGCATTAACGAACGCCCTGAAAGCCACGCTCTGACCCCATTTTACTAACCCACATTGTCAAATGTGACATGTGTACCTGGCTTTGGCAATGAATTGATGAGGGACTCGGGAACTTTTCCACTGATGAGCTCCACGCACTCACCAGGGAAAAACCCAACCTGTAACAAGAACAAAAAGAGAGGAGGGCATTAGCCTGAGCCCAGAGCCAAAGGGAATGTCCCCTGACAGTGACACAGGGCAACCGTTTGCATCCGGAAGCCATCCTGTGCAGGCAGAGCAGCTCCAAGCTGATATTCCTGACTCTACTGAAGTTGGGCTCTCTAGTCGAAAGCGTGTGCCTACCTGAAAGCCAAGCTTGCCTCTCCACCAGGGGCTCAGCTCCTTTGGTGGCATAGAAATAATGCACACCAAGTCTCCCACCTGCAAGAGACTGAAACGTCAATCCCAGCTTCAGCACAGCTGGCAGGAAAGCACAGCTCAAATAACTGCCTTCTTCTGCGCCACAGAATATCCTAAAGCTAGACAGCAATTGCACCAATGCAGCCCCAAGGCATTTTCCCTTCTAAAACTGAACTTGGAGGTACAAGAGTCACACAACATACACAGTACTGCTGTGCAGTAGGAAACAGGTCTCAAAATCAGCTGGCTCTCTGCCAAAGGCTATGCAAGAGCTCCACTTTAACCACGGGCATCAGTTAGCAGGGCTTCCTGAACACATCTGCACACTTCACACACCCGTCTGCTGTTGCTCAGAGACCAGGCTCCCATACTGGGCAGGATCTGCTTGATTACAAGGTTCAAATGCCCAATCCAACCATACTGGAGAGATGGCTGAACTCCTCCTGACCCAGCGCAAGTCTAAGCTGGAACCGAACCTTCGAAGCTTCACCTCGTGAGACATTCTGAAGGTGTCTGAGAAGATTCCTGAGCCGTTCACACCCTAGACTACTCTCCCGTGCATGACAACAAGGAACGCCTGTAACTGCTTACCTCCAGGGAGACTTCATCCGGCCCCTGGGCGACGTAACGCTTAATAACATGGGCTGCCGCAATCGCTGGCACGTTGAAAGATGACTCCGCACGCACCAGCTGCGGCTTCCACATGTTATCAGCCTGCAAAACAGAGCACAGGCCGTGGTCAGGAGCTGAGGACAAACCAGGAGGATTTCAAGGGGAGGAGCACATCTGCAGAGAAAGCTGCAGGAAATGCGCTCCCTCCTGATCAGGAGCACTTCAGAAGGAGCTGCACTTCTCATCACAGTTGTTTCTCTTCCTGGCGTGCAGTGCCAGGCCATGCCAAGATGCATCTCTCTCTACCCAGACTCATCAGCAATGGCACTGGCGCAGACAGGTGGCCAGGCCCTTTTTGGCCCATTCTTTCCTGCAGGAGAGCACATCTGCGGCTCCCTCTGCTGGCTCAACACAGAGAACAAAGACAAGCCAGAGCTTCATACTGTACCTCCGTGCCCGCCACCTCGGGCTCACATCTGATCTCGCTGCATGCGTTGCCCATCCCAGCAGGTGTGACAAGCTGGAACAGAGAAGAAACACACGTCTGTTTTCTCTATTCACCCAGCACAGTATGGAGGGACTTCTTCAGAACTACCCTTGCATACTCTGCGGCATAGGCAAGTGTTCGAGAAACTACCCCTTGCTTCAGTAAATTCAAACGTGACAGCCTATTAGGCAGCGCTGTACCAAGTTGCTATCCCTCTGCCAGCAGATGGGGACTCTGGCACAGAGCAGCAGATGCAATCACCCAGAGCACTCTGACAGTGCGATAGCAGGGCATTAGACAGCATCCTTCTGAGGGCTGAGCTGGAGGGCAGTGAAGAAACCCACGGCATGTAAAACGACGTGGTGGGACAAAACATGGCACGTACCTGGCAACGAGATCACCTCAGGCTATCTGCAGCAGTTCCTGGTCACTCTGCTCAGATCTTATGAGAGCAAAAGCTGCACCAAGGCAGTGGGCGGAGGGTGGGCAGAGGAGAGAGAAAGAGCAGGTCAGTGAGCAGGGCTAAGACAGCCATGGCATAACGCACACAGCACAACCGTCCCATCCACTTGCTGCAAGACATGCTGAGTCTCAGGCTACGTGATGCCTGTCCACCCAGCAACCTTACTCTGCTTCCATAATTGAGCAAAGAAGACAACGGAAGAAGCATGGGACAGGTGCCACCTTTATGGACACCCCCTTTGGAATGTGTGTACCAGGGGAAGATTATGTCTGACGGTCAAGAGTAAGCAATATGGTGCTTTGAGCGCTGACAGCCAGCACTTCTCAACACCTCGCTGCCCACCCGTCCATCCCACGCTGGCTCAGCTTACCTACAGGATGCTGCGCACGATGGTACTCAAACAAAGGCACTAAACGCACAAGAACAACAAGAAAACCAACCACTCCGAACTCCTACTCGCCCACAAAGGAACACAGAACGCACCGCTCCTCCCCTCATTCCAGCCGCTTATGACATCACCAACGGCCACCAGCCTGGTCCACCATGACCCCCCACAAGGGGGGGAGGCAAGACCACGGGGTCACATCTGATTCCAACACGGCACCACAACATTGCAGAACTCACTGTGGGGTTGGAATTATGTCCTGGTGTGGCAGCGCAATGGGAGGTGTTTGGGCACAGCTGAAGAGCTGGCAGACACCGGAGGTTTCCAAAGGAGGGTGCCTGGTTAACTCTCAGCATTCTTTTGCAGGGCTCTTTGGGATGCTTCAAAGCCATTTCACTGCCCAGGTCATTTCTAGAAAGTCCAGCTGACAAATGCTCACTTTGTCTGGGTAACGCCTCTATGCATCATGAATGAAAAATAAAATTAAATGGGCACGCGACCCTGTGAAACTTACCTCTCTGCTCTTGTTGTCAGCCAGACACCTAAGATGAGCATTACGTGTCCCTGCTCCTGAATGGAGATGCACCCAAGTCTGTGTTCCACTCTGCTCCACCTAAGTGTCTAAAAGAAACACAGACAGAGATGATTAGAAGATCCTTTGCGCAGACGAAAGCGCAGGCTGCACGCCTATTCTCTTTAGCAAGAAATACTACTTGAGAATCCACAGACAGTTTTATGAGAGGTAGTATGAAAGATGAACAGAAAGGAAATAGATTCATTAAAATAACCGAGTTAATCCTCTCCCCGTCAAAAAGGAAGCCTTCTGGGCACTGTTAGCAGCACCTCCTACAACACCTTGCACCACAAATTGTGGCACATGCATTTTTTTCCCACAGGCCCCTCACTTCTGTCGTTAGTGTCAGATCCACTCAGGTTCAAATACGTGGATCAGAACAGCCATTCAGTTCTGCTGAGGCAGGATCCCACCACTGGGATGTCCCCCAGTCCCATTCCCTGCTTCTCCTGGCACGGGTGGGGAAAGGAACAGCAAGTGATATCACCTACCCAGACTTCTGCTGGGCCTTCCATTCCTTCGCCCATCCCAGGGAGAAGCAGGGGAGCTCCCGTGGCACAAAGCTCGCAGCTGGAGAAATCAAGGCTGCCTCTAAGATGGTGCTTTCAAACAGCACGAGTAACTGGATGTAGGACTTGAAACACGAGGGTAACATGAAAAAGCCACCAGTCCCCACGGATGGGGCTGTTCACAGAGACAACAGCTGCGTGCTTTCCAGCAGTGTGATGCTCACCCAACAAAGCGCTCAGCCAGCAGATGCCTCCAGCGTCTGAGCATCCATTTGGAGATGGTTTTCTTAACATCCAAGCTGAATCTCCCCTCATACAACCTGAGGTTGTTCCTTCCACTCCTGTCACTAGTTACATGGGAGAAGAGCAGGACAGCCCTCACCCCCACATAACCTCTCTTCAGGTAATTGTACAGGATGAGAAGGTCCTCCCTGAGCCTCCTCTCTTCCAGACTAAGTAATCCCAGTTCCAGAAGAAGCTCCCCATAAGATTGTGCTCTAGACACCTCACAGCTTCAATGGTCTCCTCTGGACACATCTCAGCATTTCATTGCAGTGAGGGGCCCAGATCAGAACACAGAACTCAAGGTGTGGACTCACCAGTGCCGACTACAGGGGGATGATGGATTCCCTGCTCCTGCTGGCTCCAGCCTTCTGCATTCCTATTGCAATCTAAACCATTCCTGCTGTTGTAGGACTTGAATCCTCATTTGGGGCTGGAGCTCAACAGGTCAGCACATCAGAAATAACACAACGTGCAACTGGAAGACGTGTCTCAAAGCCCAGAAAATCCAACTCTCTGACCTTGGTGCAACTCACCAATCAAGAGCCAGGCCTTGACAACTTGGCTGATCTGAGCACACGGGAGGGGGCCAGACAGTGGACCACAGTGTCCATTTCCAATGCAGCTCCCTGTAGAGAACAGCACCAATCAGCAGGCGTGAATGAATTCATTGACAAGCTGCACAATGAGTCTGTTCTTTATATGAGGAAAAAAACAAAACAACACACACACATAGATTCCTGACCAAAAAATGTGGGAGTTAATAACGACCAAAGAGGTTCCTGTTCCTAGGCCTAAACCTCTCACCCCAGCTCCTGGGTGATGCCCACAGGCTTCAAGTCAGGTCTCAAATCCATTGGACTCCCGTCACAGAACTCTATCAGAAAGGATGTCACACATGTGACACTTACATACATTTTGCACCAGGAACAGTGCTGCCAGCACGAGCCCCCTGTACTCAGCACTGGTGCAGCTGCAACTCAAGTTCTGTTTCCAGTTTTGGACCCCTCACTGCAAGAAAGACACTGAGGCTTTGGAACATGTTCAAAGAAGGGCAACAAAGCTGGTGAGGGGTCTGGAGCACAATGGGGCCATATGACGAGAGGCTGCGGGAGCTGGGAATGTTCAGCCTGGAGAAGAGATGGCTCAGGGGAGACCTTCTTGCTCAATATAACTTCCTGAAGGGAGGTTGTAGTGAGCTGGGGGACGGCCTCTTCTCTCGTGTTATTATTGACAGAACTAGAGGGAATGGTTTCAAGCTGCGGCAGAGGAGATTCAGGCTGGACATTAGGAAATAGGACTTCTCAGAAAGAGTGGCCAGGCTCTGGAATGGACTGCCCAGGGAGGTGGTGGAGTCACCGACCCTGGGGGTGTTCAAGGAACAACTGGATGTTGTGTTGAGGGACATGGTTTAGTGGGAGCTATTGCTAATAGGAGAACGGTTGGACTGGATGATCTTTTAGGTCTTCTCCAACCCTGGTGATTCTATGCTTCTATGATTCATATGCTAACAAGCAAGCAGAGGCTCTTTTGTTAAATCTTTCAATAGAGAGAAGAGTTTATATCTGCTTCCCCCGACAACAGAAACACGGTACCAGCTTTCCAAGCCCACCCGCCACACAGTAGGCGGACAACGCACACGTAACGGAGCACGCACATCGCCTCTGGCATAACTCGAGCCCACAACCCACCTTCAGATCTCTGTGGATTTCTCGTGTTTTACACCGATGCAGCCTCGCTGCAGCTCCATGGGTGTCACACAAGGCCTGCAGGATCTCTTTCTCCACAAACCGCACCCGCGGGCCTTGGTCCATGAGGATTGCCACCTGCCCTCCTGAGCAAAAACAAGCACTAAGAATGAGAGCAAAGCAGACTGGATTTGCCCTGGCCTGGCCCAGCTCCCAGTCGTACCAAACAAAACCTGGGATGCAGACAGCTCCCCAAAACCCAGCTGGACACCTGCACACAAGAAGTTGATCAGATCCATCCCCAAGCAAGCACCAAGCCGCCCCAGGAAGCTCTTTGCCATCAGCTCCGTCATCACCCTTCCTTTCCTCCACACCTCCATCCCAAAGTGGTTTCCACATCTGCCAGCACGTGTTACCTCCCACTTGCTCATCACACAGTGCTTCAAAAGCACCAAATCTGTTTCCGGGGCCCTCCTTCACCTCACTGCGATAACACTCAGGATTCAAATTACACAGAAATCCTAGCAGAAGTTCTCGGGGAGAACTGCACCTAACATTCCTCCTTCTACAAGCAAACAGGCCCAACACATGGTCATAAAAACGCTTTCATCAAAAAGAAGCAGAGATGGCACGGCGCAGGACAGACGAACTCGGTGTGCACATTTGAAGCCAATCGAGAACCTAGTCCTTCTTGCTGCAGGACCCCTGACTTCTGTTAAAAGCTGAACGGAATACCTGTTTCCATCAGCTGCCACCATCCCAAACAGCCAGCCTTCTTGTGGTCACCCGGCCCAAACATCCCTTTTGCTCTACACTTGATTCCTGCAAGAGAGATGGGAGCTCGGCACGCACACCAGCCTTCCAACACCCCATCCCAGCAGCAAGGGATCACAGCACTGGCACAGCCAAAACAAAAAGGGTGTGCGAGTTTCCTGGTAGCACTCAGTGTGAACAAATCTACCACTGAGCAACACCGTGAGCCCCCACTCACCTCAGCAGAGGTCAACCTGTAACCCCAGCCTTCCCCTATCCATGTGCACACGCACACCCGTGCGCCACCCTGCCTGCTTTGCACACCCCCATGCACGCACTGCATCTTGTACACCCCTTTGCATTCACAGACGTGTGCAGACCTTCCCTGGGAACACGTACGTGCCTACACCTACCACAAACATCCCTTTGTGTGCACCCGTGTGCAACCCAACTCCTCAGCACACGCACGCATTTGAGCCACCCAGTCCACTCACCACGTGCCCTCCAGCATCACTGCTGCCTCCTCCGGTACCGTACCCGTAGTTGCTTCAGAGCTCACTAGCATGGGCTTCCGTCCTCCCCTCGGCAGCTGCTCCTGCGCTCACCTTCATTCCTACTGAGATACCGTCCGCTTCCAGCACCAGCTGACCTGCAAGACACAGAGAAAGGAAAGGTGGGATTCATGCAAACTCAGAAGCCCAAGGCTGCATCATCACCACGTATGGCAGCCTCGGGAAGTCAGCTGCAACAACAGCCTTTGTCAGAATGGAAACAGGCACCGTCAATTAAGTGTGACCTCCAAAGTCATTGCCACCATCAGAAACAGGCACAGAAATCGCTCACTTCACTGCAGGTAGTTACCTCCAAATTCTTTTGCTTTTGGGAAAATGTGGACACCGAATTAAGGACACCAGAAAAGTGACATCTACTTCCCTGGAGGTGGTTAAGCTGGGAAGCAGGACTTGAGCAAGAAAAGCTTCTCAGCTCCTTGTAAGGCACTAAGTGATGGGGTGATTTCCCATACCTGCAGAAATCCTGACCTCTGCCACAGGTGGGTGAGTGACACAAAAGCTGCGTCCTTGGTTCTCAGCCTTACCTTCTCATGCTGTTCATCTTGCTGTGCACCTCCTGCTCTGAATAGTCTTCTTATGCTCCCACGGGACAGGTAGAAAATGAAGACACAGCCCCTGCCACCAAGGTCAGCTCTGCAACACACATGACCTGAGGAGCACTTGGCTACTCATGCAAACTGCACAGTGCAAGGAAGATTGTTGCCTGTTGCGCTTCTTCTTCTCCTGGCTCAGAAATTAATTTTCCTACGTAGAAAATGGGAAAGGAAAATAAATAAATATATAAATAAACAAATAAAGCAAAATCCTGACACAAAGCAGACGTGATTGTTACTATGGAATTCGGGAGGGCAAGGGATTTGCCCTCTATATGAAGAAGCTGACTGCAAAGGACTAAGAACAGCCATGAACACGTTGAGAACCTGCGGGTCAAATTAGGGACTGAACCAATCATGGGCTTCTGCAGCTGAGGGTCTGCTCCAGGCCGCCTGGCCCAGGGAGCCTGTTGACGGGCCCTGCTTACTGCAGCTACCAGCAGCACCGCGCTCACTGACTCAACTTGATGGGGGATTCCAGTCAGGCTGGGAAATCAGCATGGCTGGCTGCCAGCTATCTCAGAGACTGCTGGAGTGCACTGAGAAGAACTTTGTGGCCCAAGCATTGAGCACACCAAGCAGAAGGGAAGCATTACTGGACACGGTGCACAGCAGGGCTTAAGACTGGAGGTGGTCAGGGCTGTAGTGACCATGCCCTCCTGGAGTTCCTCATCTCAAGGAACGCGAGCCTGGCAAAAAGCAAAGTCAGCACCCTGAGCTTCAGCAGAGTCAGCTGCAGGCTGTTCAAAGAATTACTGGACAAGAGCCACTGGAAAACTGTTCTGAGGGGCAAAGGAATGGAAAAGAGATGGTCACTTGCTCAGAAAAACTTTCTCAGAGCTCCATCCCGACCACATGAAATCCAGCAGAGGAGGCAGGAAAGCAGCACGGCTGAACCTGCTGGTTCCAGGGACCAACAAGAAGGAAATGGAGAAACAGCGGAAACACAGACATGCAGCCTGCTCACTTTGGTGGCCTTCTACAGCAGAGTGACAGCATCAGTGGGGAAAGGAAAAGCAACTGACATCACTCAGCCAGACTTCTGCAAGGCCTTCAGTGTTGAGCGAGTTTCATGATAGCACTCAAGGTGAACAAATCTACCACTGAGCAACACCGTGAGCCCCCACTCACCACGGCAGAGGTCAACCTGCACCCCAGCCTTCCTCCTATCCACATGCACACACACACACGTGCGCCACTCTGCCCCTTTTGCACACCCACGTGCACGCGCCGCATCGTGTGTCCTCATTTGCATTCACAGACGTGTGCAAATCATCCCTGCGAACGCGTATGTGCCAACAACTGCCAGAAAACATCCCTGTGTGTGCACCTGTGTGCAACCCATCTCCTCAGCACACCCCTGTGCAAGCACACATTTTTGCCACTGCGTGTACACACTATCTGTGTGCTCACACGCACTCACACGTCCACATCCCGTAGTGCAGCCCTGTGTGCACACACACAGACACATGTGTAACCCCTTCCTTTCACTCCCAAAGTGCATGCACACAGCAGTACCACAATGCCCTTGTGCAGCTCCGACACTCTGCACACCCCTGTGCACACACATGTATGTGCATGCTCGTCCTTGCACACATACCCACTGACCTGCACACACCTGAGCAACCCCACTGCTTTGGACACCCATGAACACAAACGTGTGCAACGCCATCCGTGCACAAATCCACACACACACAAATGTAAGAGTCTGAATTCCTAATTGAATGGGAATCCAAGTGCAAAACTCCAATTTTGCAAATTCGCTAAATTTTTGGATACCAAGTGCTTTAGTTTGGTAGAAGACGTGAGGGCAAGTAATGGGCTCATTGAATGGATACACTCAGTAATGGAAAATCCATGCACTTTATCAACCAAATTAAGGAATGAATTTTTACCTTAAAAAAAAACTAAGGAATGAATGTTTACCTTCTGGATTTGAGGGATGTCTCTTCTGCCTGGTTTGGCCAAAGAAAGCCTAAGGTTATTTGCCTTTGAATAGCAAAGCCCTAAGAGAGGGCTAAGAAGAGTTAACCTGGACAGCGTTACCCAGAGTTGTGGGAACAGCTGAATGATTTTTGAGAACTGGTCAACTCGTGAACCTGAGACCTGGGATCCTCCATCCTAGGGTGGAACTTTACTGGAGCACGTGGATGCCACAGCAATAAAAGAACTGTGTACAACAGACTGAGAGTTTGCCGAGTGTCTTGGTTTACAGAAAGCACAACTAACTCAGCAGCAAGTGACATACTTGGAATAGGAGATTACAGCTGGACTTTGAACCTTAAGGACTGCCAGGAAAGAAGCCATCTACTAAACCCCTGAGCTGCAAACTGCCAAGGAAGTCCATACTTTCCCAGTAATGACAGGAGGGTGCCAACCACAGATACACAGCTACGGACTGATGGTAAACTTCAAACAGCATCGAGTGAGTAAGGGATAGCCAGGGTGCACTGGTGCTCAATGTTCAGGAAGCCCATAGATCTACACTGGGCCAAAGGACACTCATTTTATTACCTCATACAGTGTTTACTGTATTGGAGGCAAAAGCGGGACATTCGTTCTCACCAAAAAAGATTATCGAAACACCAAGCCATCCTGGTAGAGCAGGGCGATGTAGAAATAACCGTAACTAATACTGTCAACCCAGTATCTTTCCTTAGCGGAACTCCCGGATTGCACGACTGCTTTGAAACAACTGAAGCTGCACATTCCAGCTGCTCGGTCGGACCTGAAGGATGAACCCTCCGAGGATGCAGAATACACCTGGTTAACCAACAGCTGCAGTTTGATGAGACAAGGAGACTGTAAGGCAGGACATGCAGTAACTGCTACTGACCAGGTCATAGAAGCACAACCACCAGCTGTGGGGACTTCCCCTCGGAAGGCTGAAATAACTGCCTTGACCAGAGCCTTAATTCTATGGACAGATGCTAAATATGTGTTTGGGGTGCCACACGCTCATAGTACCATCTGACAGGAGCAAGGATTGCGCACACACAAGGAAAACAGCGCGATGTAAATCTACCAATGGCTACTAGAGGTGGTAAAGGACATCAGAAATGTAACACTGCACAGGAGACAGAAAATAAGGTGATAGATCAGATGGCAGAACAGGCAGTTGAAGAAGGCTTCAATTCCAGATGGTACACTTTAAACCTCTGAACCCAAGTCAAAACCTGTAAGATATTCTAAGGAGAACGGGAGTCTAATTAACGATTTAGGAGGGAAGAGAGCAAGCTGACAGATGGGTGCAAACCCAGATGGACACAATGTTATGCCCTTTTGTGTTCTATGGGAATTGGTTAGAAGGGAAGATCAATATTGGGCAAACCAACACTACAAAGTACAATCCCAGGACCAGGAACAGGGCACAAGTGGGCCTCACGGGAAGGGGCCTTCCAGGGCAACCATGGCAAATTGATTTCACACAGCTCCCAAGAAAAGGGGGGTATCGCTGTAGGAAAATTTCTGTCACCTTAGAAACAGTTCAGGATGCTGCTGCAGATGCCTGATGGACAATCCAAGAGGAGGCATCCTGTTTATCCAAAGTTGAATTGCAACATGGGGTAGGCAGGGATAACACTGATTGGGGAACAGTTTTCTCTGGACTATGGGATAAACTTGCTAGTTGCCACATTTGGGATGACTGAAACAGCTTTTCTTAGCCTGCATCACCTTGCTACTCTTTATGTGTTTTGCTTGTGTTGTTATAAGATGCTCTTTGTGTCTGTGCCAGGATACCAGAAGGGAATATATGAGGTATAGGAGAGGCATGAGCTAAGGTAAAAGGTAGAGAGCGGGACTTATTTCAGGACATGTCAAGATAGAATAAAATAATCACGCAGGTGGAAGCCCTGCTAGATTAAAGAAAGGGGGGAACTGAATAGTGAAAAAGGACTCCATAGTAGCTGAAAGGGGAACACTTTGCTACAGAAAAGGGAAAGGGGGCCTCACTAAGGCAAAGGGTAGTTACAGATAGATAGTTTATGTTAAGGGAGGACAGAGAAAGGGGGAATTACAGACACTTACTCAAAACAAAACCAGAAAAGAGGGCAGCAAAGATAAGAAGGAACTGTCCGGAGACCTCTGACAAGAAGAAGGATTAGATACCCCCGGGCAAGATGATGCTGACATGGGAGAACGATAATGGCAGATAACACCAAGAAGGAAACAGAAGAAGAATTTCACCCCAAAACAAAGACAAGGGTCGCGGGGAATGGGGTCAGAGGGAATGGGGTCAGAGGGAATGGGGCCATAGGGAATGTAATGAATATGTAATCAAACTGGGGAGGAGACTATTGATCATGTATTAGCTTGACCTATATCTGTAACACACTTTTCTCCTTACTGTGTGCAAGTTTGGAGGAGCTATCCCCCTTGCACCCGGCGCTGCGCAACGCTGGAATAAACATACCTGCTTTATAACCAGTCTCTGGATTATAGAGTTTGATTCTGCAAGTCAGTACCACAATGTCCTTGTGCAAATCCAACCCTTTGCACACCCCTGTGCACGCACATACATGTGCATGCTCATCCTTGCACACATACCCACTGACCTACACACACCTGAGCAACCCCACTGCTTTGGACACTCACGAAAACAAATGCGTGCAACACCATCCATGCACAAATCCACACACACTCACACACACACACACAACTCGTGGAACCCCACTGCTTTGCACAATCCTGTGCACACTCACGTGTCATGCACTGATTTCCCAGCCAGTCCTCGTGAGGTCTCTTACTTAGGACGGGAGTGCAGGGGAGCAGCCAGAAGCTGTTTGCATTCCCTGCTGTCTGCTGGGCATGTTTGTTGGCGATGCTCGGGTTGCTTTGCTTTCCCTTGGGAGGTGGGAAGGAGCTTTGGGTTGGAGGCACATCCCGTGCCAGAGCATCCCGATGGCACGCGTGGGATCAGCAGGTCTGTCAGAGAAGTGGGTGAGGTTGCACGCCAAGCTGCAGCAGAGGAAGGGGAGGAGGTCCCAGCACAGCTCTGCACCACGCTCTGCCACGCTGGGCAGCTTGTTCCTGGCTCAGCAGTGCCATCAGACAAGAAGCAGGGAAGGAAATCAAGGATGGGGGTACCATCAAACAGAGTCCGTGCATGCCTGTGCAAGACAAACAGACCCAGAGCTTGTGTTTTTTTTCTGCTTTTGTAGCATTTGTGTGCTGTAGCTGAGCAAAAGGTTCTGCTGCTTGATTCTTCTTCTGCAACAGCCACCTACTGGTAAATGGCTTTGGGGATGGAGGATGTGACAGAAAGCATTTGTCTGCACGACAGTGTAGTTACACTTGGTCTAGAGAGTGAGAGAGGGCAGGCAGCACTGCCTGATGTTGGTCAGGGTGAGCTCCTTCTTCCGCAGCGTGATGATGGCAGGGACAGCTCGTAGGTGGGAGCTGGGAATGGACACGGCAGGAGGACAGAGGTGTGAGGGAGCAGCCAAGGCAGCGAAGAGCATCAAAAGGCCCTGAAAAGCATCACAAAGCCACAGCCAGGAAGCCTGGGGTTTTCATGAGCAGCATCCAGGATGCTAGAGACTGTTTGCTCCCCTAAAAAATGGTAACAGAGCTCTCGCTGCAGGCATCACAAAGCCAGGCAAAATGGGAACACACCCAGAGCTCTGCCGCACGCACCCCACAGTCAGAGCATTGCAAGCTGAGCTGCCTTGCTGTTTCTTGCATTCATCATGGTCCCTGTGAATGAAGACTTGGAACACAGTCAAGGCGTTGATTGAGCACCAGAGTGCCTTTATTAAATCGAAGAAAGGAGGACGGGAGAGGTACGGGGAAAGATGGGATTCATCCTCTGTTGTTGAGGAGAGAGCGGCTCAGAGCTCGTGTTGCTGCCTGGTGCCTGGGACTGCAGGCCTGACTCCAGGTTCCCATCCAAGGGCTCGGCTTCTCCTCAGTGACACTGACTTGGTCCTGCTTGGAGGTGCTGCTGTTGGGGCACTTGGGCTGTGTTTGGGCTGGGCTGCACTGCAAAGGCACCGCACAGGTCGCCCATAGAGAATTTCATATGGGCTTCATCCTTCCTTGGTTGGGGTTTAGTGGTTTAGTTGGAATTCTCAGAAGTGCCAGAGGCAGTGCTTGCAACCATGGAATCCCAGCCTCTTGGCCAACTTTTAGTATTTGCAGCTTAGATAAATGGCTCCTCTTTTCCACTTGGCCACTTGACTGTGGCCTGTAAGGTGTATGCAACTGCCAATTGATTCCCAATAAAGTACTGACTTGTTGAACCACTTTAGCAATAAAATGGGGGCCTCAATCTGAAGAGATTGTTCCTGGCACCCAGAACCTTGGAATTATTTCTTGTCACAAAACTTTTGTTACTTCCCTGGCCTGGTTAGTCCGGCACGGGTATGCCTCAGGCCATCCTGAAAAGGTATCTGCTAAAACTAACATGTATTTGTACCCCCCTTTTCTTGGGAGCTCTGAGAAATCTACCTGCCATTATTGTCCTGGATAATTTCTCTCCCTGTTTGCCCTAACTGAACTTTGTGGCCTGTGTTAGGATTATTTGGTAAACAAACTTCACATTGCTGGGTCACTTGCCTAATGGCAGTATACCAATTTCGGGTGACCACTCGTTGAACAAGATATTTATATAATGCTTCTGCTCCCCAGTGAGTGTTCCTGTGTTCAGTCACCACAGCCCATCATATGGCTGCTGGAATAATTCTTTTCCCTTGTGCTGGAAAGGTCCATCCTTCCTCTTTTACCTGCCCTTCCTGATAATTATTTATCGAGTTCCAATACTCTTTTGAGTGCTTTGGCTCACCATCCACCTGCATGTTACCATCTGGAATCAAGGAAACCTCCACCCACCTCACCCTCTGCCGCTCGCTTTGCTTCTCTGTCAGCCAGCACATTTCCCATTCCTTCAGCACTGTCTCCCCTTTGCTGGCATCAACAGTGCATTTTAGCAACCTTCTCCAGCTGTTGGACTGCCTCCAGGAGTCTGACTATTTCTTCAGCGTGTTTAAGACCTTTCCCTTGGCTTGACAACAGTCCTCTTTCTTTCCATATTGCTGATATGGGTGCATGAACAGCACTAAAGGCATATTTTGAATCAGTCCATATCTTTATCTTCCCATGTCGAACAAAGCTGCTCCCATCTGTGTATCAGGTGCCTTCCGCATCCTCCAGTGGTTCTTCTTTCAAGTCTCTGTGACTGGAATAGACTGCTTCCATAGTCTCTAAACAGTCGTGAGACACAGGTTCTCCTGTAATTGCACTAAGAAAAGCAGCTGGATTTACAATATTTGTTACTGTTATTTCTCCATCATCTTGCTCCACTAGAATGGCCTGATACTTCAAAAATCTCTGAGGGGAAAGCCAATGTCCCCCTTTCACCTCCAGCACTGTAGAGACCGTGTGGGATACCAGTGCAGTTCTCTTCTGCCCCATTGTCCTAATGCTGGGGCCTTCATTAACTCCTCTTTCAACTGCTTTCAACCGGGCCACAGTCCAGGCTGGTGGCTGTGGTTTCTTGCAGGCTCACGTCAGCCCCTTCAGCAGAACTAGGAGAAAGGACTGGCTGAACAATGATGACCTCTTTCTCTCTGTCTCTGCTGTCACTCAGAAGGCTTTCATTTGAATTGCAGCCTGACTCCAAGTCCCCCTCCAAGACGCTCGGCTTCTCCTCAGTGACACTGACTTGGTCCTGCTTGGAGGTGCCGCTGTTCGGGCACTCGGGCTGTGTTTGGGCTGGGCTGCACTGCAAAGGCACCGGGCCACAGTCCAGGCTGGTGACTGTGCTTTCTGGCAGGCAGAATTGATCACCTGAGGAATTCAGCTTTATTTGCCTTCATCTGTGTTTCCTCTTGCTGGATCTCATGCACTCTGCTGGCTTCAGTCTGTGTTTCAACTCCAAGAAGAAAATAAATGGGTCTTCACAAACCAGAAAACTGGAAAAGCACCCTCAAGTCTGCTGTTTGAGCCTTCTTCATTTCAAGAGCACATGCTTTTATCTCCTCAGCACTCAAACACTTATTGTTTACATGGAACCTTCTCTCTCCGAGGCTGTAGCCACTGTCTCTTGTCCTGGCAATGGCACCACTGAGCAGATCACCTCCATTCTCTGCATCCTCCATTCAGCATATTTGCACATGGATAAGATCTCCCCTGAATCTTCTCCAGGATTAACAGTCCTAGCTCTCTCAGCCTTTCCTTATAGGAGAGATGTTGCAGTCCCTTTATCATCTTCTGAGCCCTCTGTTGGATTACGTTAGGTATGATTCTTGTAACAGAGAACTCAGATCAGGACACGATGATCGATGTGTGGTCTCAACAACGCTGAACTGAGGGGAAGGAACATCTCTCTCAATCTGCTGGCAGTACCTTGCTTATATGCAGCTCAAGGATATCATTAAGTTATTTTTGGTGTATTTTTTCTTTTTCTTTTTTAAATTCTTTTTTCTTTTTTTCTTCTTTTTTCTTTTTTTCATCAAGTTCACATTCCCGTTTCACATTCACTCACGAGGGTGCCTTTATTCAATCGAAGACAGGAGGACATGAGAGATCCGGGGAAAGATGGGACTCATCCTCTACTGTTGAGGAGAGGGTGGCTCAGAGCTTGTGCTGTTGCTTGGAGGCTGGGACTGGTGGTCTCATTCTAGGTCCCCTCCAAGATGCTCAGCTTCTCCTCACTGATGCTGACCTGAGCCTGCATGGTGGTGCTGCTGTCGGGGCACTAGGGCTGTGCTTGGCCTGGGCTGTCCTGGGACCCCTGCACTGGGTCCCAATCCAGGCTGGTGCCGGTGCTGTCTGGCAGGCTCAGGTCAGCAGCTTCTGGAGGGATGGGATGAATCAGGGCTTGCACTTGGATGACACTCTTCTCTGCATTGATGCAGCCATATGGAAGGCTGTCGATTGAAATGCAGCACCCTGTGCTTCCTAGCAGCTCTGCGTTGATGGAAGCACAGGATGCGCTGTCGTCCCATGCCCGGCGTCTTCGGGGAACACAAGGGCTCGGGTCACCTAGGAAGGAGTAGATGCACAGCAGTTAGTGTCAAACGTTCACAAGATGAATCATGAAAGAGGTCCTTGGCATTTGGCTATGTAGTGGTGGTGGGCAGAAGCAAATAGGCTTCTAGCAACAGTGTCACTGTCTTGACAGTGATCCTCGTGGAGGTGCAGCTCTTGTGTTGACAAGAGACTCATTTGGGAAAGACAGGGGTGAACCAAAGATGTCAGGCACGGGCTCGAACGCCAGAAGGAGGTACAAGCCCACTGAAAGCATGAATCCTACCTGTGCTGCTGACAAGCAGTGTTCTGAAAGCTGCATTTGCACCCTTACCTGCCAGGACCAACACTTCTACTTCTGAGGGCTCCCTGGCACTGCTCTGCAGTTGGCGTTCGGCTGCAGGGGATGGTTTGCCCAGGCAGAAGCAGGAACGCCAACTGCCAGCTGGTGACTGCTTCCTCTTGCTGGGCACGCTTGGTCTGGAGAGAGAAAGCAGAGCATGCTGCCAGTCGTGGTGCAGGGTGAGGGAAGAGCTGCTCCGAGCCCTTGACGACAGTTGCAGAGGACGCTTCCATTCCTACAGCTCAGCCCTCAAGTCCTGCTGGCTACATTCCTCTCAACCATGGCAAGCAAGATGCGCAGCATGGGAGCAAAGGCTCCACAGCCGGACAGGACAGGAGCTGGCAGGCTCATATATATATAAAATGGACAAAAAATGAACCAATAAAACCCACCCGACCAATGATGATAGGGGCTGGAAAGGGAAGTCCTCTTTACCTTTCAGATGGAAAATCAAGGACTGTGTGGAAGTTCCTCAGATCAGCTGTGGGGCCTTCCTCCACCTCGACATCGCTGCTCTGTGTTGCAGCAGGAGAGCTGCTCTGGCCTCTCCTCTCTGCCAGAGCCTCCTGCACGGTGAGCAGCTTTGTGGATGGAGGAGACTCCCACACAGACTTGGGCCCAGCAAGAGAACTGTGCCCTGCAAGGGGAAACCACAGGTAAGAGGGAGGATCAGAAAGCAGCAGCACAGCCATCCCAGTTCTGCATTTCTCTCAGACTTGCTTATCAGAGCCACTGGAAGAAGAGGAGCTCAAAGTAACCGTGTGCTCAGAGGTATGCTCGTGGCAAAGGACACAGCCACAATTAAGAGCAGCTCACTGTATCAAAACAGGCAAACAAAAACCCTAGAAAAACTAGGGGCAGGGACCTCAGAAAGCTTTGCTGCCACACTTCAATCAAGCTTCACCTGCTTGCAAAACATCTTAACAGCTGTGACGGTTTTCTCCATGTAAGTTATGGGTTTGGACACTCTCAGGATCCAGGAATGGGGCACCATATTCTAATCTAAACCCAGAAGTCTGCTGTCTCCTCGACAGGAAAAGCATTTTCAAAGGTCTTGGAGAAGGCCTGGATTGGATCAAGGTGTCAGATCAACATCAAACTAATGGAGAAAGACGCTCACCTGCTCCCTCTCCCACGGCTGGTGTGGATGTGGAGGGGAAGAGGACGTCTGTGTGGCTGATCAGGAACTCCACCACAGCTGACTGCGTCTGCAGCTCCATGCAGGCAGCTTCTCCATAGGCGCAGGCAGACTGGCTCTGCTGGGATCTGAAGTAAAGGCAGATCTTACAAGTCATTTCCCCAAGATCATTTCCCCAAGTCTGAAATTTGCAGCAAAAACTGACAAGTTGGGCTCAGGAGACTTCCGCAGTGGGCAATCAGCGATGCCACTGACGAAATTCTCCTGGATGATCAGGGACACAGCAGTCCCAGCTAAGCAAGTGACTAGAAACTGTCATCTGGAAATTGTGCCCCTGGGGTTGGGCCAGAGCAGAAGTAAGCATCGTGCTGAAACAGAAAAAGAAGTTTACCTTAAGAGGTTTGGAGCCCACACTATGGCCAAGTTCTGAGCGTGCATGTTGGTGACGGAGCAGTTCCCGGCCAGAGACGCCAAGTGTCTCATTAAGTACTGCAGAGTCCTGGAAAACAAGAGGGGCAGATGTTCAGCACCAAAAAGCAAGCCGTGCTGCAGTGCACAAAACAAACCTCACTTCATGCTGGTTGTTGTCATTGCTACTGCCCCCGAATAGGAAGTAGGTAAAACTTAACTAAGTGCCACCACGCTGCAGCACCAAGCCCCAGCACAGCACAGCCGCAGCCATCGGCTGCACCAAGCGTGCTTCCGTGCCAAGGAACCGACCCAGTCAACCGACCCGACGCAGCCTTCAGCCGCTTCAGCGTGCACAGGCATGATGCTGCCAGCGTGAGGCAACACCTGGAATCGCATCATGGCCCTCTGAAAGGCAGCAGGGCTGAGCTCAGCAGACCGAGCGCAGCACTGACCTGTAGTGAGGAGCGGGCAGCTGCTGGATGGTGTCCTGCATGCTGAGCAGCCGCTCCTCCTCCGTGGCAGCACAAACAGCGTCCTGGAAAAAGGCAGGAAGGGATTCAGACACCAGGCGGGAATAGCAAAGGGAAGGGATTTCTCGCAAGCATTGCAAATAGCTTAAATAAGCACCTCCTGGCACCACCAGAAGTGGCATCAGCCAGAGGCAGGAGGTGGCAAAGACATGCCTCATGGGGCTAACAGAAATAAGACCTCGGAGCTGGGGCACTGCTGCAACCATCAGCCAGGATGCCCAGGGAAGAGGTACGTGTCATTTCCAAGACATTGCCCTGAGCTTACCGAGAACTTGCCATACAGCTGCTCGGTCAGCAGAGGGTTTGGGAGCTCCCTGAAGTACATCTTGCACAGGGAGCTCACGCTGTGAATGTCTCGGACGCTGAGCTCGGGAACCTGCTCCGACTCGAATTCATGGCTGCAGAGAAGGACACAGGATTGGGCAGAGGGCTTTGAGAAAGAGGAAAGCAAGTCCAAAGCCACAACAAATACAGTCAAGAAAAGGAAGGGGTTCCTCTGAACGCCCGCAGCATGGCACGTGCCCCTGCTGACAGCTGTGTCAGTCGCAGCACTCTTACCGTAGTTGCTGGATCTTGGACGTAACGCCGGACAGGCGGTAGATCCCCTGCACCACGCCATGCTGCTCGATGAACTCGGCGCAGCTCTGCAGGACCTGGGGGACTACAGAACAAGAGCCAGCAGTTAGCTCAGCTTCTGACTCAAGTCCTGCTTCAGCCCGTGCTCTTCTCACATCCCACCCAGTAAGCCCAGCCGGGCCACCGCTTGCTTCCTCCTTAAAGGAGAAAGCTGGCAGAGACAGCTGTGAGGAAACTGCACAGAGACGTGTTCTTGGCTTTCCAGAAATGCCACCACCTAGCAACAGCCTGGAGAAAGTAATTCTGGCAAAATCACAGACACTGCAAGTCCCATCACAGCTCCCTGGGGAATGGAGGAATCCAATCTCACGACCAGAAGAGCTAGGAAAAGGCTGCAGGATGCTCTCTTTGGCCAGAAGGCTTCCTACGTTTTCAGACTGAAACAATTGCTGGATATGATCTCCCTTTCATCTTTAGATGCCCAGCGGAGGGAGATCTCAGCAATGGGCTGTTCCTTACCATCACGGCCAGAGCGGAGAAGGTGCTCCCCCAGGTCACACCCAAACACCCCTTCCTTCGCCGGCTCCGGCTGCTCCGATCTCCTGGGGCGAGCCTTCACCACCGAACGAAGGAAGGTGCTGAGCTTGCCCCGTTTCTTCGGCACTGCAAAGAAACAAAACAAAGAAACCAGTTCATTTCAGGCTTGGCTCAGTTGGACGAGGCTGAGCTTAACGCCTTCGACCGAGCACGGAACATCGGGAAGAACATTCCCAACAAGGACACGCAAGAACGGATTTTTCCCGTCCCTGCACGTGCCCAAGGCCAGGTCAGAAGGGGCCCCGGACAGCCTGCTCTCGACTCCTGCTAAATGCGCAGGCTGGGCACCCAGACTGAGGCAGGGGCCTTGGAGCCTGAGGATGATCCTTTAGGCACCTTCCAATCCCAAGCCATTCCAGGAGGATTCTGTGACTTCCCCAAGCCCAACAATAAACACAGTGGGATTGGGACAGATCTCTGCGTGTTCCCATGGACCTTAATGCAGTCCTGTTGCTAAGCTTGCTCAACGCGGGCATTAACGAACGCCCTGAAAGCCACGCTCTGACCCCATTTTACTAACCCGCATTGTCAAATGTAACATGTGTACCTGGCTTTGGCAATGAATTGATGAGGGACTCGGGAACTTTTCCACTGATGAGCTCCACGCACTCACCAGGGAAAAACCCAACCTGTAACAAGAACAAAAAGAGAGGAGGGCATTAGCCTGAGCCCAGAGACAAAGGGAATGTCCCCTGACAGTGACACAGGGCAACCGTTTGCATCCGGAAGCCATCCTGTGCAGGCAGAGCAGCTCCAAGCTGAGATTCCTGACTCTACTGAAGTTGGGCTCTCTAGTCGAAAGCGTGTGCCTACCTGAAAGCCAAGCTTGCCTCTCCACCAGGGGCTCAGCTCCTTTGGTGGCATAGAAATAATGCACACCAAGTCTCCCACCTGCAAGAGATTGAAACGTCAATCCCAGCTTCAGCACAGCTGGCAGGAAAGCACAGCTCAAATAACTGCCTTCTTCTGCGCCACAGAATATCCTAAAGCTAGACAGCAATTGCACCAATGCAGCCCCAAGGCATTTTCCCTTCTAAAACTGAACTTGGAGGTACAAGAGTCACACAACATACACAGTACTGCTGTGCAGTAGGAAACAGGTCTCAAAATCAGCTGGCTCTCTGCCAAAGGCTATGCAAGAGCTCCACTTTAACCACGGGCATCAGTTAGCAGGGCTTCCTGAACACATCTGCACACTTCACACACCCGTCTGCTGTTGCTCAGAGACCAGGCTCCCATACTGGGCAGGATCTGCTTGATTACAAGGTTCAAATGCCCAATCCAACCATACTGGAGAGATGGCTGAACTCCTCCTGACCCAGCGCAAGTCTAAGCTGGAACCGAACCTTCGAAGCTTCACCTCGTGAGACATTCTGAAGGTGTCTGAGAAGATTCCTGAGCCGTTCACACCCTAGACTACTCTCCCGTGCATGACAACAAGGAACGCCTGTAACTGCTTACCTCCAGGGAGACTTCATCCGGCCCCTGGGCGACGTAACGCTTAATAACATGGGCTGCCGCAATCGCTGGCACGTTGAAAGATGACTCCGCACGCACCAGCTGCGGCTTCCACATGTTATCAGCCTGCAAAACAGAGCACAGGCCGTGGTCAGGAGCTGAGGACAAACCAGGAGGATTTCAAGGTGAGGAGCACATCTGCAGAGAAAGCTGCAGGAAATGCGCTCCCTCCTGATCAGGAGCACTTCAGAAGGAGCTGCACTTCTCATCACAGTTGTTTCTCTTCCTGGCGTGCAGTGCCAGGCCATGCCAAGATGCATCTCTCTCTACCCAGACTCATCAGCAATGGCACTGGCGCAGACAGGTGGCCAGGCCCTTTTTGGCCCATTCTTTCCTGCAGGAGAGCACATCTGCGGCTCCCTCTGCTGGCTCAACACAGAGAACAAAGACAAGCCAGAGCTTCATACTGTACCTCCGTGCCCGCCACCTCGGGCTCACATCTGATCTCGCTGCATGCGTTGCCCATCCCAGCAGGTGTGACAAGCTGGAACAGAGAAGAAACACACGTCTGTTTTCTCTATTCACCCAGCACAGTATGGAGGGACTTCTTCAGAACTACCCTTGCATACTCTGCGGCATAGGCAAGTGTTCGAGAAACTACCCCTTGCTTCAGTAAATTCAAACGTGACAGCCTATTAGGCAGCGCTGTACCA
Organism: Excalfactoria chinensis; assembly: GCF_039878825.1. Taxonomy (NCBI): domain Eukaryota; kingdom Metazoa; phylum Chordata; class Aves; order Galliformes; family Phasianidae; genus Excalfactoria; species Excalfactoria chinensis. Next base: position 72,399,445 of record NC_092857.1, on the reverse strand, counting down.
AGTTGCTATCCCTCTGCCAGCAGATGGGGACTCTGGCACAGAGCAGCAGATGCAATCACCCAGAGCACTCTGACAGTGCGATAGCAGGGCATTAGACAGCATCCTTCTGAGGGCTGAGCTGGAGGGCAGTGAAGAAACCCACGGCATGTAAAACGACGTGGTGGGACAAAACATGGCACGTACCTGGCAACGAGATCACCTCAGGCTATCTGCAGCAGTTCCTGGTCACTCTGCTCAGATCTTATGAGAGCAAAAGCTGCACCAAGGCAGTGGGCGGAGGGTGGGCAGAGGAGAGAGAAAGAGCAGGTCAGTGAGCAGGGCTAAGACAGCCATGGCATAACGCACACAGCACAACCGTCCCATCCACTTGCTGCAAGACATGCTGAGTCTCAGGCTACGTGATGCCTGTCCACCCAGCAACCTTACTCTGCTTCCATAATTGAGCAAAGAAGACAACGGAAGAAGCATGGGACAGGTGCCACCTTTATGGACACCCCCTTTGGAATGTGTGTACCAGGGGAAGATTATGTCTGACGGTCAAGAGTAAGCAATATGGTGCTTTGAGCGCTGACAGCCAGCACTTCTCAACACCTCGCTGCCCACCCATCCATCCCACGCTGGCTCAGCTTACCTACAGGATGCTGCGCACGATGGTACTCAAACAAAGGCACTAAACGCACAAGAACAACAAGAAAACCAACCACTCCGAACTCCTACTCGCCCACAAAGGAACACAGAACGCACCGCTCCTCCCCTCATTCCAGCCGCTTATGACATCACCAACGGCCACCAGCCTGCTCCACCATGACCCCCCACAAGGGGGGGAGGCAAGACCACGGGGTCACATCTGATTCCAACACGGCACCACAACATTGCAGAACTCAGTGTGGGGTTGGAATTATGTCCTGGTGTGGCAGCACATTGGGAGGTGTTTGGGCACAGCTGAAGAGCTGACAGACACCTGACGTTTCCAAAGGAGGGTGCCATATTCACTCTCAGCATTTTTTTGTCCGTGTACAGCTCCAACCCTTTGCACACCTCTGTGCACGCACATATATGTGCATGCTCGTCCTTGCACACATACCCACTGACATGCACAGACCAGAGCAACCCCACTGCTTTGTACACACATGAACACAAACGTGTGTAACAGCACCCATGCACAAATACACACACACGCGCATGCACACAAACTCGTGGAACCCCACTGCTTTGCACAATCCCGTGCACACTCACGTGTGTCATGCACTGATTTCCCAGCCAGTCCTCGTGGGGTCTCTTACCAAGGACGGTAGTGCAGGGGAGCAGCCAGAAGCTGTTTGCATTCCCTGCTGTCTGCTGGGCAGGTTTGTTGGCGATGCTTGGGTTGCTTTGCTTTCCCTTGGGAGGTGGGAAGGAGCTTTGTATGGAGGCACATCCCGTGCCAGAGCATCCCGATGGCACGCGTGGGATCAGCAGGTCTGTCAGAGAAGTGGGTGAGGTTGCACGCCAAGCTGCAGCAGAGGAAGGGAGGAGGTCCCAGCACAGCTCTGCACCACGCTCTGCCACGCTGGGCAGCTTGTTCCTGGCTCAGCAGTGCCATCAGACAAGAAGCAGGGAAGGAAAGCAAGGATGGGGATACCATCAAGCGCAGTTGGTGCATGACTGTGCAGACCCGCAGACCCAGAGCTTGTGGGTTGTTTCTGTAGCATTTGTGTGCTGTAGCTGAGCAAAAGGTTCTGCTGCTTGATTCTTCTTCTGAAAGAGCTGCCTACAGGTAAATGTCTGCAGGGATGGAGGATGTGACAGAAAGCATTTGTCTCCACATCAGTGTAGTTACACTTGGTCTAGAGAGTGAGAGAAGCAGGCAGCACTGCCTGACATTGGTCAGGGTGAGCTCCTCCTGCCACAGCGCCATGATGGCAGGGCTGGAGATGATCTGCAGAGCCAGCTCAGAGGTGGGAGCCAGGAATGGACATGGCAGGAGGACAGAGGTGTTAGGGAGCAGCCATGACGTCCAAGAGCATCAGAAGGCCCTGAAAAGCATCACAAAGCCGCAGCCAGGAAGCTTGGGGTTGTCATGAGCAGCATCCAGGATGCTAGAAATTATTTGCTCCCTTACAAAACGGTAGCAGAGCTCCTGCTGCAGGAGTCCCAAAGCTAGGCAAAATGGGAACACACGCAGAGCTCTGCTGCACTCACCCCACAGCCAGAGAGCTGCAAGCTGAGCTGTCTTGCTGTTTCTTGCACTCATCCCAATCTCTGCGAATGAAGACTCGGAATGCAGTCAAGGCATTGATTGAGCATGAGCATGCCTTTATTCAATAGGAGAAAGGAGGGGGTGTGAGGTATGGAGGAAGGATGGGACTCGTCCTCTCCTGTCATCACGAGAGTGGCTCAGAGCTTGTGCTGTTCCCTGGAGCCTGGGACTGGTGGCCCGATTCTACACCCCCTTCCAAGAGGCTCGGCTGCTCCTCAGTAACGCTGACCTGGTCCTGCTTGGAGGTGTCGCTTTCGGGGCACTCAGGCTGTGCTTGGTCTGGGCTGTGTTGCAAAGGCACTGGGCCACAGTCCTGGCTGGTGAGCCTGGCACTTGGAGCCTGGCACTGGTGGTCTGAATCCACGCCCACCTCCAGGAGGCTCGGCTTCTCCTCACTGATACTGACCTGAGCCTGCATGGTGGTGCTGCTGTCAGGGCACTCGGGTTGTGCTGGGATTGTGCTGTCCTGGGACCCCTGCACTGGGTCCCAATCCAGGCTGGTGCCTGTGGTGTCTTGCAGGCTCAGGTCAGCAGCTTCAGTAGGGATGGGATGAATCAGGGCTTGAACAATGATGACCTCCTTTTCTCTGTCGTTCCTGTCTTGTAGAAGGCTGTCTTCCGAACTGCAGTGACTTGTGCTTCTTAACAGCTGTCCATTGATGGAAGCACATGATGCTCCATCGTCACTTGCCCTGGGTCCTCGGGGTTGACAGGGGCTCAGTTCACCTAGGAAGGTGTAGACAGGTGTTACTGTCAAACATTCGCAAGATGAATCATGAAAGAGGTTCTTGACATTTGGCTATGTAGTGGTGGTGGGCAGAAGCAAATAGGCTTCTAGCAACAGTGTCACTGTCTTGAAAGTGATCCTCGTGCAGGTCCAGCCCTTGTGTTGACAAGAGACTCGTTTGGGAAAGACAGGGGTGAACCAAAGATGTCAGGCACGGGCTTGAATGCCAGAAGGAGGTACAAGCCCACTGAAAGCATGAATTCTACCTGTGCTGCTGACAAGCAGTGTTTTGAAAGCTGGATTTGTACCCTTACCTGCCAGGACCATGACTTCTGTTTCTGAGGGCTCCCTGGCACTGTGCTGCAGTTGGTGTTCAGCCATAGGCGATGGTTTGCCCAGGCAAAAGCAGGAACACCAACTGCCAGCTGGTGATTCCCTCCTTTTGCTGGGAGAACTTGGTCTGGAGAGAGAAAACAGAGCATGCTGTCAGTCACGGTGCAGGGTGAGGGAAGAGCTGCACTGAGCGCTTCCAACAGTTGCCTGTTCCTGGCCCTGCCTGCTTTCTGCTGAAACACAGCTTAGAAACGCGCTCTGTTTCAAACAGCAGAGGACGCTTCCATTCCTACAGCTCAGCCCTCAAGTCCTGCTGGCTAGATTCCTCTCAACGATATCAAGCAAGATGCGGAGCATGTGAGCAAAGGCTCCACAGCCGGACAGGACAGGAGCTGGCAGGCGTTAACTGCTTTATGAGGAACCGTGCAGCCATAAGGGAAGCTCAAAAGCATTTCTGACTCTTACTGCTAATACCTCCTTGGCCTCAGCTCACTGCCATCTTTAATTTCTAATGCCAGCAAGTCTAACCAACAGCTCTGCTTACAGGAGAGGTGCAGTTGGTATCAGGCACGTGGCCCTGAAATCTGGAAAACACTAATATTTCCAGGTACAGCCAGCACAGGCCAGGATAGACGCCAGCGTGGCTTTCTGCATCTTGTGACTGCCTGCCCAACCAGGAAGGAATGGCACCCTTGTGTGGCTCCACTGAGCCTGTTGGGCAACTGTATGTTAGTTGAGTCCTTGGAGACATCATGGATAAAAATAAACCAATAAAACCCACCCGACCAAAGATGATAGGGGCTGGAAAGGGAAGTCCTCTTTACCTTTCAGGTGGAAAATCAGTGACTGTGTGGAAGTTCCCTGGCACAGCTGCAGGGCCTTCCTCCACTTCTATCTCTATATCCCTGTACTGTGTCACAGCGGGAGAGCTGCTCTGGCCTCTCCGCTGAGCCTGTGCCTCCTGCACCGTGAGCAGCTTTGTGGATGGAGGATGCACCCACACAGACTTGGGCGCAGCCATAGAACTGTGCCCTGCAAGGGAAAACCACAGGTAAGAGGGAGGATCAGAAAGCAGCAGCACAGCCATCCCAGTTCTGCATTTCTCTCAGACTTGCTTATCCGATGTATGTGCTCAGATGTATGCTTGTGGCAAAGAACACAGCCATAATTAAGAGTAGCTCACTGCATCAAAACAGGCAAACAAAAACCCTAGAAAACCTAGGGGGCAGGGAACTCAGAAAGCTTTGTTGCCACATTTCAATCAAGCTTCACCTGCTTGCAAAACATCTTAACAGCTGTGACGGTTTTCTCCATGTAAGTTATGGGTTTGGACACTCGGGATCCAGGAACGGAGCACCATATTCTAATCTAAGCCCAGAAGCCTGCTGTCTCCTCAACAGCAAAAGCATTTTCAAAGGTCTTGGAGAAGGCCTGGATTGGATCAAGGTGTCAGATGAAGATCAAGCTAATGGAGGAAGACTCTCACCTGCTCCCTCTTCCACGGCTGGTGTGGATTTGGAGTGGAAGAGGCTGTCTGTGTGGCTGATCAGGAACTCCACCACAGCTGACTGTGTCTGCAGCTCCGTGCATGCAGCTTCTCCGCTGGTGCAGGCAGACTGGCTCTGCGGGGATCTGAAGAAAAGGCAGATCTTACAAGTCATTTCCCCAAGATCGTTTCCCCAAGTCTGAATTTCTGTAGCCAAAAACTGACAAGTTGGGCTCTGGAGACTTCCGCAGTGGGCAATCAGCGATGCCACTGACGAAATTCTCCTGGATAAGCAGGGACACAGCAGTCCCAGCTAAACAAGTGACTAGAAACTGTCATCTAGAAATTGTGCCTTGGGGGCTGGGGAGAGCAGAAGTAAGCATCGTGTTGAAACGGAAAAAGAAGTTTACCTTAAGAGGTTTGGAGCCCACACTATCGCTAAGTTCTGAGCATGCATGTTGGTCACGGAGCAGTTCCCAGCCAGAGACGCCAAGTGTTTCATTAAGTACTCCAGCGTCCTGGAAAACAAGAGGGGCAGATGTTCAGCACCAAAAAGCAAGCCGTGCTGCAGTGCACAAAACAAACCTCACTTCATGCTGGTTGTTGTCATTGCTACCGTCCCTGAATATGAAGTAGGTAAAACATTCTCACTGCCACCACGCTGCAGCACCAAGCCCCAGCACAGCACAGCCGCAGCCATCGGCTGCACCAACTGTGCCCCCATGCCAAGGAACTGACCCAGTCAACCGACCCGACGCAGCCTTCAGCCGCTTCAGCGTGCACAGGCATGATGCTGCCAGCGTGAGGCAACACCTGGAATCGCATCATGGCCCTCTGAAAGGCAGCAGGGCTGAGCTCAGCAGACCGAGCGCAGCACTGACCTGTAGTGAGGAGCGGGCAGCTGCTGGATGGTGTCCTGCATTCTGAGCAGCCGCTCCTCCTCCGTGGCAGCACAAACAGCGTCCTGGAAAAAGGCAGGAAGGGATTCAGACACCAGGCGGGAATAGCAAAGGGAAGGGATTTCTCGCAAGCATTGCAAATAGCTTAAATAAGCACCTCCTGGCACCACCAGAAGTGGCATCAGCCAGAGGCTGATTCAAGCCTTCCAGTACCTAACCTGTGCTTCAAGTCTTCAGTGACAGAAAATCCACTGGATGGGGCCAGAGGAATGCATCTCACCCCACACCCTCTGTATGGCCACCATTTGTTTAAAGGATCACTCTTCCTTGAGGCACGAAACTAGAGCAGTTTACACAACAGACTGACACCACAAGGGCTGTTCTCTAGATACAAACTGCAGCAAAGAGTGTAACAAAAATGGGAAACCAACACTCATATCAGATCTGTGTCCCATGAGGAGCATAATGCTTTACTCCCCTTCCAGAGGAAGATACAAAATCCAGCTCAGCTCCAGAACGTAGTACCAAATAGCAATAAGTATCTAACGTTTCCTGTAGTGAAAGAATTCTACGCACAAGATGATGAAGGATGTCTGAGTTTCAGCTGGGACTGAATTTTCTTCAGTGTCTGATAGTATGAATGCTTTCGTTCTAGAAAAGCAATGTAGACAGCGCAGTGATGCTTGAAGTTGCTGCCAGGCAGCGTTGTGCAAAGCCAAAGTCAACATCAGCTGAGTGCCCAAGGAAGTGAGAAGGAACAGAATTAGGACAGCTGACTGAAACCGGCCAAAGGGATGTTCCATACCATACGACAGCTTGTGGAAAGAGTTTTGAAGGGGGTAGAACTTCATGTGAATCTCTTCCACTACCAGGAGGCTAACTGGACACGGACTGGTAGGTGGTGAGCAATTGCTTTTGCATTCATCATAACTACCATCCCTTTCTCTATCTCAGTAAATAATTCCATCTCACTTTGTGTTACTTTTCCCCCTTCGGTTCTCTCCTGCAGTCCACTGGAATGGAGTGGAGGACTGTGTGCTGCTGAGCCACCTGCCAGGTTAAACCACAACAGCAGGGTAACTTTCTCTCTCCAATTTAGAAACAGTGAAATCAGAGAGATGCCCTGTAAGATAAGGTGATCTGAAAATGCATTTAGAAAGTATCAGAGAAAGATCAGTAACAACGGCAGCACAGAAAGCACGGAGCAGCACCGACAGGACTCTCTCCCATTCCCCGTGCTCAATCAGAGCAGTATGCACAAGTGCTCCAGTTACGCCCTGGGTCGTCACTGTGGCAGACCACACCAGCTAAGAAATCTGACCCTGGCCTCAAACTGTGTAACTGAAGCATTGCATTCATGCTGTGGGTGGCACAGATCACTCAGAAGGTGATGACATTCGGGGGCTCTGGTGTCCCACAGACCTCGCAGATGCTACTTCAAAACACTGAAATATGTTAGGAATTAAAACCAGTTCTCTTACCGTGAGTGCTGATTAATGGCTTCTACAAAAAGAGAATATATCACATTTCCTACTTCATTTTCAAACCAGTGAATCTTGAACCCAGTCTCCACTGAGATCTGTCAGAATCATTTCATTTCAGCTTTATTTTTATATTATTGTCTACTGCTAAAGATAAAAACAGTAAACCGAAGTGTGGCAGAAACTATTTCTTACCTCTAAGACTGTAAATATTTCTTTGGTGTCTCTCTTACATGATACAATGGGCAAACATGTGGATGACTTCAGTTCTTCGTGGCATCAGTTTCTGTTTTAGCACGAGGCAAGTCATCCTTAAGAGACCATAAAAGCAAGCTATGGAATCGCTAACTACTGTGCCATACCAGGTACCACATCTGACTGCTGTGGAGCATAAAAAGCACATATGGCACAGTGCACAATTCAACATCAACTCAGCAAAGACTGACATCACTCCATAGAAAATCTGGAACGCAGATCTGTGAAAACTGAACAGAAAAACATTCAGCATTTTCATTGGCATTTTGTGAAAGTTGCTGTCATGATGTTGAACTTCCTCCACTTTACAGCCAGAGAATATTGCCCTCTGAACAGCGAGGAACAAGATTTGTGGTGCTCTGTTCAACTTTTTCCAGTTCTACAGCTTCTTTCAAAAGCCAGTGGGACCAGCAGGCTGCATTCCTATGTACCATCCCCCTGCCCCCGTGTTCTTGAGAACTCCACAACTCCAACAGAAGATACGATCATACTGAAATGCGTTTTGGCTTACCCCTAAAGTAACTTTGTCCATGATTTTTATTGCAACTCTTTCACCAGTAAGAAGATGCCGCCCGAGTGTTACCTTTGCAAAACCACCCACAGTTCAAAATACAGATGCTTAAAGTTGAGTGTGAATTCTTCTCTAATGTAATACTAGAGGAAGAGGTAATCGGCACCATCATTTTCCAACTGGTTTCAAAAGTCCAATTTCAAGTTTATACAAATGAAACCTGACATAGAGAACCGACATGAGCTGTCAATCTATTCTCAGATTAACTCTAGAGTGGTGAGACAGACTGTTAGGCGTGTTGTTTCTGTACAAAGATGGCACTTACCCGTTCCAACTGCTTAATGCAATTCCCAGGACTTGAGAATTTCCTCGTAGCTGTTGACAGACATCCTGAAATGTGCATGAACTTAAGATCCTCCAAGCACGTGCAACGAGGAAGTGCCAGCAGTGTTCACATCCTCCTTAGGACATCTTCTTAGAGGCAGATCCAGCGCTGCTCATCTTCCCACCAAGGTGCATCCCCCTCTCACCCAGCAACAACAAAACGCAGTGCATGAAGCTGACTTCTCTTGGGTTAACAATATGTAACACCCCTCAGGGCTTTGTGCCACAGAGCAGTAGCAGGGCTGGACTACAGCTTTAGGAAGCAGTGGAAGCCTTTCCCTGTATGGTTACAGTGTCCCTGCACGCACCCCACAACCAGAGCAGTGCAAGCTGAGCTGCCTTGCTGTTTCTTGCACTCATCCCCATCTCTGCGAATGAAGACTCGGAATGCAGTCAAGGCGTTGATTGAGCACAAGCGGGCCTTTATTCAATAGGAGAAAGGAGGGGGTGTGAGGTCTGAAGGAAAGGTGGGATTCATCCTCCCTTATCATCATGAGAGTGGCTCACAGCTCGTGCTGTTGCTTGGAGGCAGGGACTGGTGGTCTGATTCTACGCCCCCACCCAAGACGCTCGGCTTCTCCTCACTGATGCTGACCTGAGCCTGCATGGTGGTGCTGCTGTCGGGGCACTCGGGTTGTGCTGGGATTGTGCTGTCCTGGGACCCCTGCACTGGGTCCCAATCCAGGCTGGTGCCTGTGGTGTCTGGCAGGCTCAGGTCAGCAGCTTCAGGAGGGATGGGATGAACAAGGGCTTGAACAACGATGACGTTCTCATCTTCATTGATGGTGCCATATGGAAGGCTGTCGATTGAAATGCAGCATCCTGTGCTTCCTAACAGCTCTGCGTTGATGGAAGCACAGGATGCGCTGTTGTCCCATGCCCGGCGTCTTCGGGGAACACATGGGCTCGGGTCACCTAGGAAGGAGGAGATGCACAGCGGTTAGTGTCAAACGTTCACAAGATGAATCGTGCTTTAAAGAGGATCTTGACATTTGGCTACGTAGTGGTGGTGGGCAGAAGCAAATAGGCTTCTAGCAACAGTGTCACTGTCTTGAAAGTGATCCTCGTGCAGGTGCACCTCTTGTGTTGACAAGAGACACATTTGGGAAAGACAGGGGTGAACCAAAGATGTCAGGCACGGGCTCGAACGCCAGAAGGAGGTACAAGCCCACTGAAAGCATGAAACCTACCTGTGCTGCTGACAAGCAGTGTTTTGAAAGCTGCATTTGCACCCTTACCTGCCAGGACCAACACTTCTGCTTCTGAGGGCTCCCTGGCACTGCTCTGCAGTTGGCGTTCGGCTGCAGGGGATGGTTTGCCCAGGCAGAAGCAGGAACGCCAACTGCCAGCTGGTGCCTGCTTCCTCTTGCTGGGCACGCTTGGTCTGGAGAGAGAAAACAGAGCATGCTGCCAGTCGTGGTGCAGGGTGAGGGAAGAGCTGCTCCGAGCCCTTGACGACAGTTGCCCATTCCTGGCAAACCCACCCGACTAATGATGGTAGGGGCTGGAAAGGGAAGTCCTCTTTACCTTTCAGATGGAAAATCAAGGACTGTGTGGAAGATCCTCATTACAGCTGCGGGGCCTTCCTCCACCTCAGTGTTGCTGCTCCGTGTCGCAGCAGGAGAGCTGCTCTGGCCTCTCCTCTCTGCCAGAGCCTCCTGCAGCGTGAGCAGCTTTGCAGATGGAGGAGACACCCACACAGACTTGGGCCCAGCAAGAGAACTGTGCCCTGCAAGGGGAAACCACAGGTAAGAGGGAGGATCAGAAAGCAGCAGCACAGACATCCCAGTTCTGCATTTCTCTCAGACTTGCTTATCAGAGCCACTGGAAGAAGAGGGGCTCAAAACATCTGAATGGCAGTGACGGTTTTCTCCATGTAAATTATGGGTTTGGACACTCTCAGAATCCAGGAACAGGGCACCATATTCTAATCTAAACCCAGAAGCCTGCTGTCTCCTCAACAGTAAGAGCATTTTCAAAGGTCTTGGAGAAGGCCTGGATTGGATCAAGGTGTCAGATCAACATCAAGCTAATGGAGGAAGACGCTCACCTGCTCCCTCTCCCACGGCTGGTGTGGATGTGGAGGGGAAGAGGACGTCTGTGTGGGTGATGAGGAACTCCACCACAGCTGACTGCATCTGCAGCTCCTTGCATGCAGCTTCTCCATAGGTGGAGGCAGACTGGCTCTGCGGGGATCTGAAGAAAAGGCAGATCTTACAAGTCATTTCCCCAAGATCGTTTCCCCAAGTCTGAATTTCTGTAGCCAAAAACTGACAAGTTGGGCTCTGGAGACTTCCGCAGTGGGCAATCAGCGATGCCACTGATGAAATTCTCCTGGATAAGCAGGGACACAGCAGTCCCAGCTAAACAAGTGACTAGAAACTGTCATCTGGAAATTGTGCCCCTGGCGTTGGGCAGGAGCAGAAGTAAGCATCGTGTTGAAACGGAAAAAGAAGTTTACCTTAAGAGGTTTGGAGCCCACACTATCGCTAAGTTCTGAGCGTGCATGTTGGTCACGGAGCAGTTCCCAGCCAGAGACGCCAAGTGTCTCATTAAGTACTGCAGAGTCCTGGAAAACAAGAGGGGCAGATGTTCAGCACCAAAAAGCAAGCCGTGCTGCAGTGCACAAAACAAACCTCACTTCACGCTGGTTGTTGTCATTGCTACTGTCCCCGAATAGGAAGTAGGTAAAACTTAACTATGTGCCACCACGCTGCAGCACCAAGCCCCAGCACAGCACAGCCGCAGCCATCGGCTGCACCAACCGTGCCCCCATGCCAAGGAACCGACCCAGTCAACCGACCCGACGCAGCCTTCAGCCGCTTCAGCGTGCACAGGCATGATGCTGCCAGCGTGAGGCAACACCTGGAATCGCATCATGGCCCTCTGAAAGGCAGCAGGGCTGAGCTCAGCAGACCGAGCGCAGCACTGACCTGTAGTGAGGAGCGGGCAGCTGCTGGATGGTGTCCTGCATTCTGAGCAGCCGCTCCTCCTCTGTAGCTGAGCAAACAGCGTCCTGGAAAAAGGCAGGAAGGGATTCAGACACCAGGCGGGAATAGCAAAGGGAAGGGAATTCTCGCAAGCATCGTGAATGGTTTAAGTAAGCACCTCCTGGCACCACCAGAAGTGGCATCAGCCAGAGGCAGGAGGTGGCAAAGACATGCCTCATGGGGCTAACAGAAAGAAGACCTCGGAGCTGGGGCACTGCTGCAACCATCAGCCAGGACGCCCAGGGAAGAGGTACGTGTCATTTCCAAGACATTGCCCTGAGCTTACCGAGAACTTGCCATACAGCTGCTCGGTCAGCAGAGGGTTTGGGAGCTCCCTGAAGTACATCTTGCACAGGGAGCTCACGCTGTGAATGTCTCGGACGCTGAGCTCGGGAACCTGCTCCGACTCGAATTCATGGCTGCAGAGAAGGACACAGGATTGAGCAGAGGGCTTTGAGAAAGAGGAAAGCAAGTCCAAAGCCACAACAAATACAGTCAAGAAAAGGAAGGGGTTCCTCTGAACGCCCGCAGCATGGCACGTGCCCCTGCTGACAGCTGTGTCAGTCGCAGCACTCTTACCGTAGTCGCTGGATCCTGGACGCCACGCCAGACAGGCGGTAGATCCCCTGCACCACGCCATGCTGCTCGATGAACTCAGCGCAGCTCTGCAGGACCTGGGGGACTACAGAACAAGAGCCAGCGGTTAGCTTAGCTTCTGACTCAAGTCCTGGGTCAGGCCCTGCTCTTCTCACATCCCACCCAGTAAGCCCAGCCGGGCTACCACTTGCTTCCTCCTTAGAGGAGAAAGCTGGCAGAGACAGCTGTGAGGAAGCTGCACAGAGACGTGTTCTTGGCTTTCCAGAAATGCCACCACCTAGCAACAGCCTGGAGAAAGTAATTCTGGCAAAATCACAGACACTGCAAGTCCCATCACAGCTCCCTGGGGAATGGAGGAATCCAATCTCACGACCAGAAGAGCTAGGAAAAGGCTGCAGGATGCTCTCTTTGGCCAGAAGGCTTCCTACGTTTTCAGACTGAAACAATTGTTGGATATGATCTCCCTTTCATCTTTAGATGCCCAGCGGAGGGAGATCTCAGCAATGGGCTGTTCCTTACCATCACGGCCAGAGCGGAGAAGGTGCTCCCCCAGGTCACACCCAAACACCCCTTCCTTCGCCGGCTCCGGCTGCTCCGATCTCCTGGGGCGAGCCTTCACCACCGAACGAAGGAAGGTGCTGAGCTTGCCCCGTTTCTTCAGCACTGCAAAGAAACAAAACAAAGAAACCAGTTCATTTCAGGCTTGGCTCAGTTGGACGAGGCTGAGCTTAACGCCTTCGACCGAGCACGGAACATCGGGAAGAACATTCCCAACAAGGACACGCAAGAACGGATTTTTCCCGTCCCTGCACGTGCCCAAGGCCAGGTCAGAAGGGGCCCCGGACAGCCTGCTCTCGACTCCTGCTAAATGCGCAGGCTGGGCACCCAGACTGAGGCAGGGGCCTTGGAGCCTGAGGATGATCCTTTAGGCACCTTCCAATCCCAAGCCATTCCAGGAGGATTCTGTGACTTCCCCAAGCCCAACAATAAACACAGTGGGATTGGGACAGATCTCTGCGTGTTCCCATGGACCTTAATGCAGTCCTGTTGCTAAGCTTGCTCAACGCGGGCATTAACGAACGCCCTGAAAGCCACGCTCTGACCCCATTTTACTAACCCGCATTGTCAAATGTAACATGTGTACCTGGCTTTGGCAATGAATTGATGAGGGACTCGGGAACTTTTCCACTGATGAGCTCCACGCACTCACCAGGGAAAAACCCAACCTGTAACAAGAACAAAAAGAGAGGAGGGCATTAGCCTGAGCCCAGAGCCAAAGGGAATGTCCCCTGACAGTGACACAGGGCAACCGTTTGCATCCGGAAGCCATCCTGTGCAGGCAGAGCAGCTCCAAGCTGATATTCCTGACTCTACTGAAGTTGGGCTCTCTAGTCGAAAGCGTGTGCCTACCTGAAAGCCAAGCTTGCCTCTCCACCAGGGGCTCAGCTCCTTTGGTGGCATAGAAATAATGCACACCAAGTCTCCCACCTGCAAGAGATTGAAACGTCAATCCCAGCTTCAGCACAGCTGGCAGGAAAGCACAGCTCAAATAACTGCCTTCTTCTGCGCCACAGAATATCCTAAAGCTAGACAGCAATTGCACCAATGCAGCCCCAAGGCATTTTCCCTTCTAAAACTGAACTTGGAGGTACAAGAGTCACACAACATACACAGTACTGCTGTGCAGTAGGAAACAGGTCTCAAAATCAGCTGGCTCTCTGCCAAAGGCTATGCAAGAGCTCCACTTTAACCACGGGCATCAGTTAGCAGGGCTTCCTGAACACATCTGCACACTTCACACACCCGTCTGCTGTTGCTCAGAGACCAGGCTCCCATACTGGGCAGGATCTGCTTGATTACAAGGTTCAAATGCCCAATCCAACCATACTGGAGAGATGGCTGAACTCCTCCTGACCCAGCGCAAGTCTAAGCTGGAACCGAACCTTCGAAGCTTCACCTCGTGAGACATTCTGAAGGTGTCTGAGAAGATTCCTGAGCCGTTCACACCCTAGACTACTCTCCCGTGCATGACAACAAGGAACGCCTGTAACTGCTTACCTCCAGGGAGACTTCATCCGGCCCCTGGGCGACGTAACGCTTAATAACATGGGCTGCCGCAATCGCTGGCACGTTGAAAGATGACTCCGCACGCACCAGCTGCGGCTTCCACATGTTATCAGCCTGCAAAACAGAGCACAGGCCGTGGTCAGGAGCTGAGGACAAACCAGGAGGATTTCAAGGTGAGGAGCACATCTGCAGAGAAAGCTGCAGGAAATGCGCTCCCTCCTGATCACTTCAGAAGGAGCTGCACTTCTCATCACAGTTGTTTCTCTTCCTGGCGTGCAGTGCCAGGCCATGCCAAGATGCATCTCTCTCTACCCAGACTCATCAGCAATGGCACTGGCGCAGACAGGTGGCCAGGCCCTTTTTGGCCCATTCTTTCCTGCAGGAGAGCACATCTGCGGCTCCCTCTGCTGGCTCAACACAGAGAACAAAGACAAGCCAGAGCTTCATACTGTACCTCCGTGCCCGCCACCTCGGGCTCACATCTGATCTCGCTGCATGCGTTGCCCATCCCAGCAGGTGTGACAAGCTGGAACAGAGAAGAAACACACGTCTGTTTTCTCTATTCACCCAGCACAGTATGGAGGGACTTCTTCAGAACTACCCTTGCATACTCTGCGGCATAGGCAAGTGTTCGAGAAAGTACCCCTTGCTTCAGTAAATTCAAACGTGACAGCCTATTAGGCAGCGCTGTACCAAGTTGCTATCCCTCTGCCAGCAGATGGGGACTCTGGCACAGAGCAGCAGATGCAATCACCCAGAGCACTCTGACAGTGCGATAGCAGGGCATTAGACAGCATCCTTCTGAGGGCTGAGCTGGAGGGCAGTGAAGAAACCCACGGCATGTAAAACGACGTGGTGGGACAAAACATGGCACGTACCTGGCAACGAGATCACCTCAGGCTATCTGCAGCAGTTCCTGGTCACTCTGCTCAGATCTTATGAGAGCAAAAGCTGCACCAAGGCAGTGGGCGGAGGGTGGGCAGAGGAGAGAGAAAGAGCAGGTCAGTGAGCAGGGCTAAGACAGCCATGGCATAACGCACACAGCACAACCGTCCCATCCACTTGCTGCAAGACATGCTGAGTCTCAGGCTACGTGATGCCTGTCCACCCAGCAACCTTACTCTGCTTCCATAATTGAGCAAAGAAGACAACGGAAGAAGCATGGGACAGGTGCCACCTTTATGGACACCCCCTTTGGAATGTGTGTACCAGGGGAAGATTATGTCTGACGGTCAAGAGTAAGCAATATGGTGCTTTGAGCGCTGACAGCCAGCACTTCTCAACACCTCGCTGCCCACCCGTCCATCCCACGCTGGCTCAGCTTACCTACAGGATGCTGCGCACGATGGTACTCAAACAAAGGCACTAAACGCACAAGAACAACAAGAAAACCAACCACTCCGAACTCCTACTCGCCCACAAAGGAACACAGAACGCACCGCTCCTCCCCTCATTCCAGCCGCTTATGACATCACCAACGGCCACCAGCCTGCTCCACCATGACCCCCCACAAGGGGGGGAGGCAAGACCACGGGGTCACATCTGATTCCAACACGGCACCACAACATTGCAGAACTCACTGTGGGGTTGGAATTATGTCCTGGTGTGGCAGCACATTGGGAGGTGTTTGGGCACAGCTGAAGAGCTGACAGACACCTGACGTTTCCAAAGGAGGGTGCCATATTCACTCTCAGCATTTTTTTGTCCGTGTACAGCTCCAACCCTTTGCACACCTCTGTGCACGCACATATATGTGCATGCTCGTCCTTGCACACATACCCACTGACATGCACAGACCAGAGCAACCCCACTGCTTTGTACACACATGAACACAAACGTGTGTAACAGCACCCATGCACAAATACACACACACGCGCATGCACACAAACTCGTGGAACCCCACTGCTTTGCACAATCCCGTGCACACTCACGTGTGTCATGCACTGATTTCCCAGCCAGTCCTCGTGGGGTCTCTTACCAAGGACGGTAGTGCAGGGGAGCAGCCAGAAGCTGTTTGCATTCCCTGCTGTCTGCTGGGCAGGTTTGTTGGCGATGCTTGGGTTGCTTTGCTTTCCCTTGGGAGGTGGGAAGGAGCTTTGTATGGAGGCACATCCCGTGCCAGAGCATCCCGATGGCACGCGTGGGATCAGCAGGTCTGTCAGAGAAGTGGGTGAGGTTGCACGCCAAGCTGCAGCAGAGGAAGGGAGGAGGTCCCAGCACAGCTCTGCACCACGCTCTGCCACGCTGGGCAGCTTGTTCCTGGCTCAGCAGTGCCATCAGACAAGAAGCAGGGAAGGAAAGCAAGGATGGGGATACCATCAAGCGCAGTTGGTGCATGACTGTGCAGACCCGCAGACCCAGAGCTTGTGGGTTGTTTCTGTAGCATTTGTGTGCTGTAGCTGAGCAAAAGGTTCTGCTGCTTGATTCTTCTTCTGAAAGAGCTGCCTACAGGTAAATGTCTGCAGGGATGGAGGATGTGACAGAAAGCATTTGTCTCCACATCAGTGTAGTTACACTTGGTCTAGAGAGTGAGAGAAGCAGGCAGCACTGCCTGACATTGGTCAGGGTGAGCTCCTCCTGCCACAGCGCCATGATGGCAGGGCTGGAGATGATCTGCAGAGCCAGCTCAGAGGTGGGAGCCAGGAATGGACATGGCAGGAGGACAGAGGTGTTAGGGAGCAGCCATGACGTCCAAGAGCATCAGAAGGCCCTGAAAAGCATCACAAAGCCGCAGCCAGGAAGCTTGGGGTTGTCATGAGCAGCATCCAGGATGCTAGAAATTATTTGCTCCCTTACAAAACGGTAGCAGAGCTCCTGCTGCAGGAGTCCCAAAGCTAGGCAAAATGGGAACACACGCAGAGCTCTGCTGCACTCACCCCACAGCCAGAGAGCTGCAAGCTGAGCTGTCTTGCTGTTTCTTGCACTCATCCCAATCTCTGCGAATGAAGACTCGGAATGCAGTCAAGGCATTGATTGAGCATGAGCATGCCTTTATTCAATAGGAGAAAGGAGGGGGTGTGAGGTATGGAGGAAGGATGGGACTCGTCCTCTCCTGTCATCACGAGAGTGGCTCAGAGCTTGTGCTGTTCCCTGGAGCCTGGGACTGGTGGCCCGATTCTACACCCCCTTCCAAGAGGCTCGGCTGCTCCTCAGTAACGCTGACCTGGTCCTGCTTGGAGGTGTCGCTTTCGGGGCACTCAGGCTGTGCTTGGTCTGGGCTGTGTTGCAAAGGCACTGGGCCACAGTCCTGGCTGGTGAGCCTGGCACTTGGAGCCTGGCACTGGTGGTCTGAATCCACGCCCACCTCCAGGAGGCTCGGCTTCTCCTCACTGATACTGACCTGAGCCTGCATGGTGGTGCTGCTGTCAGGGCACTCGGGTTGTGCTGGGATTGTGCTGTCCTGGGACCCCTGCACTGGGTCCCAATCCAGGCTGGTGCCTGTGGTGTCTTGCAGGCTCAGGTCAGCAGCTTCAGTAGGGATGGGATGAATCAGGGCTTGAACAATGATGACCTCCTTTTCTCTGTCGTTCCTGTCTTGTAGAAGGCTGTCTTCCGAACTGCAGTGACTTGTGCTTCTTAACAGCTGTCCATTGATGGAAGCACATGATGCTCCATCGTCACTTGCCCTGGGTCCTCGGGGTTGACAGGGGCTCAGTTCACCTAGGAAGGTGTAGACAGGTGTTACTGTCAAACATTCGCAAGATGAATCATGAAAGAGGTTCTTGACATTTGGCTATGTAGTGGTGGTGGGCAGAAGCAAATAGGCTTCTAGCAACAGTGTCACTGTCTTGAAAGTGATCCTCGTGCAGGTCCAGCCCTTGTGTTGACAAGAGACTCGTTTGGGAAAGACAGGGTGAACCAAAGATGTCAGGCACGGGCTTGAATGCCAGAAGGAGGTACAAGCCCACTGAAAGCATGAATTCTACCTGTGCTGCTGACAAGCAGTGTTTTGAAAGCTGGATTTGTACCCTTACCTGCCAGGACCATGACTTCTGTTTCTGAGGGCTCCCTGGCACTGTGCTGCAGTTGGTGTTCAGCCATAGGCGATGGTTTGCCCAGGCAAAAGCAGGAACACCAACTGCCAGCTGGTGATTCCCTCCTTTTGCTGGGAGAACTTGGTCTGGAGAGAGAAAACAGAGCATGCTGTCAGTCACGGTGCAGGGTGAGGGAAGAGCTGCACTGAGCGCTTCCAACAGTTGCCTGTTCCTGGCCCTGCCTGCTTTCTGCTGAAACACAGCTTAGAAACGCGCTCTGTTTCAAACAGCAGAGGACGCTTCCATTCCTACAGCTCAGCCCTCAAGTCCTGCTGGCTAGATTCCTCTCAACGATATCAAGCAAGATGCGGAGCATGTGAGCAAAGGCTCCACAGCCGGACAGGACAGGAGCTGGCAGGCGTTAACTGCTTATGAGGAACCGTGCAGCCATAAGGGAAGCTCAAAGCATTTCTGACTCTTACTGCTAATACCTCCTTGGCCTCAGCTCACTGCCATCTTTAATTTCTAATGCCAGCAAGTCTAACCAACAGCTCTGCTTACAGGAGAGGTGCAGTTGGTATCAGGCACGTGGCCCTGAAATCTGGAAAACACTAATATTTCCAGGTACAGCCAGCACAGGCCAGGATAGACGCCAGCGTGGCTTTCCTGCATCTTGTGACTGCCTGCCCAACCAGGAAGGAATGGCACCCTTGTGTGCTCCACTGAGCCTGTTGGGCAACTGTATGTTAGTTGAGTCCTTGGAGACATCATGGATAAAAATAAACAATAAAACCCACCCGACCAAAGATGATAGGGGCTGGAAAGGGAAGTCCTCTTTACCTTTCAGGTGGAAAATCAGTGACTGTGTGGAAGTTCCCTGGCACAGCTGCAGGGCCTTCCTCCACTTCTATCTCTATATCCCTGTACTGTGTCACAGCGGGAGAGCTGCTCTGGCCTCTCCGCTGAGCCTGTGCCTCCTGCACCGTGAGCAGCTTTGTGGATGGAGGATGCACCCACACAGACTTGGGCGCAGCCATAGAACTGTGCCCTGCAAGGGAAAACCACAGGTAAGAGGGAGGATCAGAAAGCAGCAGCACAGCCATCCCAGTTCTGCATTTCTCTCAGACTTGCTTATCCGATGTATGTGCTCAGATGTATGCTTGTGGCAAAGAACACAGCCATAATTAAGAGTAGCTCACTGCATCAAAACAGGCAAACAAAAACCCTAGAAAACCTAGGGGGCAGGGAACTCAGAAAGCTTTGTTGCCACATTTCAATCAAGCTTCACCTGCTTGCAAAACATCTTAACAGCTGTGACGGTTTTCTCCATGTAAGTTATGGGTTTGGACACTCGGGATCCAGGAACGGAGCACCATATTCTAATCTAAGCCAGAAGCCTGCTGTCTCCTCAACAGCAAAAGCATTTTCAAAGGTCTTGGAGAAGGCCTGGATTGGATCAAGGGTGTCAGATGAAGATCAAGCTAATGGAGGAAGACTCTCACCTGCTCCCTCTTCCACGGCTGGTGTGGATTTGGAGTGGAAGAGGCTGTCTGTGTGGCTGATCAGGAACTCCACCACAGCTGACTGTGTCTGCAGCTCCGTGCATGCAGCTTCTCCGCTGGTGCAGGCAGACTGCTCTGCGGGGATCTGAAGAAAAGGCAGATCTTACAAGTCATTTCCCCAAGATCGTTTCCCCAAGTCTGAATTTCTGTAGCCAAAAACTGACAAGTTGGGCTCTGGAGACTTCCGCAGTGGGCAATCAGCGATGCCACTGACGAAATTCTCCTGGATAAGCAGGGACACAGCAGTCCCAGCTAAACAAGTGACTAGAAACTGTCATCTAGAAATTGTGCTTGGGGGCTGGGGAGAGCAGAAGTAAGCATCGTGTTGAAACGGAAAAGAAGTTTACCTTAAGAGGTTTGGAGCCCACACTATCGCTAAGTTCTGAGCATGCATGTTGGTCACGGAGCAGTTCCCAGCCAGAGACGCCAAGTGTTTCATTAAGTACTCCAGCGTCCTGGAAAACAAGAGGGGCAGATGTTCAGCACCAAAAAGCAAGCCGTGCTGCAGTGCACAAAACAAACCTCACTTCATGCTGGTTGTTGTCATTGCTACCGTCCCTGAATATGAAGTAGGTAAACATTCTCACTGCCACCACGCTGCAGCACCAAGCCCCAGCACAGCACAGCCGCAGCCATCGGCTGCACCAACTGTGCCCCATGCCAAGGAACTGACCCAGTCAACCGACCCGACGCAGCCTTCAGCCGCTTCAGCGTGCACAGGCATGATGCTGCCAGCGTGAGGCAACACCTGGAATCGCATCATGGCCCTCTGAAAGGCAGCAGGGCTGAGCTCAGCAGACCGAGCGCAGCACTGACCTGTAGTGAGGAGCGGGCAGCTGCTGGATGGTGTCCTGCATTCTGAGCAGCCGCTCCTACTCCGTGGCAGCACAAACAGCGTCCTGGAAAAAGGCAGGAAGGGATTCAGACACCAGGCGGGAATAGCAAAGGGAAGGGATTTCTCGCAAGCATTGCAAATAGCTTAAATAAGCACCTCCTGGCACCACCAGAAGTGGCATCAGCCAGAGGCTGATTCAAGCCTTCCAGTACCTAACCTGTGCTTCAAGTCTTCAGTGACAGAAAATCCACTGGATGGGGCCAGAGGAATGCATCTCACCCCACACCCTCTGTATGGCCACCATTTGTTTAAAGGATCACTCTTCCTTGAGGCACGAAACTAGAGCAGTTTACACAACAGACTGACACCACAAGGGCTGTTCTCTAGATACAAACTGCAGCAAAGAGTGTAACAAAAATGGGAAACCAACACTCATATCAGATCTGTGTCCCATGAGGAGCATAATGCTTTACTCCCCTTCCAGAGGAAGATACAAAATCCAGCTCAGCTCCAGAACGTAGTACCAAATAGCAATAAGTATCTAACGTTTCCTGTAGTGAAAGAATTCTACGCACAAGATGATGAAGGATGTCTGAGTTTCAGCTGGGACTGAATTTTCTTCAGTGTCTGATAGTATGAATGCTTTCGTTCTAGAAAAGCAATGTAGACAGCGCAGTGATGCTTGAAGTTGCTGCCAGGCAGCGTTGTGCAAAGCCAAAGTCAACATCAGCTGAGTGCCCAAGGAAGTGAGAAGGAACAGAA
The DNA here is from genome assembly GCF_039878825.1 of Excalfactoria chinensis. Taxonomy (NCBI): domain Eukaryota; kingdom Metazoa; phylum Chordata; class Aves; order Galliformes; family Phasianidae; genus Excalfactoria; species Excalfactoria chinensis. Next base: position 72,378,343 of record NC_092857.1, on the reverse strand, counting down.
TTAGGACAGCTGACTGAAACCGGCCAAAGGGATGTTCCATACCATACGACAGCTTGTGGAAAGAGTTTTGAAGGGGGTAGAACTTCATGTGAATCTCTTCCACTACCAGGAGGCTAACTGGACACGGACTGGTAGGTGGTGAGCAATTGCTTTTGCATTCATCATAACTACCATCCCTTTCTCTATCTCAGTAAATAATTCCATCTCACTTTGTGTTACTTTTCCCCCTTCGGTTCTCTCCTGCAGTCCACTGGAATGGAGTGGAGGACTGTGTGCTGCTGAGCCACCTGCCAGGTTAAACCACAACAGCAGGGTAACTTTCTCTCTCCAATTTAGAAACAGTGAAATCAGAGAGATGCCCTGTAAGATAAGGTGATCTGAAAATGCATTTAGAAAGTATCAGAGAAAGATCAGTAACAACGGCAGCACAGAAAGCACGGAGCAGCACCGACAGGACTCTCTCCCATTCCCCGTGCTCAATCAGAGCAGTATGCACAAGTGCTCCAGTTACGCCCTGGGTCGTCACTGTGGCAGACCACACCAGCTAAGAAATCTGACCCTGGCCTCAAACTGTGTAACTGAAGCATTGCATTCATGCTGTGGGTGGCACAGATCACTCAGAAGGTGATGACATTCGGGGGCTCTGGTGTCCCACAGACCTCGCAGATGCTACTTCAAAACACTGAAATATGTTAGGAATTAAAACCAGTTCTCTTACCGTGAGTGCTGATTAATGGCTTCTACAAAAAGAGAATATATCACATTTCCTACTTCATTTTCAAACCAGTGAATCTTGAACCCAGTCTCCACTGAGATCTGTCAGAATCATTTCATTTCAGCTTTATTTTTATATTATTGTCTACTGCTAAAGATAAAAACAGTAAACCGAAGTGTGGCAGAAACTATTTCTTACCTCTAAGACTGTAAATATTTCTTTGGTGTCTCTCTTACATGATACAATGGGCAAACATGTGGATGACTTCAGTTCTTCGTGGCATCAGTTTCTGTTTTAGCACGAGGCAAGTCATCCTTAAGAGACCATAAAAGCAAGCTATGGAATCGCTAACTACTGTGCCATACCAGGTACCACATCTGACTGCTGTGGAGCATAAAAAGCACATATGGCACAGTGCACAATTCAACATCAACTCAGCAAAGACTGACATCACTCCATAGAAAATCTGGAACGCAGATCTGTGAAAACTGAACAGAAAAACATTCAGCATTTTCATTGGCATTTTGTGAAAGTTGCTGTCATGATGTTGAACTTCCTCCACTTTACAGCCAGAGAATATTGCCCTCTGAACAGCGAGGAACAAGATTTGTGGTGCTCTGTTCAACTTTTTCCAGTTCTACAGCTTCTTTCAAAAGCCAGTGGGACCAGCAGGCTGCATTCCTATGTACCATCCCCCTGCCCCCGTGTTCTTGAGAACTCCACAACTCCAACAGAAGATACGATCATATTGAAATGCGTTTTGGCTTACCCCTAAAGTAACTTTGTCCATGATTTTTATTGCAACTCTTTCACCAGTAAGAAGATGCCGCCCGAGTGTTACCTTTGCAAAACCACCCACAGTTCAAAATACAGATGCTTAAAGTTGAGTGTGAATTCTTCTCTAATGTAATACTAGAGGAAGAGGTAATCGGCACCATCATTTTCCAACTGGTTTCAAAAGTCCAATTTCAAGTTTATACAAATGAAACCTGACATAGAGAACCGACATGAGCTGTCAATCTATTCTCAGATTAACTCTAGAGTGGTGAGACAGACTGTTAGGCGTGCTGTTTCTGTACAAAGATGGCACTTACCCGTTCCAACTGCTTAATGCAATTCCCAGGACTTGAGAATTTCCTCGTAGCTGTTGACAGACATCCTGAAATGTGCATGAACTTAAGATCCTCCAAGCACGTGCAACGAGGAAGTGCCAGCAGTGTTCACATCCTCCTTAGGACATCTTCTTAGAGGCAGATCCAGCGCTGCTCATCTTCTCACCAAGGTGCATCCCCCTCTCACCCAGCAACAACAAAACGCAGTGCATGAAGCTGACTTCTCTTGGGTTAACAATATGTAACACCCCTCAGGGCTTTGTGCCACAGAGCAGTAGCAGGGCTGGACTACAGCTTTAGGAAGCAGTGGAAGCCTTTCCCTGTATGGTTACAGTGTCCCTGCACGCACCCCACAACCAGAGCAGTGCAAGCTGAGCTGCCTTGCTGTTTCTTGCACTCATCCCCATCTCTGCGAATGAAGACTCGGAATGCAGTCAAGGCGTTGATTGAGCACAAGCGGGCCTTTATTCAATAGGAGAAAGGAGGGGGTGTGAGGTCTGAAGGAAAGGTGGGATTCATCCTCCCTTATCATCATGAGAGTGGCTCACAGCTCGTGCTGTTGCTTGGAGGCAGGGACTGGTGGTCTGATTCTACGCCCCCACCCAAGACGCTCGGCTTCTCCTCACTGATGCTGACCTGAGCCTGCATGGTGGTGCTGCTGTCGGGGCACTCGGGTTGTGCTGGGATTGTGCTGTCCTGGGACCCCTGCACTGGGTCCCAATCCAGGCTGGTGCCTGTGGTGTCTGGCAGGCTCAGGTCAGCAGCTTCAGGAGGGATGGGATGAACAAGGGCTTGAACAACGATGACGTTCTCATCTTCATTGATGGTGCCATATGGAAGGCTGTCGATTGAAATGCAGCATCCTGTGCTTCCTAACAGCTCTGCGTTGATGGAAGCACAGGATGCGCTGTCGTCCCATGCCCGGCGTCTTCGGGGAACACATGGGCTCGGGTCACCTAGGAAGGAGGAGATGCACAGCGGTTAGTGTCAAACGTTCACAAGATGAATCGTGCTTTAAAGAGGATCTTGACATTTGGCTACGTAGTGGTGGTGGGCAGAAGCAAATAGGCTTCTAGCAACAGTGTCACTGTCTTGAAAGTGATCCTCGTGCAGGTGCACCTCTTGTGTTGACAAGAGACACATTTGGGAAAGACAGGGGTGAACCAAAGATGTCAGGCACGGGCTCGAACGCCAGAAGGAGGTACAAGCCCACTGAAAGCATGAAACCTACCTGTGCTGCTGACAAGCAGTGTTTTGAAAGCTGCATTTGCACCCTTACCTGCCAGGACCAACACTTCTGCTTCTGAGGGCTCCCTGGCACTGCTCTGCAGTTGGCGTTCGGCTGCAGGGGATGGTTTGCCCAGGCAGAAGCAGGAACGCCAACTGCCAGCTGGTGCCTGCTTCCTCTTGCTGGGCACGCTTGGTCTGGAGAGAGAAAACAGAGCATGCTGCCAGTCGTGGTGCAGGGTGAGGGAAGAGCTGCTCCGAGCCCTTGACGACAGTTGCCCATTCCTGGCAAACCCACCCGACTAATGATGGTAGGGGCTGGAAAGGGAAGTCCTCTTTACCTTTCAGATGGAAAATCAAGGACTGTGTGGAAGATCCTCATTACAGCTGCGGGGCCTTCCTCCACCTCAGTGTTGCTGCTCCGTGTCGCAGCAGGAGAGCTGCTCTGGCCTCTCCTCTCTGCCAGAGCCTCCTGCAGCGTGAGCAGCTTTGCAGATGGAGGAGACACCCACACAGACTTGGGCCCAGCAAGAGAACTGTGCCCTGCAAGGGGAAACCACAGGTAAGAGGGAGGATCAGAAAGCAGCAGCACAGACATCCCAGTTCTGCATTTCTCTCAGACTTGCTTATCAGAGCCACTGGAAGAAGAGGGGCTCAAAACATCTGAATGGCAGTGACGGTTTTCTCCATGTAAATTATGGGTTTGGACACTCTCAGAATCCAGGAACAGGGCACCATATTCTAATCTAAACCCAGAAGCCTGCTGTCTCCTCAACAGTAAGAGCATTTTCAAAGGTCTTGGAGAAGGCCTGGATTCGATCAAGGTGTCAGATCAACATCAAGCTAATGGAGGAAGACGCTCACCTGCTCCCTCTCCCACGGCTGGTGTGGATGTGGAGGGGAAGAGGACGTCTGTGTGGGTGATGAGGAACTCCACCACATCTGACTGCATCTGCAGCTCCTTGCATGCAGCTTCTCCATAGGTGGAGGCAGACTGGCTCTGAGGGGATCTGAAGAAAAGGCAGATCTTACAAGTCATTTCCCCAAGATCGTTTCCCCAAGTCTGAATTTCTGTAGCCAAAAACTGACAAGTTGGGCTCTGGAGACTTCCGCAGTGGGCAATCAGCGATGCCACTGACGAAATTCTCCTGGATAAGCAGGGACACAGCAGTCCCAGCTAAACAAGTGACTAGAAACTGTCATCTGGAAATTGTGCCCCTGGCGTTGGGCAGGAGCAGAAGTAAGCATCGTGGTGAAACGGAAAAAGAAGTTTACCTTAAGAGGTTTGGAGCCCACACTATCGCTAAGTTCTGAGCATGCATGTTGGTCACGGAGCAGTTCCCAGCCAGAGACGCCAAGTGTTTCATTAAGTACTCCAGCGTCCTGGAAAACAAGAGGGGCAGATGTTCAGCACCAAAAAGCAAGCCGTGCTGCAGTGCACAAAACAAACCTCACTTCACGCTGGTTGTTGTCATTGCTACTGTCCCCGAATAGGAAGTAGGTAAAACTTAACTATGTGCCACCACGCTGCAGCACCAAGCCCCAGCACAGCACAGCCGCAGCCATCGGCTGCACCAACCGTGCCCCCATGCCAAGGAACCGACCCAGTCAACCGACCCGACGCAGCCTTCAGCCGCTTCAGCGTGCACAGGCATGATGCTGCCAGCGTGAGGCAACACCTGGAATCGCATCATGGCCCTCTGAAAGGCAGCAGGGCTGAGCTCAGCAGACCGAGCGCAGCACTGACCTGTAGTGAGGAGCGGGCAGCTGCTGGATGGTGTCCTGCATTCTGAGCAGCCGCTCCTCCTCTGTAGCTGAGCAAACAGCGTCCTGGAAAAAGGCAGGAAGGGATTCAGACACCAGGCGGGAATAGCAAAGGGAAGGGAATTCTCGCAAGCATCGTGAATGGTTTAAGTAAGCACCTCCTGGCACCACCAGAAGTGGCATCAGCCAGAGGCAGGAGGTGGCAAAGACATGCCTCATGGGGCTAACAGAAAGAAGACCTCGGAGCTGGGGCACTGCTGCAACCATCAGCCAGGACGCCCAGGGAAGAGGTACGTGTCATTTCCAAGACATTGCCCTGAGCTTACCGAGAACTTGCCATACAGCTGCTCGGTCAGCAGAGGGTTTGGGAGCTCCCTGAAGTACATCTTGCACAGGGAGCTCACGCTGTGAATGTCTCGGACGCTGAGCTCGGGAACCTGCTCCGACTCGAATTCATGGCTGCAGAGAAGGACACAGGATTGAGCAGAGGGCTTTGAGAAAGAGGAAAGCAAGTCCAAAGCCACAACAAATACAGTCAAGAAAAGGAAGGGGTTCCTCTGAACGCCCGCAGCATGGCACGTGCCCCTGCTGACAGCTGTGTCAGTCGCAGCACTCTTACCGTAGTCGCTGGATCCTGGACGCCACGCCAGACAGGCGGTAGATCCCCTGCACCACGCCATGCTGCTCGATGAACTCAGCGCAGCTCTGCAGGACCTGGGGGACTACAGAACAAGAGCCAGCGGTTAGCTTAGCTTCTGACTCAAGTCCTGGGTCAGGCCCTGCTCTTCTCACATCCCACCCAGTAAGCCCAGCCGGGCTACCACTTGCTTCCTCCTTAGAGGAGAAAGCTGGCAGAGACAGCTGTGAGGAAGCTGTACAGAGACGTGTTCTTGGCTTTCCAGAAATGCCACCACCTAGCAACAGCCTGGAGAAAGTAATTCTGGCAAAATCACAGACACTGCAAGTCCCATCACAGCTCCCTGGGGAATGGAGGAATCCAATCTCACGACCAGAAGAGCTAGGAAAAGGCTGCAGGATGCTCTCTTTGGCCAGAAGGCTTCCTACGTTTTCAGACTGAAACAATTGTTGGATATGATCTCCCTTTCATCTTTAGATGCCCAGCGGAGGGAGATCTCAGCAATGGGCTGTTCCTTACCATCACGGCCAGAGCGGAGAAGGTGCTCCCCCAGGTCACACCCAAACACCCCTTCCTTCGCCGGCTCCGGCTGCTCCGATCTCCTGGGGCGAGCCTTCACCACCGAACGAAGGAAGGTGCTGAGCTTGCCCCGTTTCTTCGGCACTGCAAAGAAACAAAACAAAGAAACCAGTTCATTTCAGGCTTGGCTCAGTTGGACGAGGCTGAGCTTAACGCCTTCGACCGAGCACGGAACATCGGGAAGAACATTCCCAACAAGGACACGCAAGAACGGATTTTTCCCGTCCCTGCACGTGCCCAAGGCCAGGTCAGAAGGGGCCCCGGACAGCCTGCTCTCGACTCCTGCTAAATGCGCAGGCTGGGCACCCATGCCTGAGGATGATCCTTTAGGCACCTTCCAATCCCAAGCCATTCCAGGAGGATTCTGTGACTTCCCCAAGCCCAACAATAAACACAGTGGGATTGGGACAGATCTCTGCGTGTTCCCATGGACCTTAATGCAGTCCTGTTGCTAAGCTTGCTCAACGCGGGCATTAACGAACGCCCTGAAAGCCACGCTCTGACCCCATTTTACTAACCCGCATTGTCAAATGTAACATGTGTACCTGGCTTTGGCAATGAATTGATGAGGGACTCGGGAACTTTTCCACTGATGAGCTCCACGCACTCACCAGGGAAAAACCCAACCTGTAACAAGAACAAAAAGAGAGGAGGGCATTAGCCTGAGCCCAGAGCCAAAGGGAATGTCCCCTGACAGTGACACAGGGCAACCGTTTGCATCCGGAAGCCATCCTGTGCAGGCAGAGCAGCTCCAAGCTGATATTCCTGACTCTACTGAAGTTGGGCTCTCTAGTCGAAAGCGTGTGCCTACCTGAAAGCCAAGCTTGCCTCTCCACCAGGGGCTCAGCTCCTTTGGTGGCATAGAAATAATGCACACCAAGTCTCCCACCTGCAAGAGATTGAAATGTCAATCCCAGCTTCAGCACAGCTGGCAGGAAAGCACAGCTCAAATAACTGCCTTCTTCTGCGCCACAGAATATCCTAAAGCTAGACAGCAATTGCACCAATGCAGCCCCAAGGCATTTTCCCTTCTAAAACTGAACTTGGAGGTACAAGAGTCACACAACATACACAGTACTGCTGTGCAGTAGGAAACAGGTCTCAAAATCAGCTGGCTCTCTGCCAAAGGCTATGCAAGAGCTCCACTTTAACCACGGGCATCAGTTAGCAGGGCTTCCTGAACACATCTGCACACTTCACACACCCGTCTGCTGTTGCTCAGAGACCAGGCTCCCATACTGGGCAGGATCTGCTTGATTACAAGGTTCAAATGCCCAATCCAACCATACTGGAGAGATGGCTGAACTCCTCCTGACCCAGCGCAAGTCTAAGCTGGAACCGAACCTTCGAAGCTTCACCTCGTGAGACATTCTGAAGGTGTCTGAGAAGATTCCTGAGCCGTTCACACCCTAGACTACTCTCCCGTGCATGACAACAAGGAACGCCTGTAACTGCTTACCTCCAGGGAGACTTCATCCGGCCCCTGGGCGACGTAACGCTTAATAACATGGGCTGCCGCAATCGCTGGCACGTTGAAAGATGACTCCGCACGCACCAGCTGCGGCTTCCACATGTTATCAGCCTGCAAAACAGAGCACAGGCCGTGGTCAGGAGCTGAGGACAAACCAGGAGGATTTCAAGGGGAGGAGCACATCTGCAGAGAAAGCTGCAGGAAATGTGCTCCCTCCTGATCAGGAGCACTTCAGAAGGAGCTGCACTTCTCATCACAGTTGTTTCTCTTCCTGGCGTGCAGTGCCAGGCCATGCCAAGATGCATCTCTCTCTACCCAGACTCATCAGCAATGGCACTGGCGCAGACAGGTGGCCAGGCCCTTTTTGGCCCATTCTTTCCTGCAGGAGAGCACATCTGCGGCTCCCTCTGCTGGCTCAACACAGAGAACAAAGACAAGCCAGAGCTTCATACTGTACCTCCGTGCCCGCCACCTCGGGCTCACATCTGATCTCGCTGCATGCGTTGCCCATCCCAGCAGGTGTGACAAGCTGGAACAGAGAAGAAACACACGTCTGTTTTCTCTATTCACCCAGCACAGTATGGAGGGACTTCTTCAGAACTACCCTTGCATACTCTGCGGCATAGGCAAGTGTTCGAGAAACTACCCCTTGCTTCAGTAAATTCAAACGTGACAGCCTATTAGGCAGCGCTGTACCAAGTTGCTATCCCTCTGCCAGCAGATGGGGACTCTGGCACAGAGCAGCAGATGCAATCACCCAGAGCACTCTGACAGTGCGATAGCAGGGCATTAGACAGCATCCTTCTGAGGGCTGAGCTGGAGGGCAGTGAAGAAACCCACGGCATGTAAAACGACGTGGTGGGACAAAACATGGCACGTACCTGGCAACGAGATCACCTCAGGCTATCTGCAGCAGTTCCTGGTCACTCTGCTCAGATCTTATGAGAGCAAAAGCTGCACCAAGGCAGTGGGCGGAGGGTGGGCAGAGGAGAGAGAAAGAGCAGGTCAGTGAGCAGGGCTAAGACAGCCATGGCATAACGCACACAGCACAACCGTCCCATCCACTTGCTGCAAGACATGCTGAGTCTCAGGCTACGTGATGCCTGTCCACCCAGCAACCTTACTCTGCTTCCATAATTGAGCAAAGAAGACAACGGAAGAAGCATGGGACAGGTGCCACCTTTATGGACACCCCCTTTGGAATGTGTGTACCAGGGGAAGATTATGTCTGACGGTCAAGAGTAAGCAATATGGTGCTTTGAGCGCTGACAGCCAGCACTTCTCAACACCTCACTGCCCACCCGTCCATCCCACGCTGGCTCAGCTTACCTACAGGATGCTGCGCACGATGGTACTCAAACAAAGGCACTAAACGCACAAGAACAACAAGAAAACCAACCACTCCGAACTCCTACTCGCCCACAAAGGAACACAGAACGCACCGCTCCTCCCCTCATTCCAGCCGCTTATGACATCACCAACGGCCACCAGCCTGGTCCACCATGACCCCCCACAAGGGGGGGAGGCAAGACCACGGGGTCACATCTGATTCCAACACGGCACCACAACATTGCAGAACTCACTGTGGGGTTGGAATTACGTCCTGGTGTGGCAGCGCAATGGGAGGTGTTTGGGCACAGCTGAAGAGCTGGCAGACACCGGAGGTTTCCAAAGGAGGGTGCCTGGTTAACTCTCAGCATTCTTTTGCAGGGCTCTTTGGGATGCTTCAAACCCATTTCACTGCCCAGGTCATTTCTAGAAAGTCCAGCTGACAAATGCTCACTTTGTCTGGGTAACGCCTCTATGCATCATGAATGAAAAATAAAATTAAATGGGCACGCCACCCTGTGAAACTTACCTCTCTGCTCTTCATGTCAGCCAGACACCTAAGATGAGCATTACGTGTCCCTGCTCCTGACTGAACATGCACCCAAGTCTGTGTTCCACTCTGCTCCACATCAGGGTCTAAAAGAAACACAGACAGAGGTGATTAGAAGATCCTTTGTGCAAACGAAAGTGCAGGCTGCACGCCTATTCTCTTTAGCAAGAAATACTACTTGAGAATCCACAGATAGTTTTTGGAGAGGGAGTATGAAAGATGAGCAGAAATGAAAGAGATTCATTAAAATAACCGAGTTAATCCTCTCCCTGTCAAAAAGGAGGCCTTCTGGGCACTGTAAGCAGCAGTTCTGAGAACACCTTGCACCACAAATTGTGGCACATGCAGTTTCTTCCCACAGGCCCCTCAATTCTGTCGTTAGTGTCAGATTCACTCCGGTTAAAATACGGGGATCAGAACCGCCATTCAGTTCTGCTGAGGCAGGATCAAACCGCCGGGATCTCGTCCAGTTCCATTCCCTGCTTCTCCTGGCACGGGTGGGGAAAGGAACAGCAAGTGATATCACCTACCCAGACTTCTGCTGGGCCTTCCATTCCTTCGCCCATCCCAGCGAGAAGCAGGAGAGCTCTCGTGGCACAAAGCTCGCAGCTGGAGAAATCAAGGCTGCCTCTAAGATGGTGCTTTCAAACAGCACGAGTAACTGGATGTAGGACTTGAAACACAAGGGTAACATGAAAAAGCCACCAGTCCCCACAGATGGGGCTGTTCGCAGAGACAACAGCTGCGTGCTTTCCAGCAGTGTGATGCTCACCCAACAAAGCGCTCAGCCAGCAGATGCCTCCAGCGTCTGAGCATCCATTTGGAGATGGCTTTCTTAACATCCAGGCTGAATCTCCCCTCATACAACCTGAGGTTGTTCCTTCCACTCCTGTCACTAGTTACACGGGAGAAGAGCAGGACAACCCCCACCCCCACATAACCTCTCTTCAGGTAATCGTACAGAATGATAAGGTCTTCCCTGAGCCTCCTCTCTTCCAGACTAAATCATCCCAGTTCCATAAGAAGCTCCCATAAGATTGTGCTCTAGACACCTCACAGCTTCACTGGTCTCCTCTGGACACATCTCAGCATTTCATTGCAGTGAGGGGCCCAGATCAGAACACAGAACTCCAGGTGAGGACTCACCAGTGCCGACTACAGGGGGATGATGGATTCCCTGCTCCTGCTGGCTCCAGCCTTCTGCATTCCAATTCCAATCTCAACCATTCCTGCTGTGGTAGGACTTGAATCCTCATTTGGGGCTGGAGCTCAACAGGTCAGCACATCAGAAATAACACAACGTGCCACTGGAAGACGTGTCTCAAAGCCCAGAAAATCCAACTCTCTGACCTCGGCACAACTCACCAACCAAGAGCCAGGCCTTGACAACTTGGCTGATCTGAGCACGCGGGAGGGGGCCAGACACTGGACCACAAGTGTCCATTTCCACTGCAGCTCCCTGTAGAGAACAGCACCAATCAGCAGGCGTGAATGAATTCATTGACAAGCTGCACAATCAGTCTGTTCTTTATACAAAAAAAACCCCACATCAATTCCTATTCAAAAAAGGGAGGAGGTAATATGGACCAAGATAGTTCCTGTTCTAATGCCTCATTCTCTCACCCCAACTTTCCTTGCCTCATCCCCAACTCCTGGATGATGTTCACAAGCTTAATGGCAGCTCTCAATCCCATAGGATTCCTTTCACAATACTCCATCAGAAAGGATGTTACACTTGTTCTATACACTCAAGCGGACTGAGCATCGGTTTCTCAGTCACTTAAAACACACAGAAGCATCCAAACCCAGAGCACACACATCCCTTCCTGTGGTACTGGAGCCCACAGCTCACCTTTACACCTCTGTCGATTCCCGGTGTTTTACACCCATGCAGCCTCGCTATGGTTCCATGGGTGTCACCCAAGACCTGCAGGACCTCTTTCTCCGCAAACCCCACCTGCAGGCACTGGCTCATGAGGTTCACCACCTGCCCTCCTGCGCAAGAACAAGCATTAAGAACGAGAGCAAAGTGCATCGGATTCAACCTGGCCTGCTCCGACCCTCAGTCCTGCCAGGGATGCAGACTCATCCTCAGAGCCAGGCTGGACATCAACACATGCATCATTCTTCAAACACCCCATCCCAGCAGCAAGGGATCAAAGCACTGGGACAGCAGAAACAGAAATGCTGTGAGAGTTTCCTGTTGGCACTGAACATGAACAAATCTACTGCTGAGCAACAGGATATGAGACAAACAGCAGAAAACAACCAACCTGCAGAACTAACTCGTTTGGGGTTGGTCCAGACGTTTGCATGCTCCCTTTCCACGGCCCAGGCCAAGCTTGATGAGCTGCTCCTCATTTGCACAGGGGGAGAATGCTGCAGATGGGATGTGGTGGCTATGCACACCATGCCTTTCTCCTGCTTTTCCTCTCTCCATCTTCCATTAGCAAACAGCATCTCCAAGCCTTCCTTCCTGAAAAAATCACTGGTAAAAAAAGAACTGGCAAGCTTGCTTTTAAAATTGCCTTGTTTATACAGCTTGATGCTTTAAAGCAGAAGCTCACCTAGCAATGACCTATGTCAGACAAGCTCAACCTGCAGGGAAAAGTTATTTCTCTCTGTCGGCAGGCTTTGCACACATTCACAGGTGCAACAGTCTGCCCAGATCTCAGCACAACTTCACTAATGGCTGAAATCCAGTTTATGCCCGCCACGTTTTTCTCTCTTCTGAAACACTGTACTGCTGCAAGACGCAATGATGCAAGTACAGAATCACAGAATTGGAGCTGGAAGGGACTGCTAGAGACCATTCTCCTGCTGGTCATGCTCCTTTAAATGCACCCCAGGATCCCACTGGCCTTCTTGGAAAATATTTCCACATTAGGCATACATTTCAAGGAGGCTCCAGACAAGTAAAGACAGGGGAAAGCACTGGCAAGCCAAAGCAGGTCAAAATTTCCCACACTGCGTTAGCTACAGGGATAATAAATCATGCCCCCAAACTGCTTGCACTAGAACACCCAATCTGAAATCATAGAAGCTGCTGAGATACGAGTTTATCACAACCCAGAAGTCCTTTAGATCGTGCACTCCCTGGTGCAGTGACACTGGAGGATCAGAATCCTTGGAGAAAAGAACCGGGCCTGCTCAGCTCCTTCCCACCCTCCCAAGGAAAAGCAAACCAACCGCACCGCTGCCAGAACAACCCTGCAGCACACAGCAGGGAACACAAACAGCTACCCAGTGCTCCCCTTCACTCCCAGCCTAACTACGAGTCCACCGGAGGATTCAGCGGGAAATCAATAGAGAACACATGAGTGCACACAGGATTGCATAAAGCCAGGATGGAATTGCACACGTGTGTGTGTGTGCACAGGGCTGCACGAGTGTCTGCAAGCACATCCCCCTATTGTCTACCCTATAGACATATCCCCCCGTATCAGAGAATCATAGAATGGCCTGGGTTGCAAAGGACCGCAGCAATCATCTAGTTTCAACACCCCTGCTGGGTGCTGGGATGCCAACCACCATACCGGGCTGCCCACAGCCACATCCAGCCTGGCCTTGAATGCCTCCAGTGATGGGGCATCCACAACTTCCATTCCCCCTTGTCCTATCACTATCCACCCTCATAAACAGCCCTTCTCCCTCCTGTTTGTGCGCTCCCTTCAAGTACTGAAAGGCCACAATGAGGTCTCCCCGCAGCCTTCTCTTCTCTAGGCTAAACAAGCCCAGATCCCTCAGCCTTTCCTCATAGGAGAGCTGCTCCAGCCCTCTGATCAGCACAGTGGCTCTCCTCTGGACCAACCCCAACAGCTCCACATCCTTCCCAGGCCTGGACACAGTACTGCAAATAGGACCTCACAAGAGCTGAGTAGGAGGGGACAATCACCTCCCTCTCCCTGCTGGCCACCCCTTTTTCAGTGCAGCCCAGAACACACTTGGATGTATCTTTTTTCATACTTATATTCCCATCTATGTACATATATAGACCACACCTACACCCCCACCATCTGCTAGAACTCCATATTCCTCCCCATAGCACCCAACAGCCCCCAGGAGCCCCATATCACCCTAAGGCCCCCACAACCCTCTCTCTCTCTATACACCACCCCTTCAAGTCCCATGCCTGCCCATATCCTCCAATAGCTCCCCACAACCCCTACACACCCTCATAGCCCCCTAGAGCCCCTAGTCCTCCTATGGCCCACCACAGCCCCATATTCCCCCTAGAGTCCCCCTCAACTCTCTGTAGGCCTTTACAGCCCCTGCACAGCTCCCTACAGTCTTATATGACTACCTAGAGTCCCCCCACAGCCCCCTACTTTCCTATATCCCCCAGTGGCCCCCCCACATCCCTCTATGGCCCCTGAAGAAAAAACAAAACTAGAGCGGTGCACTTAGAAAGAGACCATTGAAAACAAATGCAAAATGCACACCTGCACAGGCTTACAGGGAAAACTCCAAGAGAAGCAATCTACACAGAGAGATGCTTTCCCCAGCTGCCCCCCCCAGCTCCATATCCCCCCTTTCCCCCCTCCCAGTCCCAAATCCCCCTCTGCCCTCCCCCCCAGCCCCATATCCCCCCTCTGCCCCTCCCTCCCAGTCCCATATTCCTTTCTGCCCCCCCCCCACCCCCCCAGTCCCATATTCCCCTCTGGCCCTCCCCACACAGCCCCATATCCCCCTCTGCCCATCCCCCCCAGTCCCATACCGCGTTCTCCCCCCCCCCCAGCCCTCTCCCCGCACCAGTGCCGTTCTCCCCGCACTCCGGCGGAGCTGTCCTCAGCACTCGCTGCCGTGGTGCCGGTTTCCGTCCCGGTGCAGCTCGCACAGCCCCGGCTGCCGCGCCGGTCCCGTTCGGCCTCGGACCGGGCTGCGGGAGCCGCGCTCTGTGTGGAGCCGCCCCTCCAACGGCCGGGACGCAACGCTGGTTCCCGCGCACTGCGGCTCAGCCAATCGGAGCCGGCGGAGCTGCCGCTGCCCAATGGGAGGCCGGGGGAGGGACGGACACCGGTCAGGAGCTGGGAGCCAGGAATGGCCGCGGGGGGAGGACAGAGGTGTGAGGGAGCAGCATCCAAACAGCAGGAAAAACAGCACTGAACAGCAGCACAAACCACAGACAGGAAGCTCGGGCTGATCAAGAGCAGCACCGGGATGCGAGAGATCGTTTGCTCCCATCCACAATGGCAGCACAGCTCCTGCTGCAGGAGTGCCTTAGGAATCCAACTCCATCCCCACAGAGCAGAGATCAAGCAGGTATGATCGTGGCGTTCCTGAGACCCCATGAGCATCAGCCCCTCCCCCTTGCGTAGTGAGTGGTGGGGGTGGGGGTGGGATGAAGGCTCATCGTCTTCCTCGCCTTCAACTTTCCACCCTGCGGGAGGGGCACCCCCCAACCTGCTTCCAGCTTGCCCTGCGGACATCTAATCACCACGCTGCTCTGGGGCTGTTCCACCCTGATCTTCATGGCATTCATCCCCTTGTTTCCTCAGACTTAGTGTCTGCAGCTCCCCCTCTCTCTGCCCCCCCCTTGCAGCAAGCACAACATTGGTTTTTTGAACTAGGCTTTACAGCACTTTTCTGGGCATGTGATACTTACTGCATAAGTGATTGCATCTGTCATGAGCAGCCTGTTTTCTATCTTGTCATGGATAGTTACCTGGTCTATTAGGCAATGATGCACTTGATAAGTACAAAGGTGTTAATGTCTTAATATTCTATTTCTACTCAGAATACTGACCAAAGGAATAAGTTTGATGTCAGCAGTGGAGAAGCTGTGGAAAAAGATGGCAAAGTCTTGGAGATGGTGTCTCAGTAAGTATGCTGGAAGGGGGGGGGGAATAAAGGATGCTTCTTTCTTGCAATTTGCCACCCTCACATCTGGTCACGTTACATAGGATGTTAGTTACACAGGATCACGGAACACCAGCATCTTCACCATCTTGCAGTTCTTAAAACAGAAGTTTCTTAGGCACTTTTTGCTCTGAGATAGAAATTCAGAGAAGAGTAACATTTATTTATTTGTTTGTTTGTGTGCTTACTTATTAAATGCATGAAATAAATTAGTTGTTTTTAGATTCAAAGTGGTGTTTTTAAATGCATCAATCCCCATGATGAATGCAAAGAATTAGCTAGTCCCTTGCAAACTAAAGCAAGCTTTCTCCAATAGTTTGAATACTGATGTATCATCCTTTCCGTGACTGAAAAGTATTGAGTGTTTACGCAACAGGAATAAGTGTTTGTTCTTAAAGCGTAGTTAAGCATTTGAGTGTGGGGAGAAAAAAAACCACCATTTCAGTGTGGGTGGTTTAATGTATATTTTAATTAATAAGTGTTTCCTGTATTCAGTGGAGAAATGGCAGATGTGGTGTGACAGGAGAAATGTCCTTTGCAGGGGAGTTAATAACAAAAACACCTTGTCTTTTTACTTAGTCCTTTTAAAGAAGGT
Organism: Excalfactoria chinensis; assembly: GCF_039878825.1. Lineage (NCBI taxonomy): Eukaryota > Metazoa > Chordata > Aves > Galliformes > Phasianidae > Excalfactoria > Excalfactoria chinensis. The sequence goes on along the minus strand of NC_092857.1, from coordinate 72,362,505 downwards.
GAAGGATGACTATACAAGGTTTGATCAGACATAAAAACACTTCAGCATTTAGTTCTGTTATTATCTTCCTTGCTGTATAACGTGGCTCTCGGTGTAAAGGCATAGAAGAAGGTGGTAGTTGTAGATACATCTTGTATTTGTACGCCAGTAAGATTAGTAAGTTATTGTTATATTCTTATAAAGTTCCTGATACCTTTCATAGCCTTTGTTAAATTAGGTTGTTCTGCCTCTAGAGCAGCTACGAATTTGAGAAGTGCCTTTGTGAGTCAGAAGAAGATCTGTAGCGTAGTATCCCATTTCCAGTGGGGAAAGAAAAGAACGGTGCAAGCATACATTTTTACTTCTCAAGCACTTCTACTGTCTCCATGGACTTAGCAGTGCATAGCTCTGCTTTATGGAAATGTATGTGATTTAGTGCTTAAAAGGGAAAACATATTTGCCTTAAGAGCCTTCCAATGTAAGATCCATAAGTACACAAGATGTATTCTGTATTTTTCCAGGTCTAATGACATGGCTGGTTCACAAGAAGGCAGCAAAGAGAGTGTGCTGAAACCAGCACCTTTCAAAAGAGGCCGAGTGCAGAAACCCAAACCAACCTAGAAAGAACTGTTGCATGGAGAAAAGACCATGGACATGAAAAAGATCCTGAAGAGGAGGAAGATGAAGGTGGAGAAGCAGAAGGATGTGCGTTACACCATGTGAATGAAAGCAGTGATTCGTGCCACAAAGATGTAAGCTTCTCAAGCAGCTGCATAGATGTAGTTTTGCTGGGCAGCGGTAAGAAAGATTTACCACTTAATCTGCAAGCATGGTGTTTGTGTGTCTTATTCTTTCCAGTTAAACTGAACTGTCATAGAGTTTTCTGGTGCTTGTAATTAGATTCTGCTTTCTGTGGAGACAGAGATTATGTATCACTGATGTTTTTGTTGGTGGTGGTGGTGATACCAGATTTGAAAAGAGAAGTGCTGAACAGAAACGATAATGTTGAAAAAAAAACCATTTCAGATGGAATGTATGCAGAAAAATAACAAATTTTTCTCTTTAAAGTATTCGGGGATTTTAGCTGATGAACAAAAAAAAGAACTTAATTTTTGAGGTGTTTTAATACGAGAATGATTAAAGTAAATATTTTTTCTTCCTTTCATTCCAAAAAAGAGATTGGCCAAAAATGTTTTCCTTACTAGAGTGGAACTTGCCTTCATTTTAGGGAATGGCTGATGCTCCCAAGAAAAGCCCACAGAAGCTAAAAGCTGTTGAAGATGAGAAAGGACCTTCAGATGTCTTGAAAGACATAAAATAAATAAAACACCATTGCTAATAACTAAGACTCCATTGCCAATAAATAAGATTCTATTGCCAATAAATAAGACTCAATTGCTAATAAGTAAGACTCCATTGTTAAGAAATAAGACTCCACTGCCAATAAATAGGACACCATTGCCTATAAATGAGACTCCATAGCCAATATCTAAGACTCCATAGCCAATATCTAAGACTCCATAGCCAATATCTAAGACTCCATAGCCAATATCTAAGACTCCATTGCCAATAAATTAGACTCCATTGCCAATAAATTAGACTCCATTGCCAATAAATTAGACTCCACTGCTAATAAATAAGACTACAGTGGTAATTAGTAAGTCTATATTGATAATATTTGAGACTTGATTGCTAATAAAAAAGACTCCATTGCCTTTAAGTCTCCATTGCTATTAAGTAAGACTCCATTGCCAATAAATCAGACTCCATTAATAATTAAGACTCAATTGCTAATAAAAAAGACTCCATTGCTAATACATAAAATTCCATTGCCAATAAATAAGACTCCATTGCTAATAAATAAGATTCCACTGTTAATAAATAAGACTCCTTTTCCAATAAATAGGACCCCATTGACAATACATAAGACTCCATTTCTAATGAATAAGACTCCATTGTCATTAATTAAGACTCCATTGCCAATAAATAGAACTCCATGGCCAATAAATAAGAATCCATTGCTGATAAGACACCACTGCCAATAAACAAGACTCAATTCCTAATTTATAAGACTCCAGTGACAGGAAATAAGACTCCATTGCTAATAACTAAGACCCCACTGCCAATAATAAGTAAGACTCCGCTGACAATAATAAGTAAGACTCCATTGACCATAAATGGAACTCCATTGACAATAACATGCCATTGCCAATAACTAAGACTCCAATCTTAATTAATAAGACTCCATTGCCAATAAATAGGACTCCTTTTCCAATAAATAGCACTCCTTTGCCAATTAATAGGACCCCACTGATAATACATAAGAATCCATTTCTAATAAATGAGACTCCATTACCAATAAGACTCCATTGATAATTAGACTTAATTGCTAATAAATAAGATCCCACTACTCATTAGACTCCATTGCCTATAAAATAAAGTTCCATTGCTAATAAATAAGACTCCATTGCCAATAAATAGTACTCCATAGCCAATAATATGTAAGACTCCATTGACAATAAATGGAACTCCATTACCAATAATATGCCATTGCCAATAAATAAGACTCCACTGCCATTAAATAAGACTCCACTGCCATTAAATAAGACTCCATTGCCATTAAATAAGACTCCACTGACAAAAAGTAAGACTTCATTGCCAATATATAAGACTCCATTGCCAATATATAAGATTCTATTGCCAATAATTAAGACTCAATTGCTAATAAATAAGACTGCTTTACTAATAAGTAAAACTACATTGTTAAGAAATAAGACTCCACTGCCAACAAATAAGACACCACTGCTAATACATAAGACTCCATTGCTGATAAATGAGACTCCATTGCCGACAAATGAGACTCCATTGCCAATAAATATTAGTACATTGTCAATAAATAAAACTCCATTGCAAATAAGCCTCCATTGCCAATAAATTAGTCTCCATGGCTAATAAATAAGAATCCATGCCTAATAAATTTGACTCCATTGCTAATAAATAAGACTCCATTGCTAATTAGACTCCAATACCTACAATTAAGAAGACATTGGTAATAAATAAGAATCTATTGGTAACAACTAAGACTCCATTGCAAATAAATAAGACTGCATTGCAAATAAATAAGAATTCATTGCAAATAAATAAGAAATCATTGCAAATAAATAAGACTCCATTGCCACTAAATAAGACGCCATTGCTATTAAGACTCCATTGCCAATATGAAAGACTCCATTTCCAATATGTATGACTCCATTGCTAATAACTAAGACTCCACTGCCAATAAATAGACTAAATTGCCAACAAGCAAGAGTCCATTGCCAACAATAATAATATATTGCCATTATATTAGACTCCATTTCTAATACGACTCCATTGACAAAAAGTAAGACTCCATTCCTAATTAGACTCTATTACCAATAAATAAGATAACATTACTAATAAATCAGACTCCATTGCTATTAAATAAGACTCAATTGCCTATAAATAAGATTCCATTGCTAATAAATAAGACTCCATTGACAATAAATAAGACTCCATTGACAATAAATAAGACTCCATTGACAATAAATAAGACTCCATTGACAATAAATAAGACTCCATTGACAATAAATAAGACTCCATTGACAATAAATAAGACTCCATTGACAATAAATAAGACTCCATTGACAATAGACTCCATTGACAATAAATAAGACTCCATTGACAATAAATAAGACTCCATTGCTATTAAAAATGACTCCATTGCTAATGAAAATATCTCCTCTGCCAATAATTAAGACTCCATTGTCAATAATTAAAACTGTGTTGCTAATAAGCAATACTCCATTGCCAATAAATAAGACTCCATTTCTAATTTTTAAGACTCCATTGCTAATGAATAACAGTCCATTGCTAATTAGAATCCATTACCAATAAATAGACTCCATTGCACATAATTAAGACTCCATTGCCAATAAATATGACTCCATTGCTAATTAGACGGCATTGCCAATAAATAAGACTCCATTCCTAATAAATAAAACTCAATTGCTAATTAGCAAGACTCCATTGCTAATAAATCAGACTTCATTGTCAATATGTAAATAAAGGAGACTACATTTCTAATAAATAAGACTCCATTGCCAATAAGTAAGAGAATATCACTAATAATTAAGACTCATCTGGCAATTAGACTCTATGGCTAATAAAGATGACTGCATTTACAATAAATAGGATTAAATTGCTAATATATAAAACTCCATTGCTAAAAGTGAGATTCCACTGACAATAAATAAGATTAACCCAATAAATAAAACTTCACTGCTAATTAGTAAGTCTCCATTGCTAATAAATAAGACTCAATTTTTAATAAATTAAACTCAATTGCCAATAAAAAAAACTTCATTGGTTACAAATAAGACTCCATTGCTAATTAGACTCCATTGGTAATAAACAAGACTGCATTGCCAATATTTAAGACTGCAAGGCAATATTTAAGACTGCATTGTCAATATTTAAGACTGCAATGGCAATATTTAAGACTTCATTGGCAATATTTAAGACTTCATTGGCAATATTTAAGACTTCATTGGCAATATTTAAGACTCCAATTGCCGATAAGACACCACTGCCAATAAATAAGACTCAATTCCTAATTAATAAGACTCCACTGACAAGAAATAAGACTCCATTGCTTATTAGACTCAATTGTCGATATATAAGACTCCATTGCTATTAAAAAAGACTCCATTGCTAATAAATAAGACTCCATTGCTATAAAATGAAACACCATTACTAATAACTAAGACTCCATGGCCAACAAATAAGACTCCATTGCCAGTATTTAAGACTCCATTGAGAAAAAGTAAGACGCCACTGAGAAAAAGTAAGACGCCATTGCCACTAAATAAGACTCCATTGCTAATTAGACTCCATTGCTAATAAATAAGACTCCATTGCTAATTAGTAATACTGCATTGCTAATAAATAATATTCCATTGCTAATAAAAAAGACTTCATTGCCAATTAATAAAACTCCATTGCTAATATTTAAGAATATATTGCCAATAATTAAAACTACATTGTAAATAAATATGTCTCCTCTGCTAATAAATAAGACTCCCTTGCCACTAAGTAAGACTCCCTTGCCACTAAGTAAGACTCCCTTGCTAATTAAACAACATTCCTAATAAATAAGACTCCACTGCCAATAAATAAGATTCCACTGGCAATTAGTAAGACTATATTGATAGTATTTGAGTCTTGATTGCTAATAAATAAAACTCCATTAATAATTAAGACTCCATTGCCAACAAATAAGACTCCACTGCAAGAAATAAGACTCCATTGCCAACAAATAAGACTCAATTGCTAATAAATAAGACTCCATTGCCAATAAATAACACTCCAGTGCCAATAAACAATAGTCCATTGCTAATTAGACTCCATTGCTAATAAATAACAATCCATTGCTAATTACTAATACTCCATTGCTAATAAGTAAGACTTCATTGCTAATAAATATGAGTGCATTGCCAATAATTAAGACTCCATTGCTAATAAAAAATAATCCTTTGCCAATAAATAAGACTCCATTCCTATTAAATAAGACTCAATTGCTAATTAGTAAGACTCCATTGCTAATAAATAAGACTCCATTGCCAATAAGTAAGACAATATCGCTAATAAATAAGACTCATTTGGCAATTAATTAGACTCTATGTCTAATAAATATGACTGCATTTACAATAAACAAGATTCAATTGCTAATATATAAAACTCCATTGCTAAAAGTGAGATTCCATTGACAATAAATAAGACTCCATTGGCAATAAAATAAACTCCATTGCCAATAAATAAGACTATATTGCTAAAAAATAAGACTCCATTGCCTATAAATACGACTTCATTGCCAATAAATACGACTCCATTGCCCGTAAGTAAGACTCCATTGCTATTTAGACTCCATTCCTAATAATACTATATTGCTAATAAATAAGACTAATTTACTAATAAATAAGACTCCATTGCCACTAACAGACTCCATTGCCACTAACAAAGACTCCATTGCCAATAATATGCCATTGCCAATAAATAAGAATCCATTCCTAATTAGTAAGACTCCATTGCCAATTAATAGGAGCCCATTGATAATGCATATGAATCCATTTATAATGTCTTCATTGCCAATAAATAAGACACCAGTGCCAATAAATAAAACTCAATTGCCAATAAATAAGAATCTATATCCAGTAAATAAGAGTAAATTGCTAATAAATAAGACACCATATGTAGTAAATAAGACTCCATAGCAAATACATAAGACTCCATAGCAAGTACATAAGACTCCATAGCAAGTACATAAGACTCCATAGCAAGTACATAAGACTCCATTGCTAATTAGTATCCATTGCGCATAAACTCCACTGCCAATAATTAAGAGTCCATTGCCAATAAATATAATTACATTAGTAATTAAAACTCCGTTGCTAATAAATAAGACTCCATTGCTAGTACATAGGAATCCAATGCTAATTAGTAAGAATCCTTTGCCAATAAATAAGACTCCATTGCCAATAAATAAATAAGACTCCACTGCCAATAAATAAATAAGATCCCACTGCCAATAAATAAATAAGATCCCACTGCCAATAAATAAGACTCCATTGACATTAAATAAGACTCCATTGCCAATAAATAAGTAAGACTCCATTGCCAATAAATAAGTAAGACTCCTTGGCCAATTAATAGGACCTCATTGATAATACATAATACAAGAATCCATTTCTAATAAATAAGACTCCATTGCCAATAATAAGTAAGACTTCATTGACAATTAGTAAGACTCCATTGACAATAAATGGAACTCCATTGCCAATAATATGCCATTGCCAATAAATAAGACTCCATTCTTAATTAATAAGACTCCATTGCTAATTAGACTCCATTGCCAATATTTAAGACTCCATTACCAATATTTAGGACTCCATTGCCAGTATTTAAGACTCCGTTGCTGATAAGACGCCACTGCCAATAAATAAGACTCAATTCCTAATAAGTAAGACTCCATTGCTAATTAGTAAGACTCCATTGCTAATTAGTAATACTGCATTGCTAATAAATAAGATTCCATTGCTAATAAAAAAGACTCCATTGCCAATTAATAAAACTCCATTGCTAATACTTAAGAATATATTGCCATTAATTAAGACTACATTGTTAATAAATATGTCTCCTTTGCTAATATATAAGACTCCACTGCCACTAATTAAGACTCCACTGCCACTAATTAAGACTATATTGATAATATTTGAGACTCCATTGCTAATAAATAAGACTCCATTAATAAATAAGACTCCATTGCTAATAAGTAAGACTCCATTGCCAATAAATAAGACTCCATTGCCAGTAGATAAGACTCCATTGCCAGTAGATAAGACTCCATTGCCAGTAGATAAGACTCCATTGCCAGTAGATAAGACTCCATTGCCAGTAGATATAGAACTACAATAATAATTAATACTCCGTTGCTAATAATTAAGACTCCAATGCCAATAAATGAGCCTCCTTTGCCAATAAAAAAGACTGAATTGCCAATAAATAAGACTCCATCTCTAATTCGAGTCCATTGCTAAAAAATATGACTCCATTGCTAATTAGAATCCACTGCTAATAAGTAAGACTCCACTGCCAATAAGTAAGACTCCATTGCTAATTAAACAACTTTTCTAATAAATATGACACCATTGCCAATAAAAGAGAATCCATTGCCAATAAATAAGAAACCACTGATAATTAATAAAACTATATTGCTTATAAATAGGATTCATTGATAATAAATAAGGCTCCATTGCCAGTATATGAATGCACTGCCAATAATTAAGACTCCATTGCCAATAATTAAGACTCCATTGCCAATAATTAAGACTCCATTGCCAATAATTAAGACTCCATTGCAAAAGAAGAAAACTATATTGCTAATAAGTAAGACTCAAATGCTAATAAATAAGACTGCATTGGCAATAAATAAGATTCAATTGCTAATAAATAAATCTCAATTGCTAATAATGAGATTCCATTGCTAATATATAAGACTCCATTGTCAATAAATAAGACTTCAAAGCTAACAATAAGAGTTCATTGCTAATTAGTAAGACTCAGTTGCTAATAAATAAGACTCCATTGCCAATAAATAAGACTCCATTGCCAATAAATAAGACTCCATTGCCAATAAATAAGACTCCATTGCCAATAAACAATAGTCCATAGCCAATAACTAAGACTCCACTGCTAATTAGTAATACTACAGTGCTAATAAATAAGACTCAATTGTTAATTAATAAGACTCCATTGCAAATAACATTCCACTGCTAAATAGTAAGACTCCACTGCCACTAATTAAGACTCCACTGCCACTAATTAAGACTCCACTGCCACTAATTAAGACTCCACTGCCACTAATTAAGACTCCACTGCCACTAATTAAGACTCCACTGCCACTAATTAAGACTCCATTTCTAATTTTTAAGACTCCATTGCTAATGAATAACAGTCCATTGCTAATTAGAATCCATTACCAATAAATAGACTCCACTGCACATATCTAAGACTCCACTGCCAATAATTAAGACTCCACTGCCAATAATTAAGACTCCACTGCCAATAATTAAGACTCCACTGCCAATAATTAAGACTCCACTGCCAATAATTAAGACTCCACTGCCAATAATTAAGACTCCACTGCTAATTAAACAACTTTGCTAATAAATATGACACCATTGCCAATAAATAAGAATCCATTGCCAATAAATAAGAATCCACTGATAATGAGTAAAACTATATTGCTTATAAATAGGATTCATTGATAATAAATAAGGCTCCATTGCCAATATATGAATCCACTGCCAATAATTAAGACTCCATTCCAATAATTAGGACTCCATTGCCAATACATAAGACTCCATTGCTAATAAATAAGTCTCCACTTCTAATTAGTAAGACCCCTTTGCTAATTAGTAAATCCCGCTGCCACTAATTAAGACCCCATTGCCACTAATTAAGACCCCACTGCCACTAATTAAGACCCCATTGCCACTAATTAAGACCCCATTGCCACTAATTAAGACCCCATTGCTTATAAATAAGACTCCATAGGAACCAAATAAGGCTCCATTGCCAATCAGTAAGAATTCATTGCTAATAAGACTCCATTGCCTCCATTCCAAATTAATATGACTCCTTTGCCAATAAATTAGATTCCATTCCTAATAAATAAGACTCCAGTAATAATAAATAAGAGTCCATTGCTAATTAGAATCCAATACCAATAAATAAGACACCATTGCCAATAAATAAGACTACACTGCTAATTAATAAGGCAATATTGCTAATAAATGAGGCTCCATTGCTAATAAATAGAACTCCAGTAATACTTAAGACTCCATGGCATTAAATAAGACTCCATGGCATTAAATAAGACTCCATGGCATTAAATAAGACTCCATGGCATTAAATAAGACTCCATGGCATTAAATAAGACTCCATGGCATTAAATAAGACTCCATGGCATTAAATAAGACTCCATGGCATTAAATAAGACTCCATGGCCAATAAATAAGACTCCATGGCCAATAAATAGAATTAAATTAATAATTAATACTGCGTTGCTAATAAATACAACTCCATTGCTAGTAAATAAGAATCCAATGCTAATTAGTAAGACTCCATTGCCAATAAATAATAATCCATTGCCAGTAAATAAGAATCCATATCCAATAAATAAAACTCCATATTCAGTAAATAAGAATATATTCCTAATAAATAAGACTCCATAGCCAATAAATAAGACTCCAATAAGAAAGACTCCAATGCTACTTAGACTCCCATGCAAAAAAATAAGACTCTGTTGCCAATAAATAAGACTCCGTTGCCATTAAATAAGACTCTGTTGCCAATAAATAAGACTCCGTTGCCAATAAATAAGACTCCATTGCCATTAAATAAGAGTCCATTGCCATTAAATAAGAGTCCATTGCCAATAAATAAGACTCCGTTGCCATTAAATAAGAGTCCATTGCCAATAAATAAGACTCCAGTGCCAATAAATAAGACTCCAGTGCTAATTAGTAAGACTACACTGGTAATAAATCAGACTCCATTGCCAATAAAAAATATTAAATTGCCAATAAATCTATATATATAGCTAATAAATAAGACTCCATGGATAATAAATAAGACTCCATTGCCAATAAATAAGACTCCATTGCCAATAAATAAGACTCATTTGCCAATAATTAACAATCCATTGCTAATATTATGCCATTGCCAATAAATGAGAATCCATTCCTAATTAGTAAGACTCCATTGATAATTAATAAGACTCCATTGCTAATAAATAAGTCTCTATTGCTAATAAATAAGACTCCACAGCATATTAAACACCATTGTTAATAAATAAGACTCCATTGCCTATAAATAGGACTCCTTTTCCAATAAATAAGACTCCTTGGCCAATTAATAGGACCCCATTGATAATACATAATACAAGACTCCATGGCCAACAAATAAATAAGACTCCATGGCCAACAAATAAATAAGACTCCATGGTCAACAAATAAATAAGACTCCATTGCCAATAATATGCCATTGCTAATTAGACTCCATTGCCAACAATTAAGACTCCATTGCCAACAATTAAGACTCCATTGCCAACAATTAAGACTCCATTGCCAATAAGACACCACTGCCAATAAATAAGACTCAATTCCTAATTAATAAGACTCCACTGACAATAAATAAGACTCCATTGCTTATTAGACTTAATTGTCTATATATAAGACTCCATTGCCAAGAAATAAGACTCCATTGCCAAGAAATAAGACTCCATTGCCAAGAAATAAGACTCCATTGCCAAGAAATAAGACTCCATTGCCAAGAAATAAGACTCCATTGCCAAGAAATAAGACTCCATTGCCAAGAAATAAGACTCCATTGCCAAGAAATAAGACTCCATTGCCAAGAAATAAGACTCCATTGCCAAGAAATAAGACTCCATTGCCAAGAAATAAGACTCCATTGCCAAGAAATAAGACTCCATTGCCAAGAAATAAGACTCCATTGCCAAGAAATAAGACTCCATTGCCAAGAAATAAGACTCCATTGCCAAGAAATAAGACTCCATTGCCAAGAAATAAGACTCCATTGCCAAGAAATAAGACTCCATTGCCAAGAAATAAGACTCCATTGCCAAGAAATAAGACTCCATTGCCAAGAAATAAGACTCCATTGCCAAGAAATAAGACTCCATTGCCAAGAAATAAGACTCCATTGCCAAGAAATAAGACTCCATTGCCAAGAAATAAGACTCCATTGCCAAGAAATAAGACTCCATTGCCAAGAAATAAGACTCCATTGCTAATAATATGCCACTGCCAATAAATAAGAATCCATTCCTAATTACTAAGACTCCATTGCTAATAAATAAGGCTCCATTACCTATAAATAAGACTCCTTTGCCAATTAATAGGAGCCCATTGATAATACATCAGAATCCATTTCTAATAAATAAGACTCCATTGCCAATAAATAAGACAGCAGTGCCAATAAATAAAACTCAATTGCCAATAAATAAGACTCCATATCCAGTAAGTAAGACTAAATTGCTAATAAATAAGACTCCATAGGTAGTAAAGAAGACTCCATAGCAAATACATAAGTGTCCATAGCAAATAAATAAGACTCCATAGCAAATAAATAAGACTCCATAGCAAATAAATAAGACTCCATAGCAAATAAATAAGACTCCATTGCTAATTAGTATCCATTGCCCATAAATTAAACTCCATTGCTAATAACTAAGAGTCCATTTCCAATAAATAAGCCTCCACTGCCAATAAATAAGACTACACTGCTAATAAAAAAGACTCCATTGCCAATAAAAAAGACTCCATTGCCAATAAAAAAGACTCCATTGCCAATAAAAAAGACTCCATTGCCAATAAAAAAGACTCCATTGCCAATAAAAAAGACTCCATTGCCAATAAAAAAGACTCCATTGCCAATAAAAAAGACTCCATTGCCAATAAAAAAGACTCCATTGCCAATAAAAAAGACTCCATTGCCAATAAAAAAGACTCCATTGCCAATAAAAAAGACTCCATTGCCAATAAAAAAGACTCCATTGGTAATAAACAAGATTCCAGTGACAATAACTAAGATTCCATTGCTAATGATACTTCGTAGCTAATTACTAAGACTCCTTTGGCCATAAATAAGACTCCATTGCCAATAAATAAGACTCCATCGATTTAAATAAATAAGTGAATGCTTGTGTTAGCCTTCACTGCTAATCATTGTTCAATCATGGTGTTTTTCTCATTCTTTAACCCTTCGTTTCCAATTAGTGTCCAGTCATTGTCTGTGTTTCCTGGTCTACCCATTCAGTGCCACTCACTGTCCAGTCTTTCTCTGTATCTCATTCTCTATCTATTTACTGCTACTCAATGTCCAATTGTTGTCTGTGTCTCAGTCTGTCATGTTTCACTGCCACTGATTGTGCAGTCTATCTCTGTCTCTCATTCTCTACCCATTAACTGCCATTCACTGTCCAATCATTCACCATGTCTCATTCTGTAACCCTTCCCTGCCACTTCTTGTGCAATCATTCTCTCATTCTGACACCATTCACTGCCACTTACTGTCCAAATGTTTCCTGTCTCTCATTCTTTCACCATTCCCTGTCATTCAATGTCCAGTCATTCTCTGTGCATCATTCTGTACTGATAGGGAACATGGTAAAGTTGGATGTCATTCACTAGGGGTGACCCAAGCTCTGTATGTCTGCTGTACTGAGCTTGTCAATAAAATCAACACTAGAGTACCCACGAGTTTGAGTCTCACCTGGTTCCTTTCTGCAACAGTACCCATTCATTGCCACTCACTTTCCAGTCATTCTCTATGTGCCATTCTCACACCATTCATTGCTGCTCACTATCCAATCATTGTATGTTCCTCATTCTCTAATGCTTCTTTTCCACTTATTGTCCAATCATTGTTTGTGTCTCATTCTTTACCCAGTAACTGCTACTCACTACCCAATCATTTTCTGTCTCTCATTCTCTTACTGTTCACCGTCACTTCTTGTGCAATCATTTTCTGTGTCTCCTTGTCTAAGCATTCGCTGCCAATCATTGTCCAATCATGGTGCGTTTCTCATTCTTTAGCTCTTCATTGCCAATTAGTGTCCAATCATTGTCTGTGTCTCATCCCCTCCCCATTCATTTCCACTTGTTATCCAGTCACTCTCTGCGTCTCAGTACACATTCCCTTCCACTCACTGCCCAGTCATTCTCTGTCTCTCATTCTTTACGCATTCACACTGCCCAGTCATTCTCTGTCTCTCATTCTTTACGCATTCATTGCCATTCACTGTCCAGTCATTTTCTGTGTCTCATTCTGTAACGCTTCCCTGCTGCTCCTTGTCCAATCGTTCTTTGTGTCTCAGTCTGTACCCATTCCCTGCCCCTCACTGTCCAACCATTTTCCGTGTCTCATTCTCTCCCCACTCAGTGCCACTCATTGTCCAGTCATTCTGTCTCATTCTCTCCCCGTTCATTCCACTCAGTGTCCAACCATTCTGTCTGTCCATCCCTGGGCACCCCTCACTGCCCAGCATTTTCTATCAACGCTTTGCCCACAAATGTCGTAGTTCTCTGCCTCTCATTGTGTACTAATTAGCTGCCTCTTGTTGTAATGACTGTCTGCCTCTTATTCTGGCATCCCTGGTTGCTTCTCGTTGTGTTACCATTCTTTTCTCTCCTTGTCCAACCATTCCTTGCCACCAGGTGCAGTTCTCCCTCACTCATTCTAGCAATTCTCTGCCTCGTTTCTCTTCTATTTCACTGTCTCTCATTGTCATCATTCTCTGTCTCTGACCGTAATCATTCCCTTGTTCTAATTCTCTACTAACTCTGTACCCAATTCCCCCTCCATGATCTCTCAGCATTGCCACACAGCGTCCCTTACAGCGTCAATCCAGCACGGCTCCTTGCTGTGTAACACCAACGATGCCTCCAGATCTACACACAACTTCAAAGCCAAACATGAGCTCAGTGTCACATCCCAGTGACAGCTCCAACTTCCAATGCCTGCTATTTATCTACAGCATCAGCACAGCATTATGGCCCCTACGGCGGGCCCTATCAGCCTTATGGGTCACTTCAGGAACATCAGCCCTCTGGGTCAGTGCAGCAAAGTCCCCCCCTCTGGGTTACTCCTTGCTGGCCTTCCAACACTAAGTCAATATCACTCCACCATCTCATTCTCCCTCATTGCCCCACAGCATCTCTCACATCACCCCCCACATTGTCTCTGCCCTACATTCTCACCCCACACCATCAGTGCAGTCTCAGAGCAAGGCCTTACCTGCTGTAGTGCAGTAATAGAACAGGCAATGCAGCAGCGCTGGCGGAGAAGCGTAGTCCTGGAGCACAGCACAGCAGGTAACGGTCACACACAGCAGCTACGAAGGCAGAACAGAGAAGAGGAGCTCCTCAATGTGGGCAGAGCTTCTGGCAGAAGGAGCTGCAGCAAAAACATTCTCCCTTCCACTGGCAGCCCTTATATGAGGATTGGAAGGGGCGGAGCCAGGGTCCGCCCTGCAGCCAATTAGGTGCATTGCCTGCAGCTGTGCTCTGCTGCTGTGTCTGCCCCCAATCATGGCTTCCTGCATGACTCAGCATTTCTATTGCAGCACCCCAACGTCCCCCCCTGGCATCGCCCCCCGCATCACCGCCTGCATCACCCGCATGTCACCCCCCTGACGGAATCCACGTGCCGTCATTTCTCATCTACTGATGCACCCCCCTTTCTTTACAGGTAGATGTGATTGTTGGCTGTTTATGACTTTGTTTTTGTCTTTAGTATTGATTGCAGCTGTTACGTAACAGCCTGATTGTTTACCTGCTGGGAGGTGTGGGCAGCCAGTGAGCACAGGTGGGAGCAGTTCAGGGCTGGAAGCTGACTGGGCCCAGCCTGGCTCCACCCCCCTCCTTGAGCCACATTTAAGGGCTGTGCAGGGCAGGGGGCAGCATCAGCTCCTTGCGGTGCCTCCATGAGAGCATTCCAATGAGTGGTTGCTCTTTCTTGCTGGATACCGTATGGGCCTTGTCTCTGCTTGGAGATACTTTCCTTTGGGCTGCACAGTGAGTGTTGGGCTTTGCAGTGCGGTAAGAAATTCCTTCTTTATTTCTGGGTTTTAGATTTTCACTTTTTGGGGCTCTTGGCTGCGTTTAAGGATGGGTAGAAGGAGCAGCATTTGTGTCTGGAATCTGCTTCCTTTGGAGAGCTGGGTGAGCCATTTTCCCTCCTTTCTTTATTTCAGGGCTTTGGGGGTGAAGGAAGCGGGGTGGAACAGGGGGCACAAGTTGGTCTGTCCCATCCCTGGAGCCGTTTGAGGCTGCGTGTAGCCTGCTGTGGTGGTTGGTTATTTTAGCCATAGCAGGGGGGTTGGAAGGCGATGATAGTTAATGATCCTTCTCAGCGCAGGCCATCATATGATTCTATGATCATGTATTGCAGAGTATCTCCTACAGCTGTGATTGCTGTGGCACACCGCTTGTCGCTGCTGTTGTCATCATCGTCATCATCTCCATCATCACCATGTTCATCATCTCCATCTGGATGTGGAGCCTTTGGCCGCCGTTGTCTGGACTTGGTTATACAGCGAGTTGGTCATGCATCCAAAGTCCACCCATCCAGTTGGTGTCTTCCTCATTTGGAGCCGAGGATGCTGTGGGCTCCCACGTCAGAGGCCTTGCTGAGTTCCAGCTGGATGATATCAGCAGCTCTCTCAGGCCACCAGGTCGGTCAAGCAGGATTTGCCCTCGGTGAAGCCACGCCGGTTCTCCCACATCACATCCAGCTTCCACGTGCCCTGGCTCTCTTCTAGGAGGATCTGCTCGGTGGTCGTTCCCAGCACAGCAGCGAGACTGGCGGGTCAGCAGTTCCCATCATCATCCCTTCTACGCTTCCTAAACAGGAGTACGATGTTGGCCGTGTTTCTGCTCACCAGGACCGCACCTGACTGCCACCACTTCTCACACAGCACTGAGAGCAGCTCGGTGACTGCAGCACTGAATTACCTTGTCACTCTGTGATGCGTCTCATCGGGATCCACAGAGTCGTGGTTTTCAGGTCCTTAGGACATCTAAAGGTGGATGTCACTCACAGCGCGGGACAAGGAGGGAACCAGCAGGGCTGGCGTCGCTTCCTCCATCCCTCCCTCCCAAAGCAAAGGCGAGGGCTGTGTATAATGAGCAGCGATCAGAGAACACAGAGGTAAAAATGTGGTTGAGTACCTAAGCCTTCTACTTGTCTGTTCCCAGCCCTATTGCTGCAGGTAAGAAGCATTATGAACAAGTGTGGTACCTGCAGATGTGGGCAGTGCCTTCATTGCAGTATTGTGTCCAACAGGTGCCAGCAGAGCCCCAAGAGATGCGTGGCTCCCGATGAGAACAGCGAGGAACAGAAACCTGCATTGCCTGGAACCCCGCAGAACCAGCTTTGCTGAGCAGTAACTCTCAGCCCAGCAGGTAAGAGCAGCACACACTGACTGTGTTTTATCTGTTCTATATTGTGACTTAAGGTAGAGTTCAAGAGCTCCTTTCTGCACTTTTGGGGTGCCCTATGGGCTGTCTGCTCTCGTCCTTCTGCATTCTGTTTGCCTTTGCACTCTGTCACTGCTCATGTATTTCCTGCAGTGTTCTCTTTGTTTTCAGTTTTGCTGTTCTGTTCAGCATTCTGTTGGGTTTGTTTTCTGTTTTGGTGTTCTCTCCTGTATTCTCTTGGGTCTTCCCTCCCATATCAGAGTCCCTTGCAGCTTTCTTTAGTGCCTTATATCCTATTCTTTTGTTCACTGCAGCCTTGGAGGCCATGCTCTCCATCTCAGTGGTTCTTGCAGTGCCCTTTTGGGCCTTGTCCCCACATTTATGGTTCTTGCAGTGCCCTTTTGGGCCTTGTCCCCACGTTTATGCTTCTTGCAGTGCCCTTTTGGGCCTTGTCCCCACGTTTATGCTTCTTGCAGTGCCCTTTTGGGCCTTGTCCCCACGTTTATGCTTCTTGCAGTGCCCTTTTGGGCCTTGTCCCCACGTTTATGCTTCTTGCAGCGCCCTTTTGGGCCTTGTCCCCACGTTTATGCTTCTTGCAGTGCCCTTTTGGGCCTTGTCCCCACGTTTATGCTTCTTGCAGTGCCCTTTTGGGCCTTGTGCTCTGTTTTAGTGTTCTTTGCAGTGCCCTTTTGGGCCTTGTCCCCACATTTATGCTTCATGCAGTGCCCTTTTGGGCCTTGACCTGTTTTACTGTTCCCTGCTGTGCCCTTTTGGGCTTTGCCTCCTATCTTGATGTTCCCTGCTGTGCCCTTTTGGGCCTTGCATTCCATCTTGATGTTCCCTGCAATGTTCTCTTGCGCTGTGCCCCCCTGTTTAGTGTTCCTGCAGTGTTCTTTTGGTGTTTCCATTTGGCCTCCTGCGCTGCCTTCCCTTTGGCCTCTGTTCTTAGTGTTTCATACCACGCTCTCTTTGCCCTGACTTTCCCTTGTGCTTTCCCTTTGCTTTTCTCTTGTTTTTGCCCTTGTGTTACTGTTGGCTGCTTGCTTTGCTTTTCTTTTTTGGGGGCTTTCTGTGGGCGTTCTGCTTCCATTTGCCTTTGGCTCTCTGGGATTTGTTGGGAGGCGGCGTTCATGTTAATGTTGACCTGAAGCTGCACCTTAATGGGAGCTCTAGTGATAATTGCATTTGTCTGCAGAGTATCTGTAAGTAGAACCCTTTGTTTTTGTTTAAGTAACCTTAATTCTAATCCTAGTGCAAAATACCACTTGTAAAGTAACTGCACTTTTAACCTTAGAAATAGCATTACTTCTATCCCTAATAGCATTAATTCTACTGCTCCCTTCCATCACAGTTAGTGTAATGTTCACAGTGTGGTACCTGCAGATGTGGGCAGCGCCTTCATTGCCGTGTCGTGTCCTACAGGTGCCAGCAGAGCCCCGAGAGATGCGCGGCTCCCGATGAGAACAGCAAGGAACAGAAACCTGCATTGCCTGGAACCCCGCAGAACCAGCTTTGCTGAGCGGTAACTCTCAGCCCAGCAGGTAAGAGCAGCACACACTGACTGTGTTTTATCTGTTCCATTTTGTGACTTAAGGTAGAGTTCCAGAGCTTATTTTTGCACTTTTGGGTGTCTTATGGGCTGCGTGCTTTTCTCCTTTTGCCTTTTTTCTTGCCTTTGCTCTTTGCTGTTGTTTTGGGTTTTGATGCCGTGTTTTCTTTGCTCTCACTTTTGCTGTTCTGTTCAGCACTCTATGGGCTTTGGTGTTCATTTTGGTGCTCACCGCAGCATTCCCTCCAGCCTTTCATTCCATATTGGAGTTCCAAGTAATTTCCTCTGCTGCCTTGCCCTCCATCTTGATGATCTTTGCAATGTTCTCTCGGGCCATTTCAATGTTCCCTTCAGTGCCCTTTTGGGCCTTGTCCCCCACGTTAATGTTCCTTGCAGCGCCCATTTTGGGCCTTACCATCCATCTTGATGTTCCCTGCGCTGTTCCCTTGGACCTCGCCTTCCATGTCAGCGTTCATTGCAGCATTGTCTTGGGCCTTGCCCTCCATCTTGATGTTCCCTGCAGCGTTCTTTTGGACTTTGCCATCCATCTTGATGTTCCTTGCAGCATTTTCTTGGGCATTGCCATATATCTTGATGTTCCCTGCAGCGTTCTTTTGGACTTTGCCATCCATCTCGATGTTCCCTGCAGCGCCCTTTTGGGCCTCGCCCTTTGTTTTACAGTTTTCTGCAGCGTTCATTAGGGCTTTGCCCTCTGTTTTAGCGTTCCCTTTGTTCTTGTCTTGGCCTCCTACGCTGCCTTTCCTTTGGACTTTGTTTTTTTCTATGACCTACCACAGTCTCTTTGCCCTTGCTTTTGCTTTGGCTTTCTCTTGCCTTTTCTCTTGTTTTGCCTTACTGTTGGCTGCTTGCTCTGTTTTGCTTTTTTGGGGTTTTTTTTGTCTGCTTCTTGCTTGAATTTGCCTTTGTCTCTCTGGGATTTCCTGGCTTATGGCATTCAAGTTAATTTTTATCCGTTTGCCTATTTTAATGGGGGCTCTAGTGGTAATTATAGTAACCTGTAGCGTTTCTGTAAATATAATTGTTAACGCAATATTAAAGATGTCTGTTAAGCTAAATGTAGCCATAAAAATTGATGCCTTGTGTTGTATGTGAATGTTACTTTCATTGTAATCATAGCGTGGAATGAAATTGTTAAACTTAGTGCAAATTTAAACATATAAATAGCATTAATTGTTTCCCTAATGGCGTTCATTGTTTCCCTAATTAGAGCCCCGAGAGATGCGCGGCTCCCAATGAGAACAGCGAGGAACAGAAACCCGCATCGTCCGGAACACCGCAGAACCAGCTTTGCAGACCGGTAACTATCAGCGCAGCAGGTAAGGGCAGCACACACTGCCTGTTTTTTATCTGTTCCATATTGCGACTTAAGGTAGAGTTTCAGAGCTTATTTCTGCACTTCGGGGTGTTTTACGGTCTGTCTGGTTTTGTCGTGCTGTGTTGTTTTTGTGTTTGATCTGTGCTGTTTCCCAGCTGTTTCTTGCAGTGTTGTCCTCGCTCTCCATTTTGCCATTGCCCACATCATTCTCTTGTGCCTTGCCTTTCATTTTGGCATCGTTTGCATCGTTTTCTCGCGTTCTATTTCGGCGTTCGCGGCATCATTCTCTCGGGCTTTGCCCTGCATTTTGGCATTTCCGCGTCGTGCTCTTTGCCTCGCCCTCCATTTTAGCGTTCTCTTCATCATTCTTTTGGGCCTCGCCCTCCATTATGGCGTTCCTTGCATCATTCTGTAGGGCCTTGCCATGCCTTTTGGCATTCATTAAGTCGTTCTCTTGGGCTTCGCCCTCCTTTTCAGCGTTCGCCGCATCATTTTGTAGGGCCTTGTTCTGCATTTTGGCATTTTTTGCATCGTTCTCTTTGGTGCAGGCCTCCATTTTGGAGTTGCCTGCATCATTTTGTAGGGTCTTGTCCTTCATTTTGGCATTTGCTGCCTCGTTCTCTCATCCTTTTAGCTCCTTTTTGGAGTTCTATTCAGCCTTTTTTGGGCTTTGCCCTCTACGTTACCCTTCCTTGCTTTGTTCTGTTTGGTCTCTCGGTGTTGCCTGCAGCCTCGTCTCAGGTCTGATCTGTGCGTCAGCTTCCCCTTGGGTTTTGTGCACGCCTTTGTCTCATGTTTGCCTTTGATGTTTTCTTCTGTCAGGCTTTTGCCTTTTCTTTTGTCTTTGCTTTTTGTTTTGCTAATTGTGAATATAAGGGTAATAAACGTGACCTTATATTTGTTTTAAATGTAGAGATTAACTCTGAATCTACTTTGCAATGTGGCACTAAAGTTACATCTTAATGTATTGCTAATAGTTTGTTCCATTGGCTTCAGCCCACGATCTAACTTTGCCATTTTCTTCCTTAGGGCCCTTCTGTTCCCCGGTTGTCGGATGCTTCCTCGTGACGCAGCACTCCATTGCTGCTATGTTGGCGTTTAATAAAGTTTTTTGGAGGCCTGATGAGCCATTACGATACTACATCAGCTGCACACAGTAGGATTTACAGTCCTATTTTAGCTTTACA